>NC_047136.2:22730814-23056041 GCF_009829125.3 Periophthalmus magnuspinnatus
GCTGGACAATGCAATCTTGAAGCTGCGTATATGCAACATTAGCATTGTTAACTAATGCAAACTGCACAAAATTACCCAAAGAAATGCCATCAAAAGCAATATAAATATAGCAATGTATAGCCTACTATTTTGTATTGTTTGTATTTATTCTTAGCATGAGCTTTCAGTTAAGATATTGTTTGATTTCAAAACAATGTATTATTGTCATATTTTTCCATGTAACTATTTTATGTTGATCCAAAGCGCTTTTCAAGTTCATTTTAATTAACAAAAAATAGTTAGATGGAAAAAAATAACATAGCCTAATTAAAGTCACATGACATCGATGAGTGCTGTTTAACCCTGTTTATCTCATAGCCTACTACCTGACACTGTGGACACATTTATATTGCTGTTTTGTATGTATTTTGTATTTAAGAGTCTTAACCAATGGGAGAAGCCATAGACATTTACTGCACAAGTTATTATCCTGCTTCGTCCTCATTTTGTTTATTTGTAATAAATAAGCATCGTCTGATATTGTGCCTTGTGTTTTTGTCACGTAGAGAAACATGCATCACAACAACCAGGCCTACTACTACTACTACTACTACTACTACAACTACAACTACTACTACAACTACAACTACTACTACAACTACAATTACACTACTACTACAACTACAATTACTACTACAACTACAATTACTACGACTACTACAATTACACTATTACTACAATTACTATGACTACTAGAATTACACTAGCCTACTACTATTACTACTACAACTACAATTACTACTACTACTACTACTACTTCTAGCACATTACTAAATGTTCTATCTTTTGAGTATGTATTAATTTCTACCAGTTAATGTATCACTATGACTTTTCTTTATTCAGACTCACATAAGGATGCACAAAAGTAGTTTAATTCAGAGTCCTGTTGTGAGATTTGTAGAAAGTGCAGTTGGGATATTCACATTTGTAACACACACACGCACACTTTTGCAGTGTTTTCCATGTAATCCACGAATAAATGCCTAAACCACCAGGCCTAAGTGGGATTTTTAAATCAAATATTTATTGGGTCAAGTGAAACAAGTCCATGTTATCCCCTTTTTTCTTTCATCCAATAATGGTTCATTTCAGCAGTGTTGCCTGGGACTGTACATAGTGTAGTTATGTTCAGGAGCACACTGCCCTCTTCAGTCTAAAACTACACTGGTAAACACACAGCCATATGATCATGACATACAACTGCATTTGCATGTGAAATTGTTTATCTTATTCTTTACATTCATCTGAGTAAACATTTGTGGTTTATGAAAATCCGGCTGCCTGTTGACTTAGTCCTGACGCACAGCTCCAGTGTCGCGTCTTTTAGGAAAATCTGGATCAGGTCAAAGTTATTTTCTCCAGAGACACGGCTGAGCACACCTCATGGTAAATATCTTTAAATACTTTTTTTTTGTTTTGTTTTGTTTAGAAAACACATACATATATTGCTATGAAAAAGTATTTGCCCCATTACCGATTTTGTACTTTTTCTGCACCTTTGTCTCTCTTAGCCATTTCAGATCAAGCAAACTTTAATATTAGACAAAGATAACTCTCAAGTAAACACAAAATGCAGTTTTAAGTGTCAATTGTATTTCTTAAGGGAAAGAGCCATCTGAACGTACATGGCCCATGTGAAAAAGTAATCACCCCTAAACCTAATAACTGGTTGAACCGCCCCTTAGCAAAAACAACTGCAGTCAAGCATGGAGGACTTTTAGCCCACTCTTCTTTGCAGAATTGTTTTAAATCAGCCACATTGGAGGGTTTATGAACATGAACCGTCTTTTTAAGGTCATGCCACAGCATCTCTATTTGATTTTTTAAGTCATTCAGAAGTGGACTTGCTGGTGTGCTTTGGATCATCGTCCTGCTGTAGAACCCAAGTGCACTTCAGCTTGAGGTCATAAACTGATGGCTGGACATTCTGCTTCAGGATTTGTTGGTAGAGAGCAGAGTTCATGGTGCTTTGAGTGTCTTGAAGATGAAAAAGTGCTACATAAAAATGTGACTATTTACCATCTATCTATTGAACAGGCAAAAGATGTCATGGGGAAAAAGAATGCAATGACAAAAGTATAGGTTTATTTTATTTTAATTTAAGTTTATATGTACATGTTACAACAATACATGTTGTTATTTGGTCTTTTTTGTGTTTTTAAAGATGAGGGAGGACACGATTGCCTCAAACTTGACAAACATGTCCATCACTGAGGAGCAGTGCGAGAAAAAGCCAGGGTACAAGGCTGTCCTCGCTACCCTGGATGTTCTGTCTCTTCTACTGGGACAGCCCATGTCGGCCCGCCTCCTCTGGATCACCCTAACCTCCAAACAGTGGGACATCCTAAACTCAAATCTGGCTCTGTTCTACAACCTCCTGTACTGCCTCTTTTATTTCCATCTGTATGTCATTTTCAGCTTTTCTGTGTTCCTAAACGTGCTCTACAAATTTATGTTCATCTATGTTCAAGTTGGTGGACCCATGCAGTTGTGTTTGATCTGCTTAGAGAGGTTCATTGCTGTAATCCATCCTACTTACTTCCCATTGCTGAAAAAGTACAAGTGTAGAGAGCTTTGTGCTGCTTTAGTCTGGTTAGTCTCGCTCCCTTTCGCTGCATTCTATGCATTCACTGAAACACCTGAGGAATTGGACATCTTAATAAATATGGTGCCTCCTCTTTTGATGACAGTTTGGAGTTGCACAATGGTGTATACAAGTTACCAAGTGGCCAGAGCTCTCAGACAATCACCTGTTGGTAAAGATTCACTTCACCCAGCCAAAAGGCGAGCATTTATCACCATCTGTGTCACCTCTGCCACTGCTATTACCTGCTACGTCCCCGTTATAGTCCTGGATAACTGTCAGTTCATAAATGAGGTGTGGTATAATTGTAAACTGATCCCAATCTGTATATTTTTCTTGACGGTTGCGAGTCTCGTGCATCCGCTCTTTTATTTGTACACCAAAGGAGAGTTTAGCTGCAAGAGACGCTCCAAGAAACCAAGCTAGTCCTGTCTGGTCTTATTATATGTAAAAGTGTTTGCCCTGCAGTTAAACCTGTACAAATGTGCTGAAATGTGATTTTTGTTTAGTAGTTCATATGCGTGTTAATACCAGAGCAGTTGGTAACACTTTATAATAACTACCTGTCTAATAATCTTAATAAAGGCTGAACTAAGACTTAATTCATATAAACAAATAGAAATGATTCAGGCTGAGTCACTACTTCATGAATAATGTTCTAATCCAAATCCCTTTATTAAGTAGTTACTCAGCCTGAAATATTCTTAATAAACTATTTATTCATCATTATGATTTAAGTTTACCACTGTCTGTATATTATATTTAAAGTGTATGCATGTTATGTCTTTATTTTCCTTTGAAGTTTTACAGATTGAAACTGGACAAACAGGCCCCCCCAAACCACATTTTGCCCTGGACCCCACTAAGTAAGAAACAGCTCTGGTTAATGCTTCCGGACATGTTTAAAATGGGCAATGGGTGCACTATAGAGACGTGTGAATCACTGTGTGTGAATCAGTCAACACACCTAGATGAAGTGTCTTGCCCAGTGACACAAATGCAGTAAAGAACCATCATCTTTAAAGTGAGTGTATGCCTTGCTTATGTAAATTCATTTGTTTCAATAATGAATTCCATTAAACTGTTTCATATAAGTTTCTTTATAAATATTGTGTTTTATTTTGATCCTTTTGGTGAATGTGATATTGTTGGTAATAACATTGTGCTCCTGTTTTTGTCATATTCTACATCACGTACTTAAATACAAGCACATCTGTAACTCATGACGTTACGCTTCATTTACTAGTCAAAACCAGAAGGATCTGGCCTTACAGTGGCCTGTATGGATTATTTACAGTGGCATACTTCACAGGCTTCTGATAATCTTACCTTGGGCAGGACTTTGACCAATGTTTTGTCTGGTATAGAACACAAACGATCATCTGAACAACAGCAACAAGATAAAGAAGAAGTAGAAAGTAACTTAACACATTGACTGGTAATATCTGTGCAAAGAGGCACTTTGACATGGTAATCCATCTTTCTAACCTCCGCGAATTTGCTTAACTGGCAATAGAGTTCTTAGATCACTGGTTTATCTTAATGCACAAAATAATAATCTGGTTCTATATACAATTTTACAGATAAAAAGAGTTAAATCTTCTATAGTCTGGCAGCAAACAGAATGTCTCTTGTCTCCTGTATTGTACCAGTTTTCTTTTTCAGTAGGAACAAGGCTTGAGTCTGATTTTGTTAAAGTGGCATTGGTTCAGGGGCACTTGGTGTTGCATGGATCTCCTGATGAGAAGAAGCTGAAGATGCTGACCAAAGGAAACATGGTGACCGCTCCGAGCAAAGAACCCAACTGCACCACTGCACCACACCACACGAGGGCGCTGTGGCCTTCATCACGCAGGATCACACCCACCATCACT
This sequence comes from Periophthalmus magnuspinnatus, assembly GCF_009829125.3. Lineage (NCBI taxonomy): Eukaryota > Metazoa > Chordata > Actinopteri > Gobiiformes > Gobiidae > Periophthalmus > Periophthalmus magnuspinnatus. The sequence goes on from NC_047136.2 coordinate 22,735,312, forward strand.
TTCACGTAGGACATAGTGAGCAACAACACCACCCATGACAGGACCTGGACATAAAAGTATCAATTTATAAGATTATGATCATTTATCCAAAGCAAAGGCAGGATGGAGGATGAGTGACTTGAACACATTCATAATAAGATGTCATCTGGGTTGGTTTCCTCCATCAACCCAAAGCATGCACATTAAGTCCAATTAAGATAGCCCTAACCAAGCCTCAAGATCTGGAGATGGGTCCCCGGGGTGCTGCTCTGCTTCTAACACGTTGCATCAGCGGGACTGGAGAATGGGTCAAATGCAGAGCTTAACTTTAACCTTTGTTATATTGCAATGAAAATAGTACTATGACTATGACTATGTAACTGCTTTATAATGAACTTATCCTGTATTTATTCCTTCATTATTCAGGGCTTATATGACATTTTTCAAGTTTTAATACAACTTATAATGTGTATGTAATTACAAACAAAGTACCTGAGACTGAAGGTGAGTTGTACTTCATGCAGATGTTGGCCTAGCACCCCCTGCAGTTATTATTTATTTATATTATTATTGTATTATTACTGTATTTGCAATAAATGTACATTTATTTGCAACAAATGTACATATATGTATTTTAAGTTCTAAACAGGGAATGCTAAGGTCAGTGTATGCACAGTAAAAGCCCAAGGCACCACTAGGGGAACTCATACCAGAGTTTGAGAAACCCTGTGTTATGCATTATACCCACAATACCGATATAAATAGCAGCTGTAGAGTTAACTTTGTACAGTTTGCTACAGATGATTTCTTCATACACTCACCATTATAACTCCTCCCCAGGGTCCATGCACCAGGAGCGGACAGGGACTGAGTGCAGCCATCCACATGATGTAGGCCCCAACCCCACTGCCAACAGCAGTCAGAGCCCCCATCACCACCAGGGACCTGTGAGAAACATGAGATTTTTACAGACAATTATTTATCAATTACTTACACCACGTTATTTGATTCAATAATGCAGAGGGGTTGATGTGAACTTGTTGACTTCCAATTAATTAAATAATTATTAAAATTAAAATGTGAAACGTTTGTCCCCATTTAGTGGAGACTTGGAACATTTTGCAGATTGTGATAGAGTCCAGGGGTGGTTCTGAATTTGGGGAGTGGACTGAATTATTTTTTTTATTTTTTAAACATATTTTATTTGTTATAAGTTCAAATAGAAACAAATTTGTGTTGAGTCAACATAAATATTTTAAAATGCGTGAACAGTTTATATTTGAAATTTCATCATTATAGAATCCAAATATAAAATATAAAAAAGGTGTATTTCATTATTTTTGTGTGAGTTTGATTTTGCTGTGTGCACACATTCAATTCAGTTCATTCTACTGTTTCCATGTATCCACTTTTACAATTCCATAAGTTTGTTAAAAGGCCAGTACATGATTTTAAACCACGTGTCAAAGGCAGTAGTTTCCACATGGTTCTCATACTAACATCTCCAATTGGATAAAACTATGTGTCCCTGGTTATTGTTTCCTCATGGTTCTCATCCAGCACATCCAAACACCACCATTCAGACACAAACAGCTGTATTTTATGAACAAACAGAAATAAAAGTTGGATACAGGTCCCTAATTACTTGAATTATAATTAAATTGTAACTTTTTTGTATAGTGGAGCCTCCCTTATAGTTTTACCTTATGGGCAGGAACATAGCGATGAAACAGGCCAGAGGGTTGGACACTGCAGCCATGGTCGCACTCAGGTGGTAGGCATTGTTCCCATACGGCAGACAGGAGTAGGACTGCACTGAAGGTAGGACTACATTGGACAAACCGTTCACCCACGCCAGAATCACAAATATATAGACCACCTCCACCACACTGTATGCCCCTGTCCCAAAGCGGCTTCTTCGTTTGGGCGTCTTATAAGAATCGATCATTAAATTCTTCTCGGCCCACTTGTTATTTTTGACTTGAACCCCATTCGTATAGCGTCCGTTGGGGTGTTCTCTTGCTACTGCGGGGTGGTAGTTCAGCAGAATGAACGCTACCAGACACACTAGCATCATCGCGCTTAAGAAAAAGAAAAAAACCTCTACGGAGAAGTTTGCAGGTTGGTATTGGGCTTGGAGTTCAAATGAAGATGTATTGGATGTTTGGTTTGAAATTTTAGTGCTGTTTATACAATGGACAACACCTACACCTTGGACTAAAGCGACTAAAGCTGGAAGCAATCCGCTTACGCCTTCTCCAATGTAATAAGTGGTCAAATATTCTGGCTTTAACTGCATCATGAATGGTAGAAATGTGACAGAGGAGGTGCAGTCTACGGTAGCTAAGAAAAAAGTAAGGACCAATAAGGCGACACTGCGATGGAAACCGCCAACAAATAGAGTTTCTTTCCAAAAAAATCCAAGTAAAAAGCTAGCTACAGTGCCAAGGCCTATAATAACGTATATGACCGCAGTTTCGTTGAGTTTTCCAGGGTTAAAGCGATGCATTAGAGTGACGAAAAGGGGTCCCACGTTGGCCATTTGGATGAGGACGGAGAGGTAGGAGGGGAGGAGCCAGCCTTCAGGGATCTGCGGGACGATCAGAGGCAGCTCCACCCAGAGACCGTTGATGGAAACCCAGGAACCCATCCCGAACAAGACGGCCAAAATGTGAGTGAGGAGAGACATTGTGAAGGTAAGGGATATCTAAAAACAGACAGAAAATGATCGTTTAACATTATGTAAACAGGTATTATGTTAATCAATGGATGTGTTAGTGGATGGAATAGGAAGCAGTTCTTTTGTACAGTTTGATCTATGGAGGAAAAGGGGTTAAATTGTGATGGCTAGAATATAAGATAAGAGAACACACACAATGGGGAATGGTGATAGCATACAGTCCCATTTAAGAACATATAGGCTTGATAGAATTAGAGCCTAGCAAGCCAAACTAACAGTCTTTCTACTCCTACAGTCTGGAAAATCATTACTGGGGTGAATGACAGGCAGATAAGCCAATCAATGAAACCCATGGTCCCTTGTTACTTCAGATATGGCTTAAAAACACATGTATCTGAGAGAGCTATTGTGCTACAAATAAATGGTTGTGATCTTGACTTCCAAAAAAATCTGGTGTTCATTGTCTTGCTTTTGCACGCACAAAGCAGTTATTAAAATATGTGGATAAAATACTGAAATATCAGTAAGATATAACATTTGCACTTGGTTAAACTGTACTTTTTGCATGATTTTTGACAACAAATGGTTATGTTCTCTTGAGGGTAATGATTGATCAAACAAACTAGAAAGTGGGGATTTTATTTTCTAGTTTTGTTAATGTTTAAACTTTTTTTTTAAATTACTGTAAACTATCAACTAAATTTGCAAAAATAATCCCAAACGCCAACATTGAGGGGGAGTCTGGGTTAAAAGTGGTTTGAAACAATAGACCTCATGTGGCTCAGGAACGCCTTATGTAACCACAGAAACATCTGACCACGGCTTTGTCCATTCAAAGGTTAGACACTCACAGAAAATTATAACGAAGTATCAACTTGAACAATACTGTAGGACACTAGTCGCAGCAGTAAAATGTGAAAAGATTTGTCTCAACACTGTAATGATAAAACTAATGAACAATACATTTATAATAAGCCAGCTATTGTTAACTTTAATATTTCTGTCATAATGCTTATTAAAGGTGAGAAATATATTGACCATTTGATTATACTGCAAGTGTATTGGATATATGCAGAAAGGTAGAAAACTGACTCAACAAATTTTTGATAGTTTTGCCCATCTCTAATGCAATTTTTTTTCTTTCTTCACATTCAAAGTCACACAAAAAATAATAAGACCAAATGTATAAATTATATTACTACAAATGAAATATTGTGTAGATCACTTTGGGAAAATATTGTATAATGCATAGGTAAAAAGTATCAATAAAATTAATCTGTGTATTTGTTTTGTGTAAAAATATGATTTAAACAAAGCACTTCTCTGTTACTGTTTGTTGTGTGGTGGTGTAAATACTCACATGTTGCTGCAGCAGAGGTCTGGGGTTTCTGATCCAAAGTCCTGGTGCTAAACTACAGAGGTGCAGGATTAGACCCTCCTTCTGAAACAGCCAACCGTTACACCCACGCCAGGGCACTTAGCAGATCATTGTCTTTTAAAAACCCCATCCACAAATGGGACAGGGGACAGCAGATCAGCTGTTTGGTGGTGGTCACATCCCTGTTTGCCTTAGGTGTGGTTTAAAAAGGCAGGGTCCATTCAAGAAACCAGACGAGTTATTTAATTCGGCTACATTCAGCTAAAGGCATAGTGCAGAGCAGTGGGGTTACATAAGCACACGTTTCTTTGATTGCACATGATGTTTTCACTGTGAAAAGGGGTTGATGGTATTATAGTAACTAAGATTAACAAGTGTTTATTTTTCAGTAAGACTTTGATCACATGATGTCTTCATTTTAAAGCTAAATCAATGCACTTTTGACAGCCAATGTTACATAATATATTAAACAAAGTGCTAATGATAAACTGTGCTGATATGCAGCTGCAACCAGAATTTTACTTACACTAAACAAACAAACACATGAGCTTTTTTTTCACAGCCTGACATGAAATCAGACTGAACTTTTCCTGTTTTAGGTCAATTAGGATTACCAAAATTATTTCTATTTGCTAAATGCCAGAGAGAAGGATTTTTAAGGCAATTTTTCATTTCTTTCTTCAAAGTCAGAGGTTTACATACATTTCATTAGTATATGGTGCCATTGTCTTTAAACTGTATGACTTGGATCAAATGTTTCTGATATCCTTCCACAAGTTTGCAATAGTTGGAAGAAATTTTGTCCCATTCCTCCTGAGAGAAATGGTGTAACTGAGCCATGTTTGTAGGCTGCCTTGCTCATGTGTCTTTTTATATAATAGAGATAAGATATATATATGGAAGGAGCCGAGTGCGAGAGTCACTGTGCAGGATGAAATATGCAAGATCCATAAGTACATCAAGGACAAGGATCACTGCATTATCCCGTCTGTCTTCACCTGCACGTGCCTTTCTATATTTAGCCTACATGTGCTGAGTCCAGACGTCTGATTTGTGGACATGGTTCTCTGTTGGTTTGGCTCTTGACACCTGTTTTTTTGTTGGAGTATGGGCTTCTGGCTCCTCCTGTGCGCACCTGCCTGAGCCGTGCGCCTGCAGAGCTCCGGACTGCACGTGTTTCCTTTGACTCTTGTAAATTGTGCAATTACCAGTCGAGACACTAGAGGTCACCTCTATTAATATTTTTGGTGACTGCCAGTTGGCTTGGCCTCCAGGCATTCGTACTTTTTGATTTGCCATTATAATCTTTATTTGAGTGGCCCTTTTTATTTATGTAAAAACTTAGCCTTCATCTAATTCATGTGCTTCATTTACTAGCATCTTGGTTATTTTAATTTCATTAACCCTTGGTTATAACTGAGTTGTAACAGCCATTTAGCCTTCTTGTTGTACAAAGTACTTTGAATTACTTGTGTAGAAGTAAATTTGCCAAGGGTTTTTTTTTCTACTTTCCTGGTGGAAGAGTCAAGCTATGTATAAACCTATGGAAATTAGCATGATATAGTATAAAATATATGAATATTTGCATGTTTGACCAACTGTGACAAAACCAAAGTAAAATCCACAGCATTAACATGAAAAAGATTAGATACAAACACAGTCAGCTTCAAGTTTAATCACAGAAGGGACATGATTATTTATCAAGGGAAATTAGTGCAAAACAAATCAGATCAAATCAGTCTTTTAGCCTCAAATGGCACCGTTTAGTGTGTTACTGTTAAACAAAAACATTGATTAGTTTTAAATGCCTCTGAACATTTAAAGGCAGGGCAAGTTTATTTGTACAGCACAATTCGTACACAAAGTAATTCAAAGGGCTCTAAAGAATAAGAAAGACATTAAAATCACAATACAACAAATGATCAGAAATAATCATAAAATTAACATTAAAGGAGGAAAGTGCAGAATAAAAACCTTTCAGTCATATGCAGCTAAACAGAACTGTTTTGAGCCTAAATTTAAACATTATCAAAGTAGAGGCCTGTCTCACTGTTCCAGGTTTTAGCTCCATAAAACTGAAACTCTGATTCCTCATGTTTAGTCCTGACTCTGGAACCAGCAGGAGGCCGGTCCCTGAAGTCCTCAGAGTGTGAGATGGTTCATGTGGCTCTAACATGTGGGAGATGTTCTTTGGTGCTGGTCCATGGAGAGACTTGTTCACACAGAGCTGCTTTAAAGTCTATTCTCTGAGCCACAGGAGCCAGAGACCTGAGCACAGGACATATGTTTGGAGAGGCCAGTGAACAGGCCTTTTTTTATCCATGTGTGGCAAATGACACTTGTGGCTCCCTTCAAGTAAAGGTGGAATGAGCAAAGGAAAAGATAGGAGGCAAAACTAAAGGGAATGTCACTTAAAACAGTTATACATGTTAAAGGTGTAATATGTAGGTTTTCTGGTGGAGAGTCCACCACCTGCTTGTCTCTGGAGTTATTGATCTTGCTCAGATAATAAAACACTGCAGGTGTTTTTATTAAACATTCTTACTGGGAGCTGTACCTATAACCTGGTCTGATGCCATCACCTGCTTGTGTCATGGAGATAAGTTTACTGCCATACTAGACAAAGCAAACACATCTCCATGGAGACAAGAAGGTGGCTGAACCTCCATCAGAAGTTCCATAGTTCACCTTTAAGTGCACCTTTAAATACAACATAATAATCTAAATCCAATGTAAATCATTAATGGAAAACAATTGTTTTGAATTTATAAAAAGAGGTAGGAAGATACTTTCCACAGACATGTTAAGTAAATGAACAATAGTAAATATCTGAGCTCAGATAAAAGTACTGTTACTTTAAAATTATACAGCTCAAATGGAGAAGATATTATTAAAATCATTTCCAAAGTATAAAACAAATGTGAAATCATCTTGATTAAGTACATGTGGCTTGTACATTCATTAATGCACTTGTTGAACTGTGCTTTGTTACTGCAGAAACGTCGTAAACAGTACAATAATATAGAGCCTGTCTCCCTGAGTTTGGCACATGACTGCACACCATCTCCTCCGCATCAACAACAACATAAAGCACACGTGGTTTAGAGAACCTTCACTTCCCTGTGGCTCCTCTCTGCTCACAAAGACACAGTTATCTGGGAAACATTTAAACTTCTCCAAGACCTCTTCATTCTGGTCTCTGGGATACAAAGGGCAACAGTTCCATTTAGTCTTTGAGCAGTAAAATGCCATAAGAATAAGGATGTATTTGTTGCTGTTTTGATGCTAGCTGCAGTTGTTTACACACTCCTGAGCGCGAGAAAACACATGGTAGACATTGATGAGAGGGAACATGACCAAAGCGCCGATGAGAGACCCGGCCTGGATAAAGATGCCGCACCAGAGAAGGGCGGAGTGTCCAGCCTCGTGAAGCAAGGTCCCGATGACCACCTTCAGGTATGAGAAGATCCCCGTGAACAGAATCCACGACAGCACCTGGAGATGGAGGGGGATACCAGTATTCACTTTGTTGACTAAAACATTTTTGTCATTTCCCCATGATGGGACAAATAAAGGTTTATTGTATCTTATAAAAAGTAAAGAAAATGTTATCATAACTAAACTAAAACTATGACTAAAATTAAATACATTTTTGTTCATTAAAACTGTGACTAAAAGTACATCTCTTTGTCAACTAAAAGTTCAGATATTTTTATGGGATAATGAATTATGAACCCCAGTCCCCCCAACCACGAAGCAATGCACTACAATGAATCATAGTTAAAATAAACAATATATATTTTCTGCCTTGGATACAGAAAACATGTCCAGAAACATGACGGATTTCTGCAGAATCAATGGGCGAAGCACTAAACTCTGTTAATCTGTGGTGAGAGAAATTTGATTTTATTTGTAAATGATAAGTGACCAATGAGCTCCTTTGTTTCACATGTGCCACTGAAAAAAAAAAGATCTGACTGGACAATCACATTTGGCCAGGCTTGAGACGTAACAGAGGACGTGGGGACCAGACTGACATTAATCTGTATATAAAATATAGAGAGATATCATTCTGGAGCTGCCAGGCAAATTTTCTGGTGGACAAAAGTATTATGAATTAAGTTGACTAAATTATCATGACATTTTCATCAACTAAAACTTGACTAAATTAAAAAAAATGTGCATTAAATCTTAACTAAAACTAAAAATCATTAAAAACAATCAAACTTATGGGGGACACACAATAATGTCACCAGGCTTGTTTACATAAAGTTGTAACGTTTTCGTTGAGATAAGTGATGTTATCAGCTCAATGGAGGAAGAAATGTATCAAGGCCATTTACAAAAGGACACAAGAGGAGGCAGCATTTTATATTCAAAAAGATGTACATCTTTTATCTATTTAATAACTATTCTATTTGATTTAAAGTTCATTTTATTTCCCTCATTAGATCAATAAGGGTGGCTAAGTATAAGTCATTAATTAAACTTATTTAAACAATGGAAATAAATATGTGTTTGCCACTTCTAATAAAATGTTAAAAATAGCCAAATCTAAACTGATTTCACCTTGGGTAAACAGAACTGAGTAAATATTTTTTATCTATAAAAGCTTACACGGGCTGCCTCCACCAACACTAAAAATGTACATTAAATACAGAGCCACAGCACCATGACCCACCAGAGCCATAAGCAGAGAAGACTGTGAGGTCCCTGTGAGAAACACTACTTTAGGTCAAAATGTTCTGTTTAATTATCTGTGTACAGAGGAACAGGTGGCCAACATTTGTGACGGAGGCCCCCAACATTCAAAAGTCATTTAAAGGAGTGGCTCAGATCACAACAAACCTGAGGGCACATTTCATAAGAACTCAACTCAGCACTTTACATACAATACATATCACGCTTTATATTGAGAAAACACACTTGTCTTTCTTTAACATGTACTTGTGTAATATTACGTCATTATGTCCTTTTTCCAAACTAATAAATACATAAAAAATATGTTATTCTGAGTAAATTTTTTATGGCATGTCATTTATTCTCATGTCAAAGGGGATCGAAACTAAAGTATGTTATCTTATTATTAATACAGCAATGATAGAAGCACTGACAAATATTATGATTTCCATAATATCTGCCAAAATCTAAATGACATGTTAAAGTTACAAACTATACATAGTCTCTCAGGACAATAAGCAAAGTAAAGGTGGGATGACAAGCAAGGGGATCATTCAGTATTGTTAACCAGTCTGAATTCTAGCAAACAATACTGACACTGGCCTAGAGTTAAATACGTGTGCCTCGACCAAACCCTGGGCCATAGGGCAGCAATATACACCTTTATTTTCACTTATCAATATATTATAAACAGACTAAAACCATAAACATTTTATTACAGTTATGACTGATTTAAGTGGAACAGAGAAATACATAACAGTTATTTTTACTCACTACTAACGCAATACCAGAAGAGTATCCGAGGAGCGGAGGGCAGGGGCTGAGAGCAGCTAAAGCCATGAGGTATGAAGCGAAGACTCCTCCAGTGATGGTCAGGAAGCTCAGACCACTCACTGACCTGAAAAACACACCAGCAACACTGTTTAATACATGATACATTCAATGTATTGGCAAAAATCTAAACTAAAAAAATACTAATCTGAGCAGGCATTTTTATATGATAATCTAACACATAACATATTTGCTTAAATTAGTTCATTTTTAAATGGTTTCTAAATGTTTATGATATTAAAATGAGTAAAGAATACAATTTCAATTAACTGTTCTGTAGTTTTGTGTTAGCAGGCATCATAACCTTCTCTAGTAACACTGATAATTATACTTAATAACTGCATATGGTATCACATGTTTTTACCAGTAAGATTGTGTAACTATCTATTCATGGGTTTCAGAGTGATGAAAAATTAAGACAGTTGCTATAGCAACTAACAAATTAAAGTAAAATATGATATATATTTTTTATCTTCTTCTTATATTTTCTTAAAATTCCACATATCACAAGTAGCTGAACCCTATGAATAGGATAAAACCTTACTTCAAAATAAAAAACATGGCCAGGAAGCAGGCGAGGGGGTTTGCGATGTTGCCCAGGACAACGGAGAGGTGAAAGGTCATGGTGCTGTAGGGGAGGCAGGTGAAGCTCTGGACAGACGGTAGGACTCCATTGGTCAAAGCGTTGGATAAGGCCAATAAAATCAGAAGGTAAACATTATGAAGTGTCCAAAATGAGTGAGCAGGAGGCTGCTGCTCTTCTAGCTGCACCTGCTGCTCTGACACGGGCGTCCCATTGTGGAGGGGGTGTGTCTCCTCCCCGCTCTTTGCTGCACTGGTGTTGTCTGGATCTGGAGGGATGTGCATCTGAGCCGTCTGTCTTCTGGTCAACGCCATAAAACTCAAAGCGGACACAGTGAGCATTACAAACAAGAACCAGAAGAAGTTTTGTGCAGGAAAATTCTCCTTCAGATACTCTGGTTTGGTTGTGCCATTGACTGATTTGCACTCCAGTTTACCAACGCCTTGTCCTAAAGCAACAATACAGGGGAACAAGGCACTTAAACCCTGTCCAATGAAGAAGGTGCGTATATACTGAGGAGGGTATCTAAACATTAACGGTAGAAAAGTGACATTTGATGTACAGCAAACAAATGACAAAACAAAAGTAAACAAGAAAAATGGTATGGACCGCTCCTGTCCAGCCACAGTGACGGTGTGAGACCAGAAAATTGCCAGAAATGCTGCCGTGACAACAGCCAGCACCTGGATAATGTGGATGATGAGGCGTTCGTTGAGCCGGCCCGGAGCACAGTGGTGGGTGATGGTCACTGCGATCGGACCCAGGTTTCCAAACGCGATGAGGACAGAGAGGTAGGCTGGCAGGTTCCACTCTAAAACAAAACAAAGTGATTTAACAAATAGTAAATGCAACCTGCATTATTATACAGTCATAAATTCCACCACTGATAGTAACTATGTGCATTACCTATGTATACAGTCTACATTCATGCAGGCATATCATTTGCAATAGTATTTTTAAAGGGATCAGAGAAGAACAACATAAATACATAGAACAAACTAGACTAGACTGTAATTAGGTGAAGGTGAATTCAGTTTTGATTATATAAAAGTTTACATAAATGTTTCCATCTCTAAATTTAGGCTGGCAACATTCCATCTATGAAATGTCCTGTTAAGGCTTTTCCCATTGAGGGGAGACAGCCATTACACTGTCCTGCTGTTGTCCATGTGTAGTACAGAGGTTACACAGGAGCCACTGTCAACTTCCCATAGAACTGGAGCTAAGATGCTAGCAGCAGCACAGTGGGAAAACAGGACAAAGGACATATCTCAAAGACATAACCAGACTCATATTGTGACAGACTGATGTTGTCACAGCAGTAGACCAAAGGCCGCCTCAGGACACCCCGTCCCCGGGACCACACACTGACCTTCGGGCAGCACATTGACCACCACCGGCAGCTCGACCCACAAACTGTTCACGGAGACCCAGGAGCCCATCGCGAACAGCGCCATGAGGACGTGGGTCACCGCCTCACTGTCCCACCAGCCTCCCGACATCGTGCCTCTGTCTCCGGCTCAAAATAGAGGAAAGAGGCGCACTCCCGGCTCGTGTTTAGGTCGAACAAGAGTCGCACGGTTGAATACACGCCGACGTAATCTGCAGAGTTACGCAAAACAAGTGCCCGCCCTCTCTGTGCGTTCAGGAGCAGATGTAATTTTCTAATCCAACCTGCTTTTCGTGATTTGTCTCTTAATTTGTATGTCCTAGTTTGCTTTTGTGCTTAACGTTGAATGCCCTTTTTGTCTTCAAGCACCATCTGTCCTTTTACTCAGGTCAGATAATTAGATCATTGCTATTAATTACTGCAAAAGAAATTTCCAAAACAATTTGAATTTCCACGTGAAGTTTGCTATGGATCCTACCTGGACAATGATTCAATTGTTCAAAATTAGGAACACTTGGGACATGCCATGTATAAAACTGGTATAAATCAATGGTTTTGTATAAATCTGCTGGGACAGGGGACAGGCTCAAAACGGGACCTGTCTCGGGACAGTTGGTCACCCTACACACAACCCTTTTGTTGATAAACACATTGGATTTCACATTTTACCTATTGGAATAAAGAGTTCTAATTACACAACTATACACCAAGTATTGTACTGGCTTAACCTTTTAATTATTTACCGAGTCCTTATAAGCTTCTTGTTTTTGTAACGTTATAGGCAGAGATGCAGTCACATGCCCCAAATATTTAAGAACTAAATAATGAAAAACAACAGAATACAATGTGGTATTTGTAATGAAAACAAACAAGAAGATTATGAAATACAGCAACAAATGTTTTAATGAATCTACAGAAATACTGATTCATCACCATGAGGCAAGGCAGGTGCAAAGCAGATGTAAAAACATGTTATGTACATGATGTAACATGTAGTTGCATATCATTGAACATGTGCACTTAGTTACAAAGGTCACAATTAGAATCTTCTGCTATCACAACAGTACTATACCACTGAAATGGAAATTGAAGATGCTATTGATTTTTGCAGTTCAACTGAAAAGTGCAAAGTTGATAGCAAATATGTATATGTATTATATACATATAATAAAATGTTTATTTCAGACATAATAAATGTGTTGTTTGATCATTGTAATTTGTGACAAAATTTATAATGCAAATCAAAAATATGTTGAAATATTTAGTGTTATTGAAACTACTACTACTAAAACAGATATGCATCTATTGTGGTGGCTCAACATTCGCTGCTGCCTGCTGCACCTCACTGTCTTTCTGTTTGGTATATTTTGGATATGTCCGTTTTGGGGCTAAGACGAGTGAGAACCCAGGTCTAACGCGTGGCAGTGCCATCTTCAGTCTAGCTGCAATTGTAGTAGCGCCTCCCTGTGTGTCATTCAGATATGGGCTTGTGTTGTTCAGGATCATCTTTTGATAGAGGACTTCACAGCGCATGCACTCGATCCTCTCGGCTCGGCTCATCCTCTCAAAGCGCAGCATCATTTTCTCCAGGTCGTCCCGCGTTCTGCACGGCCCTCCATTCCTTTTAACCGTTTCAATTATATAATCTTTGTCCATGATTTCTGGAAGACGCATTTGGCGCCGCCCTTTTAAAGAATGTGTTTTGTCTTCAACATCCCCTATTAAACTATTATTATTTGTGTGTCTATCATTAATATATTCTTGTGCATAGTAGCCTTTTGTATAGTCATCTTCAACATCAGAGCCAGCAGAGGACCCTTCACTGTTAACTTGCCCCTTTGTTTGACCAAAGGGATTTTCCGCCATCAAAGATGAAAAAGTGCATCTTGACAGTTTACGGCACAATTCCGGCGATGGCACTTGTGAATATTTCCCTCCTGGTAAATAATTCCTGAGGTGCTTGTCTGCAGCTGTGGTGATCACCTTCACCACTCTCTTCAAACTGGCTCGGATTAGCTCTCTATTTGTGGGTCCGTAACCACAGAAACTGAAAACACCACTGTAAGTTTTCTCTGACAAAGGAATCAGGGCAAACACATTTGTTTTGGTGTAAGGCTCGAGTAGGGTAGCCGGCTCTTTGGACCAATCCAGAAACGTTTGATACAGCCCAAGCAAGTAGGAGGGATACATGGTGAAAGTTGCGGCGCTTTTTAAGAGCTGCATGTAAGGGCCAAGTATTTTGCAATAAATCAAGGCCAAAACACAAACAAAGCTCTGAATTATCGTATCATTAGCATCATTGGCAACGCTTTCTAGAACAATATTTGGGGATGTATCACTTTCCAAAGCAAGCATGTCAGAGAAAAACAGCCCCATCTCTTTGTAATGGTGAATGAGACCAGCCGATGCTTCAAAGTAATTGCTGATTCTGGTAGTTGATTCTTCCATCAATTCTGATGGATTTCTCTTTTCGCTACAAAATGCAACCCAATGTTTTCTAAAAGTTGTATTGTGCGAGGACTTAGGACTTAGTAAAGTGCAGGCCATGTGGATGTAGCGGGAAGTGGCGCTTTCCTTGAAATTTACAAAACTCTGAAACTTTGGCAATTTATCTCTACCGAGTTTTGACCCGGTTTTCTGGGTGATCTCCATTTCCAAATTAAGAATTTGCTCATCCACTAACTGATGTAATTCAACGATAAAGTTCGCGTTGTGATGTATAAACTCTACAGGTGTACCGAGTGAAATCCTGTAGGGGTATTCAGACAAACTTTTCTCAAATTCATCCACTTCTGGTTTCTCATTGCGCATAAGTGTGAACTGATTTTTAAGGAGTTCGAGACACACTCCTTGACATTGCTCTGTGATCCCACCATAGACACTTGAGAGTTTGTGGACAGATTCTACTGCTATGTCGAGCAACGTTAATGATTCATCATAGTAACCTATGTTTGTTAAACCATTAGCTTTGTCTTGGTCTTGACTGTTTTCCATATATGTCTCGTTTGTTTTGATATTGAATTCTGTCACTACTCTCTGCTCCTCTGTGATTTCATAATCTTCAGGCTCCTCTTTGACTGTAACTGATTTAAAAACGGGTTGCTCTTCTTTTTTATGTCTTTTGACCATCGGTTGACTCCGGTTTGGCTCTTCTTGTGAGTCCTCAAAGGAAATGAGATCAAATGGACTTAGAAGTAAAGTTTCATTTGCAACATATCTTCTATTTCTCCGGCTCTTAGTTTCAGAATTATTGCAGTACATTTTCAGCGTTTTGATCCTCATCTTTAGCTCTGAATGCACTTTTGAAAAATCTCCATTCTTACAAAAGTTTGGATCAAAGTTTTTTAGCCAGTGAACTATGACAATAGGAGCAAGATTTTCCCTTTGGACAAAGTCATCTAATTCAAGGACCAAACCATTTGTAACCTCTATCAATTGTGCTCTCTCTGAAAAATCCTTCAGCTCCAGGAGGTCTTTGCGCTCAATGCCAATGCTATCGCAAATTGGTCCTACAAAATCAAAATTGACAGCTAGTTCAAGAAAAGTTAGCCTGGAATCTCCAAGTAGACTGAGTGTAGTGGCGATGCCTGTTTCAATCAGTCGGCGAAAATCAGCAGTTTTATGGGCAGGAAATATTTTTTTGAGCCATTTAACAATAGACACCCACGGAAAGTTGTTGTCCTCCCGCAAAAGACCCACTTGTATTAAGACTCTGTTTCTGCAGGGCCCTTGATCAAGATCTAATCCCTCCCCGGACTGAGGACCGATGAAATCTGCCACAAGCTTCCAGTAGTATTCATCTCCTGAAAAAAAAAGTTGTAGCATTTAATAAAACATGAACTAAAATAATTATAGCTAGATTTGCATATTGGTAATACATAACATTTAAATGTAAATTAGTAATGTTTTAAAACTTGCTCTAATACATTCAAAAGCTTTAATACATTTAACATGTAAAAATTCAACACTTCTACTGTACTGTGTAAACGTTTTAGCTTGTGGCGGCAGAGCGGGAATTTGGCCCCACCCTGCCCCCAAAAGGATTATGGATGATTTTTCAAAAAAGCTAGTTTAAGTAGTATCATAATAAAAATGGTCCGTAAATATAACACGTATTAAAAATATTACAATGATTTAAATACACAAAGATAGCATGTGCTAGACTACCATCTGCGTGTTCCCACTTACTCAAATTAGCCTCAATCACAACATCTTTCTCACTTAAAGAATAGTCTTCACTGCTGTCCATGATTATCTGTTAAAAACAAAAAAGACAGTTTATAACTCACTAATATTTAATCATGAAAAGGTTCAGAATTGTAATGTTTTAGCAATAGTTCACTCCATAAAAAAACCTAAAAGATTTTTAAAAAACTAAACAAAACATCATTATGTCTTAAAATAAGATTCGTATTATAGCATGGTTTAAATCTGGGTAAGATTTTCTAACACAGTTTGTGGATATTATCTATATATAGCATTGAAAACAACAGTGTGCTAACAAAGCTAAAACTAGCACACTATTCCAAGCTACAGCCAGCATGGTAAGCTAACAAAAACACTTGTATTTTTTTGCCTGATAAACCAGGCAAAAAATCTGCCAAAAACAAGAAAAATAATACACATTTAGAAATAACGGTAAGTCGCTTATTGTGTCATTGCATTACGTTTTAGAATGTGCTTTAAATCTGAAATTAATATGTCTTACTGATGGTTAGCATGAGCCAGCCACACGAAGAACCTCAACCAGATCCGTATGCAGCGTTGTGATTGGTCTATTTTCCGGAAGTCATTTTCCAGAGATTTTTTTCTGCTAATCACGTGATAGGATATCGCGGTGCATTGTGGGAGGAGACCCGGTTGTTTGGAAATGGCAGCCTCAAGAAACGTGAATGATTAAAGTAGCTGTAAATCTTAAAAAGCTGCATGGAGGCCGTCTTTGTTAAATAGGACTCAATGTTTAGTAAGTGCTTTAACGCTTATAGAATGCGTTTCGCAACTGATGAAACTATCTTACTACTTTACTACTAGCTAAGCTTTCATTCTTAATCCAAACCGTTGTTTAAAGTGCATTCATTAGCCGATAGTAAATTCCCATGATGGTTTACACTTTAAAATGTCACATCCAGTCTTTAAAATTAGCCAAGGTCATTTCCTAAAAGCATTTAACGTTAACGTTACATTTGATTAGTTAGCTAGCGTTAGTAGTTACGTTACAATAATAAAAAAACACTTTAAGACAGGGGCGTCCAACTTATTTTACCAAGGGCCGCAATACGAAACATATTTGAAACGGACGGCCACAGACCGGTGTCAATACAGTGAGTCTGTGATCTTTAATAAGGCGTAGAACAGCAGTCTTAGGTCTGTATCACAATGCAATGTGATATCGTTTTGGTAACAGTGGTAAAATTACTTCAACTAGTTGTAAAACGTTCTGCTTTGATCAGTTGAACCAGTTCAGCAGGAAAAAGAGGGCAACAAAAAATGTCCTGCATTAAGACTTCATTACATTGGGCTTTTCACTTGTGAACAAATGCACTGTCCAGCATATCATGTACAAATTCATTAAGTCATATCTCTTTTATATTCCTTTTTAGGTGATTGTCATGGATTCTATTCCATGTTTCTCTTTTTTAACCAATTTGTCTCTCTATTTTAAGGTAACAGATGTTCACTGGTGCTTTTCCAGTCCTTGAACCAGCAGAGAAATAATACAGACAGACGTTATTGAAAATGGACCCTGCAGATGAAAGGCCAAATGCTGGAAATGAGGTGTCAGCACAAGGAACATCACATTCAGTTGGATATACAACAGGTAATTACATGCAGAGGATACTATAAACATAACAGGACAGTAGTCTGTTGTAGAGTTAAGATCTTAAGCCCGAGTCCGAGCCCGACCAACCCGAATTTCGGGCCGGGTCGGGCCTAAAATGTCAATCATTACGTTCGGGGCGGGTCGGGCCGGGCTTCTCTCTAGCTGACTTTTAAAAAATAAATATATGTTTATAAAAATGTATACTAAAACGATGTGTGGATACTAAACTTAGGAATACTTGTTATAAAAAAAAATAATTTGGATAAAACAGAGAAGGCGCTGTAAGGTAATTGCTATTTAACTACTAAACAGGAGCCGCAGAGCCAGAGCATACTCTGCGCACGTGAACGCCCCCTCTTCCCCTCCGCAAGTCCGCATCTATTTTGACCTGGTATCCCTGATATGGAGCAGCAAGAAGTAAAGGATAAACTAAAGACAGGGGAACTGAAAAGGCAAACACGCACCGGCAAGAGTGAGGTGTGGCTTCAAATTGATTGTTGAAAATGCTACAGAAACTTGCGTTGGCTTCGCTGAATGTAGTCAATGTGGCGCTTTGCTTTCATACGAGAGCAAAAAGACTGGCACCTCGATGCTGAGCAGGCATTTAAACAGCTGTACTGGCAAAAGTGATGATCGTCAAACATCTATATTATCATTTGTCCCAAAGACCGCACCTCTTCGTGCTAAGCAGGCCATCACAGACAAGTGCGTGGACTTGTGCTGTCGGGACCTTAGACCATTTTCAGTAGTTAGTGGCGAAGGTTTTTTATTAGTAGGCTTATTTTTACGCATGTTTAACTTTGTTTGGTTCTTTATTTTTTTATTTATCCTCACAAATAAAATATGAAATTTCGGGTTTGCTTCGGGCTCGGGCCTGCAAATCAAGTTAATTGGTCGGGCTTGGGCTGGGTCGGGCTTTAATACCCGCGGGCCTGGGTCGGGTCGGGCTGGATTTTTTAGGCCCGATCTTACCTCTAGTCTGTTGGCGTCTGCATTTAAACAAACTAGCCACAGACAAAAGAAGACTAAGCATATTTCTGTAACGTTTTGCTTTTACACCCTTTTAGCTTACTTTTTGCAGTTTGAATGAGAAGATAAATACTATGCAAGTTGATTATATTGGGTTTATTATATTTTAATATATGTCATATTAATAGAGCTCGGGATTGTGACATCACACCTCATAGAATTTTTATTGAGCCTAAAGTTAAACCAATGGAGATTTGAAGAATCCTTCCCGGTAAGGTCTATTCCAGGGTACTGGAGAGGAGAATCTGACCGATTGTTGAACCTCGCATTCAGGAGGAGCAGTGTGATTTTCGTCCCGGTCGCGGAACACTGGACCAGCTCTATACTCTCCATTGGGTGCTTGAGGGCTCATGGGAGTTTGCCCAACCAGTCCACAAGTGTTTTGTGGATATGGAGAAGGCATTCGACCGTGTCCGTCGTGGTGTCCTTTGGGGGGTGCTTCGGGAGTATGGGATCCGGGGCCCTGTGCTAAGGGCTGTCCGGTCCCTGTGTGACCGGGGCAGGAGCTGTGTGCCGGCAGTAAGTCAGACCTGTTCCCAGTGCATGTTGGACTCCGCCAGGGCTGCCCTTTGTCACCGGTTCTGTTCATTATATATATAGACAGAATTTCTAGGCACAGCCAGGGGCCGGAGGGGGTCTGGTTTGGGAACCTGTCATCTCTGTTGTTTGTAGATGATGTTCTCCTGATGGCTTCGTCGAGCCAGGACCTGCAACAGGCACTGGGGCGGTGTGCAGCCGAGTGTGAAGTGGCTGGGATGAAAATCAGCTCCTCCAAATCCAAGGCCATGGTGCTCACCTGGAAAAAGGTGGTTTGCCCTTTCTGGGTGGGTGGAGAGTCCTTGCCTCAAGTGGAGGAGTTCAAGTATCTCACGGTCTTGTTCACGAGTGAGGGACAGATGGAGCGTGAGATTGACAGTTGGATCGGTGCAGCGTCTGCAGTGATGTGGTCGCTGTATCGGTCTGTTGTGGTAAAGAAGGAGCTGAGCCGGAAGGCAAAGCTCTCGATTTACCGGTCAATCTACGTTCCTACCCTCACCTATGGTCATGAGCTTTGGGTAATGACCGAAAGGACAAGATTGCAGATACAAGCGGCCGAAATCAGTTTCGTCCGCAGGGTGGCTGGGCACTCCTTAGAGATAGGGTGAGGAGCTCAGTCACATGGGAGGAGCTCGGAGTAGAGCCGCTGCTCCTCCACGTCGAGAGGAGCCAGTTGAGGTGGCTCAGGCATCTATTCCGGATACCTCCTGGACGCCTCCCTCGGGAGGTGTTCCGGGCATGTCCCACTGGGAGGAGGCCACGGTGAAGACCCAGGACACGCTGGAGGGACTATGTCTCTCGGCTGGCCTGGGAATGCCCAGGGATCCTCCTGGAAGAGCTAGAGGAAGTGTGTATGGAGAGGGAAGTCTGGGCTTCCCTGCTGAAACTGCTGCCTCCGCGACGATAAAGCGGAAGAAAATGGATGGATGGAGATTTGAAGACGTTAAATGCTAAACTTAGCACTCATTCAAAAGTATTCTGAGACTATAGAATGATGGATGCATTTACTAGTGACCCAATGGTTTATTGGGTTGTTCCACCATGTTTTTGTTTACTTTTTTGTTAACATGTTTTGTTAACATTGTTTTGGCTATTACATCTCTATGAGAGTTTTGCACGACTTTCACAAACATGGCATATTTCCATGGTAATAGACGTGTTTAATGTTCCATCCCGAGTCCTATCATTGAATATATTACAATAAGACTGCAACAAGATATTATATGATAAGATACTATATTTCTGCACATTTTGGTCAGTTTGACATATGTGAATCTCATATGACATTTACAGGCATGCTTTTCTCTAATATTGTCATTAGATACTGATACTGACTATGCAACAATGCCGAATCCTACGTGTATAACCGATTAAGAAAATACATTTGGAGACTGAAATAAAACAAAAGAAAAAATAAGTTATCATTCACTCACCTCATTTTTTTTTCAGGTAATACTGTGTCGTCAAGAGCAGCTTTAAAAAGAAAGTCTGAGGTGACACAGAAGAAAGGGCCAAAAAAAGCCAAAACCTCACGGATTTCCAGGACGGCTCAACTCGGATACACTGTTCACCAGGGAGAAGATATGCTCCTAATTGTGTCCAGCAGCAGGTCTCAGTATGAAGACAGAAGATGGACTAAGAAGAAAGGAAACAAAAAGAAGAAACTAGTTAAAAACAAAAAGACATTAGTCCAGAATAAAAAGAAAATGACAGTTCGCCCAAAGCCTGTTCTTATACCGGTAATAGAAAAGGAAGAAGAGGAAACTGCTCCACTTGTGCCACTGGAGGCGTTGGATAACCGATGGGGAGAGAGTCTTCCAGAGGAGGTGCTTATTCACATCTTTCAAAAGATAGTTGTCCAAGAT
This sequence comes from Periophthalmus magnuspinnatus, assembly GCF_009829125.3. Classification (NCBI taxonomy): domain Eukaryota; kingdom Metazoa; phylum Chordata; class Actinopteri; order Gobiiformes; family Gobiidae; genus Periophthalmus; species Periophthalmus magnuspinnatus. Next base: position 22,756,085 of record NC_047136.2, read on the forward strand.
GGAGCAGTACCATTTCTCTGCAGGTAATATAGCATTACACAATTGTGGTTTGCTTTCCAAATCTATTATTAATCAGTGCAATTGGATAGAATTTTTAAAGCTACAAGTGACCATTTTGTCCTGAAAGTTGCAACCACTGAGTCAGGGTACCTCTGAAAATGCAGCACTGTAACTGTTTGAGCAACGGTTAATTTTAACATTTCCATACAGTTGTAATACAATGTGCATCAGCAGTTTAGCAAATTCATCTCATTACTTCTCATTACTTCGGTCTTCTCCATAGAGTTGCCCGAGTGTGTCGATTATGGCATACAGCGGCCTCCAGTCCAGCCTTGTGGCGCAGTGTCACTGTTGGCCACTGTTGGATACAACCGAGGAGGAGCCAGCTGCCCAAGACTGAGAAGAGGATCATGGATACCATCAGCTGGCTTGCAGAAAACAGGTTTTTACATTATTTAAATAATGGAGTCATATTTAAATTTAAATTAGACCAAGACTTGACAAGAACCAAATGGTTTAAACCAGGGCTAGGACAAATGTATGTGCCCTAATTGTTAACTTCCCATGTGAGTTTGTGTTCAGTCACGAGACCTCACGAGAGGCGCGGTTCTGGCTGTTCTTACCTGTGTGTCAAGATCGTGGCTGAATAAAATTTTCTCTGCAACAAGATCCTCGTGTTTTTGGGAATTTACATGGTAGCAGAGGATGGTTACCAATTACAGAGTACCGCCGAAGTTTGACGAAGCCAGGCCTTACGAGTGTTGGAAAAATGAAGTTAATTCAATTCAATTCAATTCATTTATTTTTGTAACGCCCAAAATCACAACAACAGTTGTCTCGAAGGGCGTTCATGTTTTGGTTGATGGGGGAAACCGGAGTACCCGGAGGAAACCCATCCAGACACGGGGAGAAACATGAAAAACTCCACACAGAAAGGCCTGGTGACCCGGGGATCGAACCAACCTTCTTGCTGTGAGACATGAGTGATGCCACTCAGTCACCGTGCCGCCAAGACACAAAAAAAACAACAGGAAAAATCAGACACAACAGGAAAAATCAGACACAACAGGAAAAATCAGACACAACAGGAAAAATCAGACAACACAAGAAATCGGCCAGGTGAGGGGGAGGAAGACCAGACAAGGAGGAGGAGAGCCAGGCAAGGAGGGAGGGCCAGGCGGGGAGGAGGAGAGGGTCCAGCTGTCATCGGGGCATCTGAAAGAGATACACTCCACAGGGGGAGTGGGACAGGGGACAACATGTGAATAGCATTGCTGATGAGAAAATAGGACAAAGTAGAGGATAGTGCTCAGGTTGCCATACTTCCCCCAGCTAGTTACTCCTACTGCAGCTTATCTTATCCCGGGTTTTAATGACCCTAACTCCCTCACTAAGTAACCTGGTCATACGCTATACCGAAGAGGAAGGTTTTAAGCCTGGTCTTAAATACAGAGACTGTGGGGGCCTGTTTAACATCAGCAGGGAGTTGATTCCATAGCACAGGAGCTTGGTAACTGAATGTACACTGTACTTTTGGACACTCTAGGAACCACTAATAGTCCTGCATTCTGAGAGCGGAGTGCTCTGTTTGGCTGGTACGGGACAATAGCATCTTGCAGATAGGATGGGGCCATACCGTTTAGGGCTTTGTATGTCAGGAGGAGGACTTTGAATTTGATTCTAAGCTCGACAGGAAGCCAGTGCAGATATTTTAGTACAGGACTGATGTGGTCTCTTCTTTTAGTTCCTGTTAGGACTCTGGCCGCTGCATTTTGGACCAACTGGAGGCTCCTTATAGTACTTTTGGGGCAGGCGGCGAGCAGGGAATTACAGTAATCAAGTCTGGAAGTAACAAATGCATGGATGAGTTTTTCAGCATCGTTTTTAGGTAAAATATTTCTAATTTTAGTTATATTTCGCAGGTGAAAGTATGCGGTTTTACAAGCTAGGTTTACATGGGCTGTGAATGAGAGATTTTGATCAAATAGGACTCACATTGTCGAGTGAGATTATCTGGTCTGACAGAGAATCTCTTTGACCTTTGGGACCAACGACAATGACCTCTGTTTTTTCAGGATTTAAGAGCAGGTAATTCAAGGTCATCCAGGTTTTGATGTCCTTCACACAGGCACTGAGTTTATCTATTTGATCAGTCTGATTTGGCTTCAAAGTTAGTATCTGGAGACTTGTTACGGAGTTGGACAAGAAAAAGCAGGCGCTCGCGGTGGCACTTGGGCTCGAAGGGAGAGCCCGAGAAACAGCGTTGGAAATATCCATGGAGGATTTGAACAAGGATAACGGTATGGAAACGTTACTTGCTAAATTGGATGCGGTGTTTTTGAGAGAAGAAAAAGACCGCGCTTACGAAGCGTACTCTTATTTTGACTCCATAACAAAAGACAGTGCGGTGTCCATGGCGGACTATATCATTGACTTTGAGCAGAGATACAACCGAATGAAAAAGTACAACATGACTCTGCCTGACGCTGTACTTGCCTTCAAGCTCCTGGACACGGCGTGTCTGGAGGAGAAAAACAGACAACTCACGCTTACTGCATGCACTGAGCTCACTTTTGTATCTATGAAGTCAGCGTTAAAACGGATCTTTGGTGGAAAGACAACAGGTGGAACGAACACCAACGAAAATCAAGATACAGCATTTTTCACGGAGCAAAAACCGACCGGAAAATCCAGACGTAGTGACCCATCACAGAGCGCACATCAGCGGCAGCGGCCACAGCAAGGCACCAATCCACTGGACAAATACGGCAGGCGAACGAGACGCGCCATTTGTCAGAGCACGTACCATTGGGCAAAAGACTGTCCTCATCGGAGGAATGAAGTTAAGTTGACTGAAGATGAAAATGTGGAGGAGTGTAACATTACCCTGTTTACTAAAGCGGCTATGACTGACTCAGATCTTCTTAATGGAGTCATTGGGCTCTGCCATCATTGACACGGCTTGTACACGTACTGTGTGTGGTCAAAAGTGGCTGGACAGTTACGTGAAGGATCTTACCAAAAGACAAATAAACAAACTGATGCAAACGGAATCTCCCAGCCACAAACCATTTAGATTTGGAGATGGCCAAGTTGTGTACTCCAACAGAAAAGTGAAACTCCCAGCCAAAATAGGACCTACAAAGTGCCACATTGAAACTGAAGTAGTTCCTGCTGATATTCCTCTCTTGTTGAGCAAAATGTCCCTGAAGAGAGCAGGAACTGTTTTGGACATGGAGAATGACAGAGTTATCATGTTCAAACGGCCTGTGCCTCTGGAGCTCACTAGCTCAGGACACTGTTGTGTGGACATTAGAGATGTAAATGCAGAAGTGAGCTGTAATGACAATGATGTTCTGGTTGTTACTGCAGACATGTCCATAAAAGAAAAGCATAAAGTTCTCCTGAAACTGCACAAGCAGTTTGGCCATGCCTCTGCAGATAGACTGCAGAAGCTCATCCACAGCTCTGGAAATACTGATCAAGACTGTCCAATCATCCTGCAAGAAATCATTTGTGACTGTGAAATATGTCAAAGATACAGCAGAACCAAGCCTGCTGTTGGTTTGCCCTTAGCCTCAGAGTACAATGAGACGGTGGCAATGGATCTACATCAGCTGGAACCTGGTGTATGGTACCTCCACATAATCGACCACTTCACACGCTTCAGCGCTGGAAACATTGTGAGGACCAAGAAGCCGTCGGAGATTGTTAACTCTTTCATTCACTCGTGGATAAGCGTCCATGGAGCACCAAAACGGATCTACACTGACAATGGCGGAGAGTTCAACAATGAGGAGATACGAGACATGGCAGAAAACTTCAACATTGAGATAAAGACTACAGCAGGATACAATCCCTGGAGCAACGGGTTATTGGAGAGACACAACATGACACTGACCGAGATCCTTATGAAGGTGAAAAAGGAAAATGGGTGTGGTTGGCAAATTGCTTTAGACTGGGCCCTTATGGCTAAGAACAGTATGATCAATGTGCATGGTTACAGCCCACATCAGCTAGTATTTGGTCAAAATCCTAATCTCCCTTCTGTTTTGGTTGATAAGCCACCTGCTCTAGAGGGCACAACTATGAGCACCAGAGTAGGGCAGCACATAGCGGCACTACATGCCTCCAGGAGAGCTTTCACAGAGGTGGAATGCTCAAAGAATAAGGAGGGCACTACGCAAGCAGCTTAGGCCTACAGATGACAAGTATGAGACAGGAGACCGAGTGTACTATAAACGAGCTGACAGTACAGAGTGGAAAGGTCCAGGTGTAGTTATTGGTCAGGATGGGTCTGTGGTGTTTATCAGACATGGGGGGGATCCTTGTACGTGTGCACCAGTCCAGGTTGAGTAAAGTGAATGCATAAGATGCAGAGAAACAGATATTGCACACTACTCCTGAAAACAACAAAGAAAATAAAAACACACTGACGATTGATGTGTCAAAGTTCAGATGGTGAACAAAGAGGTGAAGAAGAAGAAGAACAAATCAATGACAACAGTGAAAGTGAAATGACAGAAAACCCCAGACAAATTAATGTTACACCTCCTGAAACAGATCGTTATGTAACTTCTGATTTAAAACTGAAAACAGGGCAGAAAGTCACATTTACTAACAGAGAAGACGGTGTTCAGTACACTGCCAGAATCTTAAGCAGAGCAAGGAAAGCAAAAGGGCAGTACAAAGATTGGTACAATGTGCAATATCTTGAGCCAGATGGCAGTGAGGGGAAAAGCAAGCATTAGACATGTCACATGTTGACAACCTTGACATTGAGTCTGAAAATGTGGACAATGATGTTCTTATTACTAAAGATATTTCTTTTGATAGTGCTAAACAGCAAGAAATCGAGAATTGGCAAAACAATAATGTTTTTGAGGAAGTCACAGATAGAGGTCAAAAATGTGTATCTACTAGATGGGTCTGTACACTAAAAGAAACGCCAAATGGTATTGTCCCAAAGGCACGGCTTGTAGCAAGAGGTTTTGAAGAGGTAAATATTCAGAGTTTACAGAAAGACTCTCCCACATGTGCATCTGAGTCACTTGCTGTTAGCTGTTGCCAGTCAAAACAAGTGGAAGGTTCACTCTATGGACATTAAATCTGCCTTCTTGCAGGGTATGGAACTCTCGAGACATTTACATTCGACCCCCACCTGAAGTGGGTGTGGACGGTGTACTGTGGAAACTAAAGAAAAGTGTGTATGGACTTGCAGATGCATCCCTCTACTGGTACAACAAGGTTAAAGAACTGATGCTGAACACTGGTGGTAAAATGTCTCAGGTTGATCCTGCAGTGTTCTATTGGCTGAATGACCATTCTGAGGTCACAGGTTTGCTGGCATGTCATGTAGATGATTTTCTTTGGGCAGGATCCGAGCACTTTGTAACGAATGTGATTCCTGTACTTAAATCTACCTTTCATGTAGGACGTGAAGAACATGAGAGTTTTTCTTATGTGGGGATGGACATTACCACAGTTGGTCATAAAGTATTAGTTCATCAGCACAATTACGTACAAAATCTGCAACCAGTCCATTTACAGGCCGCCCGGGCTGTGCAGAGGGATGCTCTCTTAAATGAAACAGAGACAGAGCAGCTCAGGTCCAAAATAGGACAGATCTTGTGGGTTGCTAAACAAACAAGGCCAGATGTAATGTTTGACACATGTAGCCTAGCATCCAACATTAAAAAGGCTACCGTCCAGTCTATTCATGAAGTGAACAAAGTGATCCGTAGACTTAAGTCAGAGAAGGTCACACTTAAGTTTCAGCACTTAGGAAACAATGCTGATTTGAGTCTAGTTGTCTTCAGTGATGCTTCTGTTGGCAATCTTCCAGATGGTGGCACACAGGGAGGAGTTTTGATTGCACTCATGGGTATAGATGGCAAGTTTTCCCCTCTGTTTTGGCAGTCTAAGAAGATCAGACGTGTGGTGAGAAGCACTCTGGCAGGAGAAACCCTTGCCATGTCAGATGGTACAGACAATGCAATGTTTCTGGCCACACTGTTCTCTGAGCTCACTACTGGAAATGCAAGTCGGAATGCTCTTCCCCTTATCTGTGTTACCGACAACCATTCACTTTTTGATGCACTTAAGTCTACTAAGCAGGTCACAGAGAAGAGGCTCAGGCTAGAAATAAGCAGCATCAAGGAGCTTTTACAATCTAAGAAAATAAAAGAGGTCTGTTGGTCAGAGGCTAAGTCACAGCTTGCCAACTGTCTCACTGAAAAGGGAGCCTCATCCCTTATGCTTTTCAAGGCTCTAGATGAGGGTTTGTGGTTATTGTAATTGTTTTTTTTTTTTTGTTAAACCAAAAACTGTTTTGCCATTATGCCACTTATACTTTTGTGTGCAGTTATTGTTCTGAAATAAGGGTGTTAACTTACCAAAGCACACTTAAAATATGCTTTTAATTTATTTTTCTTTAAAGAGAGAGTGAGATTGTTAACTTCCCATGTGAGTTTGTGTTCAGTCGCGAGACCTCACGAGAGGCGCGGTTCTGGCTGTTCTTACCTGTGTGTCAAGATGGTGGCTGGATAAAATTTTCTCTGCAACAAGATCCTTGTGTTTTTGGGAATTTACACTAATAAATGTTTTGTTCTGCAGATTCTCTCAGCTGCAGGAGTTTTCTCTTTGTCACTGGATACGTAATGTAAATCATGCTGTGCAAGTAAGTATTTCTCCATGTTACGCAGGATTAGGGATGTCAGCTAAAACCCAGCTCTAGCTGTGTGTTTAGTGATGTACTTTGTGATTTTCCATACAATGTTTTTTATTATTAATTGAAAAAAATATATTTAACTTTTTTCTCAGATTGTGTCCCACTCTTGCCCTCACCTGCGTTGTCTAAAACTGTCACACTGCTCAGGTTTAACAAAGAAGGCATTTGATAGCCTTGGCCTCCATAGTCAATCACTGCACAGAATAGATCTTCAGTACTCTGAGGTAAATGTTAATGTACTATTTTTTTAAAAGATACTCCTTTTGCCTTGTACTTTATCTGTGTACTTTATTGCAGTTTCAGGTTGATGGTCTTCTGGATTTCCTTGAATCTAATGGTAGCCAGATCAGAGAAATATTATTCACACATGGACCAAAAATAGACAGAGTACTGGCTGCCCTCAGTGTAAGACTTGACTGACCATTGTCAGCTTCATTTTAATCAGAAATTCAATTGTGTTATGTTTTTTTCCAGAGGGGGTGCTGTCCCAATTTAGAATTGTTAGAGACAAACAGGAAACTGGACACTAACCTTTGTGAACTACATGTGTGTATCCAAGGACTGCAGACAGCTTGCCCTAAACTCAAAGTAAGATTTTATATTAACTAGTTTAGCCTGGAGTGTACGCCACCTGGTTGTCTCCATGAAGTTGTTTTTTTATTGTCTGGAATATTCCTCAGAATGGCATTAAACTTATCTAAACTCATTAATACAAATACTGTAGATGATACCACCAGGCCTAGTTTTAGGTCTGATCTATGAACAGGCAACCTCACTCACAGTAAGAAGGCATGTTTTTAAGATAGCTTTGAGAAATTATAATTGTATTGATATGTTTATTGCCATAATGTGGAGCATTTTAGCAAAACATTGACTTGTATTGAGACAAATGGCAGACCCTGGTAAACTCTCACGGCCACAAACTGTGATTAAATAATAATAATGTATTGCATGTTTACTCCACAGACTTTTCGAATGATGAATGTAATACCAATGAATAAAAACATGCGTGGTGTGGAGTTGTCCTGTGGTTTTCCGATGTTAGAGGAGCTCTCTTTGGCCACCACGTCGTACTCTTTCACTTCCGATAAAGACCTTCTCAACATCCTGTTCAGGTCAACCAAACTGCGAGTGTTGGATCTCAGAGGATGCACAAGGGTCACACCAGCTGGACTTGCTGCTTTGCCCTGCTCTAGTATGCTTTAATAATAATAAGTCTGTAATTCATGGTATTCTAGTATGCCTTCTCTGAATGCATTTGATAAAACTTGAAGTAAACCAGACAGCTCTAAACCAGGGCTTAACAAGGTCAGAAGTAGTACTAAATCAAATGTGTAGAATTTGAAATAAATTACATTTTAACATAATCATAATAATGACATTCTGAATATCTTGTGTAGTAGTAGTTATTGTAGATAGAGTAGTGATATAGCATTGCTACAAATTGTAGTATAGTTTATATTATGTAATTTGAGCTGTGGGCATGTAGTATTTTTGCTGTTCTTTGATTTATATTTGTCCTGAGCTCAGATATTCCTCTATCACCTCCTCTTCTCATTGAATTACATTATGTTTTGCCTCCTTTCTAGATCTCGAGTGTCTCTTCTGGGGCCAGTACTTCAGTAACGGTGTCGGATCTTCGTCACAGCCCAAGACTGGTCTTCATTTGTTGACCCAAAAGTGGGGCTCCACTCTGCAGCAGCTGGACATTGCCAACCAGCTCTTCACAGAGGACGACCTAGAGTGTGCCATAAGTTTCCTCTCTCAAACCCGTGAAACTCTACGCTCCCTCAATCTCAGTGGCACCAGGATCACACCAGCACCACTCAAGTACGTTAGTCAAAAATGCTATACTGTTCATTATCATTTTATTTTTTTTAGATATTAAAATAGAACTGGTATTCTGATTTTTACTGTTAATATGTCAAAGTAAAAACTGATAAATGCATTCTTCAATTTGATAGACATATCAGAACCATTTCAGGGTCAGCTCTATGTTCCCACAAATCTTTTAACGCATTTGCTAGTTGTAGGTTTACAGTTAAGGTTAGCCTGGTTTTGAAATTACGGTAAAGTTTAGGACCATGACTAAGATGGGAGTAGTGGATACTTTCAGAAATATCTTTTAAATGTGAGAATACAGGCCTCTGGGAACATAGGTATGCTATTTTCTCAATGTTTTTATTCAGCTTGTCATAGTTAGTATTATTGAAAGTCACTCAATTGTTAAATTGTTGTTAAAATGCAGTAACAGTGATGAGTGGTCTTTGTATTTACAGGGCACTACTTGGACAAGCAAGTTCTCTAAATTACCTCAACCTGTCATCATGCCGCTGTCTCCCAAGAGGACTAAAGCGGATTTACAGAGACCAGGAAGATATTCATCAGTTACTTGACAAATTGGAATAGATATCTTGCTCTTCATTTGCTCTTTATTTGATGCCCCTTTTGTGTTGTACATATGCTGACCACTATGTAAAACTAAATAATGGTATAGGTTTGTTCAGTTACATACTTTGTTCTTCAGGTGGCATTCTTTAACATTCAATGCTGGATCTAAATTAAATGTTTCCAGGTACTATATATAAACAAGTACACCCATAGATTTTTTTAAAATTTAATTTCATTAATATGTTATCCTGCATTTTTTGTAAATAAATTTTTTTGAATATTAATTGTGTGTTTTACTTTTCTCCACTAGAAGTCGCTGCTCTGCAAAGTCTAGGGACGGAAGTCTTAATTCATTCAGGTGTTACAATTTCTGAGTGACAGTTAGAATGACACATTGCACACTCTACATTAGACATATTCAAATAAAAGGAGTCAGGAAATGCGTAGAAATACATTTATTACAAATCTCAAGGCGCTTTTGATATTCAATACCAACTAGTGTAATGCTGAAACCAAGGGTAAGAAAATAGGCATAGCATGAAAACAAATATGTAAAACAGCTTCCAGTGTACATGAATCATGAATATGACTGAGAGACCTAAATAGGTTTATACTTAAACATCGTTGTTTCTAAAATAGTTATTTGTCACAATTTTCTGTATATCTAGGTTATTCTAAGGTTGTTTTTTTTACTACAGTTTTATTTTTTCTTCAGTGGAAGCAAGCTTAGTCCTGTTTTTGGATCAAGTATGCATCTTTGAACCAGCTGGAGATATGTCAGGTTTTCATGAGTGTTTGGATCAAAAAAGCCTTTTGTGTCATCATCATCATCAGACAGAATTTTGTTCATTTCTTCATCAAAATATCCTCTCTGGTACGCTACCTGTACGGGGACTCTGTGACTGTGAACTGGGTCTATGATGCCTCCAGTAGCGATCTGAGCTTCAAGCAGACGGATGCAATGGTCTTTCACTATAAGGTCCTTCTGGAGAGCTTGGAACAGAGATATCATTTTGTCAGTGTATGGGTCTTTATATCCTGTCACTGCTCTTTCTGCGGACAACAGTTTGTTTTTCCACTCTTTGCCAACAACTCCCTGAGCCACAGCTTCCTCCACTGAAAGTTTCTTGTTCTTGACTGGGTCAATGACAAAGCCGGTTGCAGCCTGTGCTTCCAGTAAAACTAGTGAAGTGCCAGGAGTCAAGAGGCGCCTTTGTTTGGCCTCATATATGCTCAGGGTTTCTTTGGTGGACTCCAGGTAAACTCCCGCAATGCTGTTGGTTCCTTCAAGATACTTTCGAACAGACTCCATCTTGCTGACTTCATCCACAGTGAGTTTTCCTGCATTAATGTCTGCATAAAGGTCCTGATTGATGACCTCTGATTCCAACAGCTCAGTAACACTGACGTCTTTCCTGATCCCATGAAATTTAGGAGCATTACTTGTCTCAGTCACAGTTGTGGTGTTGATGGTTGTAGTTGTGCTTGTTGTGGTCTGTTGTTGAATTATTGTCAGCAAGGTCTCTAGCAATTGGTCAATTGTTATTGCTCCAGACTTGAACTGTTCGACCAGCTTTCTTCTCTTCTCTTCTGTGACGTATATAGAGTAGAGCAGCTCCCACACGGACACAGTGAGGCCCTTGTACTTTCCACCTGCTTTGTTGGTTGTTTTGGATTTTAGAATGAGTTTGGTTGCCTCGTCAACAAAGAAGTAAAATTCCCCTTTTTTCGCAATCACCAACAAGCTTAGTCCAGTTTTTGGATCTGTTGTGCACCTCTCAACCAGCTGGAGATATGTCAAGTTTTCTTGAGTGTTGGGGTCAAAAAAGCCTTTGGTGTCATCATCAGCATCAGAAAGTACTCGGTTTATTTCTTCATCAAAGTATCCTCTCTGGTACGCCACCTGTACGGGGACTCTGTGACTGTGAACTGGGTCTATGATGCCTCCAGTAGCGATCTGAGCTTCAAGCAGACGGATGCCATGGTCTTTTACTATAAGGTCCTTCTGGAGAGCTTGGAACAGAGATATCATTTTGTCAGTGTATGGGTCTTTATATCCTGTCACTGCTCTTTCTGCTGACAACAGTTTGCTTTTCCATTCTTTGCCAACAACTCCCTGAGCCACAGCTTCCTCCACTGAAAGTTTCTTGTTCTTGACTGGGTCAATGACAAAGCCGGTTGCAGCCTGTGCTTCCAGTAAAACTAGTGAAGTGCCAGGAGTCAGGAGGCTCCTTTGTTTGGCCTCATATATGCTCAGGGTTTCTTTGGTGGACTGCAGGTAAACTCCCGCAATGCTGTTGGTTCCTTCAAGATACTTTCGAACAGACTCCATCTTGCTGACTTCATCCACAGTGAGTTTTCCTGCATTAATGTCTGCATAAAGTTCTTGATTGATGACCTCTGATTCCAACAGCTCAGTAACACTGACGTCTTTCCTGATTCCATGAAATTTAGGAGCATTACTTGTCTCATTCACAGTTGTGGTGGTGATGGTTGTAGTTGTGCTTGTTGTGGTCTGTTGTTGAATTATTGTCAGCAAGGTCTCTAGCAATTGGTCAATTGTTATTGCTCCAGACTTGAACTGTTCGACCAGCTTTCTTCTCTTCTCTTCTGTGACGTATATAGAGTAGAGCAGCTCCCACACGGACACAGTGAGGCCCTTGTACTTTCCACCTGCTTTGTTGGTTGTTTTGGATTTTAGAATGAGTTTGGTTGCCTCGTCAACAAAGAAGTAAAATTCCCCTTTTTTCGCAATCACCAACAAGCTTAGTCCAGTTTTTGGATCTGTTGTGCACCTCTCAACCAGCTGGAGATATGTCAAGTTTTCTTGAGTGTTGGGGTCAAAAAAGCCTTTGGTGTCATCATCAGCATCAGAAAGTACTCGGTTCATTTCTTCATCAAAGTATCCTCTCTGGTACGCCACCTGTACGGGGACTCTGTGACTGTGAACTGGGTCTATGATGCCTCCAGTAGCGATCTGAGCTTCAAGCAGACGGATGCCATGGTCTTTCACTATAAGGTCCTTCTGGAGAGCTTGGAACAGAGATATCATTTTGTCAGTGTATGGGTCTTTATATCCTGTCACTGCTCTTTCTGCTGACAACAGTTTGCTTTTCCATTCTTTGCCAACAACTCCCTGAGCCACAGCTTCCTCCACTGAAAGTTTCTTGTTCTTGACTGGGTCAATGACGAAGCCGGTTGCAGCCTGTGCTTCCAGTAAAACTAGTGAAGTGCCAGGAGTCAGGAGGCTCCTTTGTTTGGCCTCATATATGCTCAGGGTTTCTTTGGTGGACTGCAGGTAAACTCCCGCAATGCTGTTGGTTCCTTCAAGATACTTTCGAACAGACTCCATCTTGCTGACTTCATCCACAGTGAGTTTTCCTGAATTAATGTCTGCATAAAGGTCCTGATTGATGACCTCTGATTCCAACAGCTCAGTAACACTGACGTCTTTCCTGATCCCATGAAATTTAGGAGCATTACTTGTCTCATTCACGGTTGTGGTGGTGATGGTTGTAGTTGTACTTGTTGTGGTCTGTTGTTGAATTATTGTCAGCAAGGTCTCTAGCAATTGATCAATTGTTATTGCTTCAGACTTGAACTGTTCGACCAGCTTTCTTCTCTTCTCTTCTGTGATGTATTTAGAGTACAGCAGCTCCCACACGGACACAGTGAGGCCCTTGTACTTTCCACCTGCTTTGTTGGTTGTTTTGGATTTTAGAATGAGTTTGGTTGCCTCGTCAACAAAGAAGTAAAATTCTCCTTTCTTTACAATGGGGAGTAAAACAAGACCAAGATCATGATCTATGACACATCTTTCTATCAGCTGAAGATAGGTGAGGTTTTCTTGAGTGTTGGGGTCAAAAAATCCTTTAGTATCATCATCAGCATCAGACAAAATCATATTAATTTTTTCATCAAAGTATCCTCTCTGGTACGCCACCTGCACAGGGACTCTGTGACTGTGGACTGGGTCTATGATGCCTCCAGTAGCAATTTGAGCTTCAAGCAGACGGATGCCATGGTCTCTCACTATAAGGTCCTTCTGGAGAGCTTGGAACAGAGATATTGTGTTTCCAGTGTATGGGTCTTTATATCCTGTCACTGCTCTTTCTGCTGACAACAGTTTTTTTTTCCACTCTGCGCCAACAACTCCCTGAGCCACAGCTTCCTCCACTGAAAGTTTCTTGTTCTTGACTGGGTCAATGACGAAGCCAGTTGCAGCCTGTGCTTCTAGTAAAACCAGAGATGTTCCAGGGGTAAGCAAACTTTTGTTCTTTGCCTCATAGATGCTCATGACTTTCTTTGTAGACTCCACTCTTACTCCGGCAATGCAGTTTGTAGCTCCAAGATACTTCTGAATCGAGTCCATTTTACTGATATTCTCCTCAGTCACTTCTCCTTGCATAATCTGTGTAAAAAGCTCCTTAGAGATAATTTTGGATTCATAAAGCTCACTGGCAGACACTTGCTTTCTCAGACCTTTAAATTTTCTTTCTTTTGATGACACTTCTGTAATTATAACTGTAAGTATTTCAATCATCTCCTCAATTGTAATGGTCTTTGTCTTGTATTGCTCCAGGAGTTGCTTTCTCTTCTGCTCAGATATATATGCAGATATTAAAACCTCCCATAGGTTTGTGGTTTTGTTCTTAAATTTCCCTGCATCAATATTGACTGTTGTGTTTTTAAATAAAAGCTCTATTTGCTCATTTGTGTGGAATTCCTGATCTTTCTTTTCATATAGAGGCAACAGGAACAGGCCAGTCTCAGCATCTGTCTCACACTTCTTTATCAGCTCATGGTATGTCACCTTGTCTTTGGTATTTGGGTCAAAATATCCCTTTTTGTCCTCATCTGGATTTAGAATGACTTTACTTGTTTCTTCATCGAGATATCCCCTTTTAATAGCAACTTTAAGGGGTAACCGGTGACTGTAAATTGGGTCAATAATCCCTCCAGTTGCTATCTGTGCTTCTAGAAGACGAATACCATCGCTTTTCTGAATCAGTTCTTCATTCATTGCTTCAAACAGGGATATAGTAGTGTCAGTGTATGGGTCTTTGTATCCAATAGCTGCTCTTTCAGCTGAGAGTAGCTGCTCATGCATATCAGGTCCAATCACCTCTTCTCTAGAAGCGCCATCCACAGTCAAGATTTTATTTCTGATGGGGTTTATAATCCAACCTGTTGCAGCCTGAGCTTCAAGTAGGAGCAATGCAATACCAGGAGTCAGCAGATCTTGCTTTTTTGCCTCATAAAAGCTCATAACCTTCTGTGATGGATGCATTTTTATTCCAGCAATGGCTCCAGTCCCTCTTAGGTACATCACCACAGATTTCCACATAGTTACTTCGTGAAAGGTGAGCTCTCCCTCCTGTATCTTTTTGAACGTATCGTCATTAATAATTTCACTCTCCAATAATTCCCGTGCAGACACTGGCTTCCTCAGACCCATTACTGTTTGAGCAATTTCACTGTTCTCTAGTTTTTCAATGGTAGAAATGACTATTGTGATAATTGTCTGTGTGGTTATTGTGCCGGTCCTGTATTTTTCAATGAACTCATTGCGTTGGTCTTCGGTAAAGTACCTTGAGTGAATCAAGTCCCACAGTGACACTGATTTTCCAGCATATCGTCCCACTTTCACATTTACTGATATCTTCTCAAATTCTTTCTTGATCTCTTCCAGTGAGTACTTTTTAGGCTCTTTTTCTTTGGGCTTGTCACTCAGTGGAAGCAGGTATAGCCCAGTTTCCTTATCTTTGACACATCGCTTCAACATCTCCAGGTAGGTGAGATTCTCGCTTGTCTTTGGGAAGAAAAATCCCTTTGTGTCATCATTTGGGTCATTCAAAATTTGGTTCATTTCTTCATCAAAATACCCTTTTCTGTATGCAACATCAAGAGGCAGGTGAACACATTTCAATGGGTCAATGATTCCACCAGTTGCAATCTGTGCCTCTAGCAAACGGATGCCATGCTGCTTCAGAATTAGATCCTTTTTGAGGGCTTGGAAGAGGCAAATCTTTTGTCCACTGTATGGATCGATGTAACCTGTGACTGCCCTTTCTGCAGACAAGAGCTTTTCATACATCTGCGGGCCAATTACATTTTCCTTGAGGGCCTTCTCCACAGTTAGCTTTTGGTTGTTCAAAGGGTTTACAATGAAGCCTGTAGCTGCTTGTGCTTCCAGAAGACATAGGGCGGTGCCAGGGGTAAGTATGCCAAGTCTTTGTGCCTCATAGATACTCAACTTCTTCTTAGATTCTTCAAGAAGCACTCCTGCAACGCAACTTTTTCCTTGAAGATAATCTCTTGTTATCTCACTTATATCTTTGCTTGGCACCTTTCCTTCAAGTAAACCACTATATGTTGTTTCATCCACGATTCCAAGATCCAAAAGGTCCACAACTGAAACCTTTCCTCTAAGACCATCAAAGGTCATTCCCTCTTGCCGTTTTAGCTCTTTGGTGTGAATAATCTCCAGAATTATTCTAATCAGCTCCTCAACTGTAATTTTCCTGGATCTGAAGCGTCTGAAAAACTCTTGTCTTTTTTCTTCTGAGATGTATTCTGAGTTGATCAGCTCCCATAGTGTTGTGTGCTGACCTCTGAAACGTCCATATCGGACAGTTACAATGGTTGTTGAGAAGATTTCCCTCATATTGTCATCAATGTTAACTCTTTTCTCTCTTCCTCTGAGTGGAAGGAGGCACAAACCAGTCACAGGATCTGTAACGCACCTGGACAGCAGCTGCAGGTACGTTAAATTTTCGTGGGTATTGGGGTCAAAGAATCCTTTTGTGTCATCACTTGGGTCAAGAAGGATTTGGTTCATTTCCTCGTTGAAGTATCCTCTTTTGTACGCCACATGAACAGGGATACGAAGACTGTTTACTGGGTCTATAATGCCCCCGGTTGCAATTTGTGCCTCAAGAAGACGGATGCCGTGATCTTTAATGATGAGGTCTTTTTGCATAGCTTGAAACAGGGAAATCTTTTTACCGTCATAGGGATTTATATATCCGGTGACTGCTTTTTCAGCTGAACGCAACTTTTGGCAAACATCAGGGCCCACAATCCTGGCTTTAACAGCATCGTCGACAGAGAACTTTCGGTTTCTAATGGGATCAATGATAAATCCTGTTGCTGCCTGTGCCTCCATTAGAATCAGTGCTGTTCCGGGCATCAGCTTTCCAGCCTCTCTTGCCTGATAAATTGTCATTACTTGAGAGTTTGGGAGAAGAACACCAGCGATGCAGTCTTTTCCTTGTAGGTACACATGGACAGTTTCATCCTCTGCTAATTCCTTGACTGTTTTTTTACCCTTTTGTAAATCATCTAATACTTCTGCACTTATAATATCTGCTTCCAGAAGTTGTTTGCCAGTGACTGTTTCTCTAATGCCTTCAAAAACCAATTCTGTAGTTTTGACTGACTTCTCGATTATTTCTAAAACCATGGTTATGATTGTCTTGATGTTGAGTGTCCCATCTTTGTATTTCTGAATAATATCCCGTCGCTGGAGCTCGTCAAAGTATTCAGACATTAGCAGTTCCCATAGAGACACGGTCAGGCCTGCATATTTGCCGTAGTTCACTTTTACCATCTCCTTTTTGAAGGCGAGTTTTACATCATACTCAATGAACATGAAGTTTTTTCCACCCTTTTTATCACGGAGAGGAAGGAGACACAGTCCAGTAATGGGGTCAATTACACACCTCTCCATCAGCTGGAGGTAAGTTAGATTGTCTTCTGTGTTTGGGTCAAAAAATCCTTTAGTGTCATCTCCTGAATCTTCCAAGATGGAGTTCATGTCTTCATTGAAAAAGCCTCTCTTGAAAGCGACTTCAGTTGGGAGTCTGTGACTGTTGATTGGATCGATAATTCCACCTGTTGCTATTTGAGCTTCCAGTAAACGAATGCCGTGATCCTTTACAATGAGATCCTTAGACAGAGCTTGGAACAGGGAAACTGTTTCACCGGTGTATGGGTCTTTGTATCCAGTGACTGCTCGCTCAGCCGATTTAAGTTTGACATGGAATTCTGGGCCGACCAGCTTGTTTTTAATAGCCTCGTCAACAGTGTATCTTTTGTTCCCCACAGGATCGATCATGAAGCCAGTTGCAGCTTGGGCCTCTAGTAAAACCAAGGCAGTACCAGGCATCAGTATACCTTGCTTCATGGCTTGATAGATGCTCATTCTTTTGTTGTCAGAAAGTACTGCAATCCCAGCGATGCTACCTTTCCCCTCTAAGAACTCCTTCACTGACTCCAGTAACATGACATCTTGAGTGGTGGTTTTGCCTTTTTGTAGATCTTCAAATGTTTCTTTGTCAATAATCTTGGACTCTAGCAGTTCTGTTGATGAGATCCCTCTTCTGAGACCTTTGAAAGTGATGTAAACTGGGAACAGCAGAAGACTTGTGTCTGGGTCTACTATGCACTGCTCCATTAGACTTTGATAGTTGACATTTTCTTGTGTGTTTGGGTTGTAAATGACTTTAAGCTCTGACATCTGGTTGTTCAGCAAACCTTTTTCGTACAGTCCTGTTTGAATAGCATCGTCAATTGACATCCACGTCTTCTCAAAGGGATCGTATACACCTTTAGTTGCAATCTGTGCTTCAAGAAGCCTTAGCCCATACTCCTTTGTCACAATTTCTTTTTGCATGGCCTGGAATATGGATATTTTTTGGTCAGAATAGGGGTCTTTGTATCCATTGAGGGCATTCTCTGCAGCTAGGAGTTTTTCTCTCATCTCTGGCCCAACTATTCCTTCTTTTAGGGCCTCAGTAACAGGGAGTGTTTTGTTGGTCACTGGGTCGATGATCCCGACTGTAGCAGCCTGTGCCTCAAGCAAAGCTAAAGCTGTAGCAGGTTTGAGCAGGCGTTTCTTCATGGCTTGATAAATCGAGATTTTCTCTTTGGCTTTGTCCAGATAGACACCTGCCACAGGCGCATGCACATCTGTGTAGCCATTTGTCTTCATGTCGGTGCTATGGTTGAAGGTGGCCATCTTGAGCTAAAAAAAAAAAAAAAAAAAAAAAAAAGAAACATTAGAGTTGTGCAGTTAATCAAATTTTAATTGAGACTTAATTTCTAATAGTCAATGATCAGCTTAGGTTTTTTAATCAAGAAGTCTACAGCCAATCAGTAAGCATGTGGTTTGGAGCAATTATTCAGTGTCTATTGTTTTTAATTGATTTTAGCAGATTCACTTACTGTATACATCATTTCACATTTGATCAGTGGAACAGCAGTAGGAATAACAGAGAACTTTGTACTCCCACTCCCTGTGAGGTTTTTAATATTTATAATTTATATTTCTACAATATATAGTAAATGTTTCTTCTTTATGTGCTAAAACATCATTAAAAGGAACATACTGATAACATACATGGTTTAAAGCAATGCAACCTGGTGTCATGGTAGATAGTATCTGTCTTGTACACTTATTACTACTGCTCTGTAGTATTACAGGTTTTGTCTTGATGCATGTTCTCATGTGTCTCTGCTGTGCCCATGGCCATAGCATTACAGCCGAAGGCAATGTTCCTCCTGAGTCTATTGCACTGAACGCTTATGACGTCTGTTTGATTTATGGGCCTTTACAGTATATGCCAATTCAAGGACTGCAATGGTGCAATTCTTGCATTACACTTTTACATAACTATATATTCTTTTGCAACTGCTGTGATGGTGTTATCTGAGCAATAGCATCCATTATGTCCTGCAACCATTGTTTGTATTGCCCAAACTTAACACTGCAGTCTGCTTGTGTTAGGTGTGTGTATTGAAATACTATTTTATCAACAGGTGTAGACATAATAGATGCTATTATCGTCTACATATTTGTATATACTGGTGACACTGGTTGTTAGGAGTTAGCTGCGTGCTATTTTAGGTCACTTTGTTTGACACAAAGGAATTGTTTTGTCTTCAGCCTTGAGAAAGAAACATGAGTTTGTATAATAATTAAGGATTTTTTGTGCTAGACTTGGTATTGTAAATTGCCTCACTAATAGACAGAGAGCAGAAGAAATAAAGTAAAATAAAATAAACAAACAAACTTGCTAATATATGCCTGGACACATTTTTGTATTTAGTTTAGTGGTAGTAGATACTGTACCTTTCAGCTGTATATCTTGTGGGTCCTTGGACTTAATGCTGAAATCTTTGATAGACTGCCCCTGCAAACAAACAATGTACAGTTTGTCATTTCAAGAAATTACATTTAGTACAATTAAAGAAGTTTCTAGATTCAAAATTCCCTGTACATTTTTTTAATATTTTGATCTTTCATCATCGAGTATTTCATAAGCAACATGCATGACACAGCACAATAACCTGAACAGCCAGAATTACTGCAGTAAATAGGTGACAGTTGTGATTCTCTTTACTCTTTAGCTACTAAAAAGGAAAACAAATCTTGACAGGTTTCGCTATTTAAATATTTGAATATTAAATATTTGCAGTTTGCAAAAAGTTTTCCATTAAATTTTCTTATCAATAATAATGTCACAAAGTGTTAATTCCTCCAAAGTCCTGAATAATACATTAGCATTAACTTTGACAGATTTTTCTACTCACTTTGCTGCTGACTATAGTGACGATAGTGTTAGTTATAAGTACAATTTTAGACACTTTTGGGCAGGCTCAAGTTATATATATATATATATATATATATGTATATGTATATATATATATATATATATATATATATATATATATATATATATATATATATATATATATATATATATATATATATATATATACACACACACATATATATATATATACATATATATATATATACACATATATATATATATATATATATATATACACATATATATATATATATATATATATATATATATATATATATATATATATATATATATATACATATACATATACATACACATACATACATACATACACCCCACACACACACACACACACACATATATGGTCATGATTACCCTGATCAACTGTTCCAGGTGTGTTACTGTCATATTTTGGCAGTGACATGACTGGACAAGATTTCTACATATGATACACCCATGTAATAACCGAAATGAAACATAGGAGGTTTTATAACTGTAATTAAAACTACAGGTTTAGTTGTGTAACATTTCCAGATGTGAGTGGAAAGGGGAAGCTATGTCCTGCCTGCTGATTGGTCGGTTTTGTTGGGGAGATTCTGTGAAGGAAAATTGGGCGTGTGGAGGAACTCATGCAAGAGACTTTCTCAGCTCAAATCACAATAGACCCACTGTTTGGTACATAGAACTTTTCCAGGGCCAGAGGAAGAAAGAATTTACTAACTAAATCAAAATGTTTTAATTATAGTTATTACCTTATATATTTGTAAGACGAATAAGTGACTAATGAGTAACTATTTTCCACCTTTGTAATTGGTGGTTTTCAGATTCTAGATTATGATTATGTAGTACTCTCAGATGGGGGCAAGCACCAGTTTTTCCCTAGTGATTACATGGCATTCTAATAATAAATATTTAAAAGGTAAAGTCACACATGTTGAACCTGATCATTTCTGGTAGCGCCTAAGTAGACCCTTTGTCGCTAGATCTAAATTTGAACAATAAGGATATACTGGCCTATATAATATTGTGATTTAATCTGAAAACCAGCAATACTACAGCTGTATTTTATACTATAGTGTGTCAATTATCATTTGCCATACAGCCAGTTGTAGCTTTAGTAGTTTTTAATAGCATTTGTAAAAATGATTTAAATGGCTAATTATTTCTGTGTATTTTTACACCTTTCCCTTTCTGTTGAATGTATATAAAACCTATGCTCCACTCTAAGTGGCTTACAATAGCCTACAAATACGTACTTGTTGGTTCCCACTGGTCGGCCTGTCACATAACAAATTTTGAAGCACGATTTATTGTTACAGAGGAATATCACAATAAACAACAATATAGAAACCACTTTATACCTCTGAGTTAATAAAAAATAAAGCAGGATAATCCCAGTAAACCATTTTTTTTAAAATACAGCATTGTTAAAATGCTATATCAAATACAAAGCACAATAAACCAGTAATTTGTCCAGGAAGTAACTTTTTCATCCCTGTCCAGCTCAAATCACACCATATTACATAAAACATACCAGAAAGCTCCCCACTATTGCAACAAAAATATGCACACCATAAATATTGAGCGATAAGTTGATCTAGTGATTATCGTATCTACCCACTAGTAGCATTGCTTGGAGTTAAAGCAATAGACCACTATACTGCAAATTTATTACAGCATTTCTTAGAACCACCTGTCATTCTAGGCCATTTTAAAAAGCCCATTTTCAAACAGCATTGACCTTTGTACAGTGTGCTAAAGGTGTGTCCAAGAATATCTTACGACACTTTTTACATTTACTGATGTTTAATCACAGCTTCTCAACGCTTCTACAACTCTTTGACAAACTTTCACCCACTTTATAAGCAAGTCGATGTTTTATAGAGCCATGTATTACTTTTAACGCTCAAGTCTTGTCTAATCAGGTTGTAAAAGTCTGATTCATATAAACCATAGGAGGAGGAATATTATCACTGCAGTTTAAAGGTGTAGGAAGAACTCTAAATACTGCATGTGGGAAAGAAGTTGCTTTAGGGTTTATTTTTTACTAGACACCAAACTTTATCTCTTAGCTTAGTACAACCCAACAGTAATTCTTAATTCTTAAAGGTAAATGGTCACATTTTACATCAAGAAACCACGCACCCATTCACATACACAGTCATACACCCGTGTACAAAGACACTGGCATGAAGTGTGTATGGCACGTGATTATTAAGTTAACCATAGCAATGCAGAACTCTTACACCCTTTTCCCACACCACACTGCAGGTTTCATTACATTATTATCCATCTGTAAACTATTCACTAGCTGAATCTATTGGTCTTCTTCTGTCTCTTGCATCAGTGAAACCAAATGCCCTCTCCCTATGATGAGTGGGAGTATAGCGCTCAGTCTGGTCTGTCCTCTTCCTGACTGGTATCTGTTAGCATTGTAGTGGTAACTGTTGAGATAAGGGTGTTAATGCCCCAACCCATGTATTGAATTTCCATAGCTTTGCCTTGACATGTTCTGCACCCTACAAAAGCAGTTTCATTCCTTGTCAACTGGTTTCACATTAGTGTTAGGAAAAGTGTCCCATTTTACACAACTAAAGGCTATGTTATCCTATACAAATCTATGGGAACGTTTGTTTTTTAATTTTCTAATTGGTGCCTTTTCAGCAAGTCTATATCTTTTTAAATGCACATATATTGTTGTCATGTCTGTATTGTTGTTTGAATGCTAAAAGGTGAACTCTGTAACTTCTAGTAGAGGGTCTATCACCTGCTTGACCCAATGGAGATGTTATTGTTTTTTTCCTAGAATGATCTACAGTATGGCATTTAATTCAACTATCTCCATGAAGACAAGCAGGCCACATCACCAGGCCAAGAAATTTTGAGAAATAAATAAATACAACTGTAAATAAATAAATACAAGATATTTTTGTATAATGCCATACTGTGGAACATCCCAGGCAAACAATGACATCATGAGACAAGCAGATGGCGGACCCTCGACCAGAAAAGTTACACCAAAAGTTAAGTAGTTGAAGTAGAAAATTCATGTTCATTCAAAAGTAGTTTTTATTATCTATGTGCTAACTAATCTGCATAAGACACGTAATTTGCTAAATATTTATGAAAGTTTATAACATGCAAATTTATTAAAACATTAAACCAAATTTTAGGTTTTAAGTGTGTGTTTTAACTGAAAATAACTCTGAACTCTCTGAACAAGTATATTATTAATGTTTAATAGTTTGAAATTGCAGTTACAGCCCACTTATACTAAACTATGTGAAGTTAACCAGTACATGTTGGGTCAGTTAAGGTGAGGAACATATCTGTCTCTTATCAAAAATAATCAAATAGCAAGACAATAATATTTCACATAGCTCAATAAACCTTCACATACCCTCAACACTTTTATCTTTAGCCTGGATCTGAATCTTCAAATAGTTTCATAGCAGTGAGAGACAAAACTAATATACACGGCCTCCACCTGAGTGAGATAACACGCAGAAGCTGAACAGTATTTACTTACTACAAGACAAGACGGTGCAAACTAGTAAAACAGAATTATAGATTAGAAACATTTTCTTATTAAAGGTGCTCTATGTAACTTTTCTTTTTTTTTTTTTTTTTTACTTGCTTATAATACATTGAGAAGTAATTGACGTGCCTAGAATGTTCTGCAGTATGACAACTTATCTCCATGGAGACATTCTCTTTGCATAAAAACACTGGTTATGCAACTGATTAAGTAAGAATGAGTTTAAAGTCATACTGTGGAACATTCCAGGCAAAGCAAAAACATCATCATGAAGGCAAGCACATGTCCTCACTAAAAAAGTTACGTAGTTGCAAATTGCATATTTTTTTCTAGTTTGTTTCAGATGCAGTTATGACTATATAGAAATAGCAAATAAAGTTGTTGTTCTTTTTTTGTTTTTGTTTTTGTTTTTTTGTTTTCTTTTGCTAGAAGATTATGGTAGTAGTTCAATATTTGTATTTGGTAACTCAACAGTAATACAGTAACATTTTATTTCATTACCACACACTAAATAGACCAGCCTTCAGAACAGTTCACTGATACTACCTTGCAGATGTTGGATCCTCCCCTTCTCTGTGAGGGATTTAGGACCTTATGCTTTAAATCCTATGTTAGTGGCACTTATAGAGACATCACAGCTGCGTTATGAAGGTAGAAGTGGGCGGATATAGTTCGTTTTCCTTCAGTCTTCATCAGCGTACATTATCAGACAGCATTCTTTCACACCGTCACGCCAATAAAAGCAGGAGGCAGTGACGCAACAGGAATGGAATATTCAGGTGCTTACTATATAGTTTGTGTGGGAGTGTTTAGAACAATTGAAATATTGAGGAGTTTAGAGCATATTGCAAGTTTGAGTGTGCCATACATTTATATTTGTACTGCACTGATGGAGTTTATGGTTTATACATTACGAATTAAAATTTAAACATTTAATTGAATTGGCTTTAAAGGACAAAGTTAGCTTACAACCAGATCAGTTTTATATAAGCCTGCAAAACACTCTTTACATGTGTAGGGACATTTCTTTTGTACAGCCATTAAGAATACAGCAGACCCTGGATTTAGTTCGAAGATTATTAAAACAATAATAAATGTTATTCGATATATAAATTACAGTGTTTTACACCAGATAAGCCACTCTCCTGCACAGCTGACCATTGGCACACTTCAAACAACATCACAGCAACATGTCATTGGCCTGTAGCGGTTAATTAAGATGAGGGCAGGCTGCATTACTGCGGTGCATTTGAGGATTTGGGTTGTCTTTTAGTAAATGGCTAAACACAGGACATAACAAATGGTGAATGGTCATGATAAATGGTCACATTTCGCTTGCGCTTTTCCATCTTCAAGTCACTTAAAGGTACAACTGACTCATTCACACACAGTTATACACCAGTGCACGCAGTCAATGCCCAAGGACACAACAACGGTATTCTGTGGAAGCTGTCAGTGGGTCTTACCACTCTACCAATGATTTTTATGTCAAGAATGGGACTTCAGATCAGTGGACAAACACACACATGCCAATTAGTTACAACATTTGTGAATTTTATCTTTTGATTTTTGTTATGAAGGCTGTCTCAGTAGTAATTTTAAATGTGTCTTAACCTCATCCCCGATATAACTGTAATCTGGTTTAATAATGCTTTGAATATGAAGTGTACTCCATTCAAATTAGACTGGCTCAGTATTAGATTACATTGTCTCTGTGTGTTTCTCCTAACTTGGTCATGGTTTTGTCATTTATTTACCAATTACTTCATAATATTACTCAGCAGCTTTAAAGGCTATGTCAGATTATATTGCGTACTAATTTAATACCTCAAGGCAGTTTGAATACCAAGCTTTCTTCAATATTGCACAAAACAGCAACTACATTAATCCCCACAGCTTTGAATGCACATAAATCACTTTGACAGCTCTGAAAACTTCTGTGTGCCCACCTTCACCAAACACACAAATCACCCATTACTTTAACATTACAATGCGACAAAAGGTGACATTTGACCCCATTTTTCTTGCTTTTTTTTGCTCTGATTCATAGAAGCACTACTGTTCAGTCACTCTTACTCATAACTTCATCGGTCAAAGGTAATCCAACAAGAATGTTTGCTCTGCTGTTTTATCTCTAGGGAGTTGGCTGTCAGTGGGAATATAAAGTTAGCTATTTTGCTTGTAATATCTAATCCTTGTTGTATTTTCACCCATATAGCCCGTAGCCTTAACCTTTTATAACTTTTAATCCAGCTAATAAAAATGCATCCTCTTACCTGTTTATATCTTGGTTGATCCACTTAAGATTGATGTTACGTTGTCGTGTGAGAAGTGAGGAGATCACCATCTGAAATTTGGCCGTCTCTCTTATATATTCTTTGGTGTTGGGACGTCCCATACAACTAGGGTACGCCCCCTCCTCCTCCTCCTCCTCCTCCTCCTCCTCCTCCCCCTCCTTCCCCTCCTCTTCCTCCTCATCTACCTCGGCTTTGAGTCCAGGATGCCACAGATTCCTACAGACTTCCCCTGCATGTCTGTCTATTGTGCTCAAAAACAATAAGAACGAACAGATTGAGCTGCTGTTATTGTACTGTTAGGCACCATATTGATTTCAGTGTGTAATAGGTAACCTTAATGTCTACAGTGTTTGAGAGAGGAGACTATGGTCAAATCTTTGCCATCGTAGTCTAAAAAGAATCTGATACAAATGTTGTGATAGAAATAATACTTGGAAAACTACCCAGAAGTAGCTATATTCAATTTTATATCAGTACATTTTTAATTAGTGGGGAGAGTAAGTGACTTTTATATTTAATACAATTTATTCATAAATTGTATTACATAAAAGTATGGATCCCTGCCATTTTACTCTCAGTACAAACCTGTGGGAAACACTGGTCTATATGGTAAAAGTTTAAATTATGGATCATTGAGTTCTCTTTTGAATCCTGCTAAAGAGCATTTGGGGAGCATTATGAAAAACAATTTTTCATATTTTTCTGTTTCACTTTCACTTTTACTTAAAACACCTCCTTATCTAATCTAAAATTCACTGGAAGAGAAGAGCCACTCCTTGTTTTGTTTATTTTTCCAAGGATTCCTTTAAAGCTACTGCTGCACCCACTACCTTGGCTTTAGCAGTAATTTGTCTACTTTGTTTTACCAACCACTTACCGGTATATAATTTGACCTTACTGATCGAGCATTCACCGTTGGTTCACTCTTTATTAAATGAGCAATATGTGACATGTGAAATAAACATAATAATATTGATTGCATTACTTACAATGTTTATTATAGCCTCTGTTATTATGATATGGAACTTAGGTCAGTGCAATGTTCTAGAGGCTAATAGCAGTTATTTTAGCAGTTATAATGCCAATAGTTATAGTCAGTATAATGAACTTAACAGCAATGAAGTATTATTTTCAATTATATATGTGTGTGTTTGTGTGTGTGTGTGTGTGTGTGTGTGTGTGTGTGTGTGTGTGTGTGTGTGTGTGTGTGTGTGTGTGTGTGTTAACAGAGATTCTTTTTATGTGTAAAATTAGCAAATGTTTGGCTCTCAAAGATGACATAGGCTGACAAACAGATGGTCTACTCCTTGGTTTCTGTTTGGGTATGAGCCAAAACTGACCTTATCTTACCTGATTTAATCTTGAATTTCTTTTTTTATCTATTCTCAGCAGGACATGCAAGCTTTTTGTTGCACTAAATGTATATCCAGTTTGTAATGGGATAGGTTGGTACTGGT
This sequence comes from Periophthalmus magnuspinnatus, assembly GCF_009829125.3. Taxonomy (NCBI): domain Eukaryota; kingdom Metazoa; phylum Chordata; class Actinopteri; order Gobiiformes; family Gobiidae; genus Periophthalmus; species Periophthalmus magnuspinnatus. The sequence continues at coordinate 22,783,117 of NC_047136.2, forward strand.
GAGACCGGACGTGTCTCCTTTTCTGAGATCTGGGCTGAAGTTTGGCAGGTTTTCCTTGGAAAGGGGAGGAGCGATAGATAGGATCTGTCTGAACAACAGTCAACTCAATCACCGTTTACTCACATTGTAATTATCATACTGGTGAATTTAGTAACCTCTGCAGCCCTGAATGAATTAGACGTCAGCAATAAGCCATGATGAAACACTTGTTGTAAAATTATACCCTGTGTCAGAGCCACATTTGAGTGAGTGATGAGAGAGGCAAAAGAACTAGTTTGTCTTCCTCTGAGGAGATCTATGTTGTCTGGAAACTTAAGAATCATCTTTTTTTCTTTAAAGCTTAACACCTACGTTTATGCATGAGCTGGCATTATCAGATTTATTTTTCTGTCTTAACTCAATTGTCTGGAAATTTTTTGACAATTAAAACCAGCTAGACGGCACAGTGGTTGAGCAGTGTTTGGTGCTCTTCAACCTCAAATATTTAAGCAATTCTAGGTTCAGTTAGGTTCTCCTGACTGCGAACCTAGCTGAAGAGTTGAAGGATCAACAGGTGCTGCCCTGCGGCGCTACTGCTCCTGCCAAGTTGTCCCGGTGACATTAATGGGTGGGACCAAAATAAAAAGCACAAATTTCCTACACGAACAACAACAAAAGCATATCTTACATCTTGAAAGAATGTATCAGTGTTTGGCAGAACGTCTGGATGTGCTTTCTGTAACAGGTTTGACATAAACATGCATTATTACAATACCTGAGGTACCTTTTGTATATTTCTCATTGCATTTTCATAATTTTCAGCATTTACAAAAAGATCTGTGCCAGTATCGTGTTCAGAAGCATCTGTCTTGAAATGAGATTATGTTTGTGCATGTTTGAGCAGAAGAAAGAGCATTGTACTCACCAAACAGGTCATCAAACGGCACATCGTTAATTAATCCTGATGTAAGATGTATTTATTTCAGTGTTTGTGTAATACAGGTAATTTGTTCTTGGACAGATGATCTTTGTGTATTTGGTAAACAGGAGATGGTTTGGGTGTAGCACATTATAAAAAACATTTTAAACCTGCCATCTATAATTATTTTGAAAGGCAAAACTGTCGATCATTATTACATCAATATTTTATGAAGCAGAAATGTTCCCATGTTTGCTCATGAGTTACAGATCTGCTATCCTCAATGCACATTTGACTTACTTTATAAAATCGCCTGCCAATTTGATTCTACTTCTACATGTCTGAGCAGTGAAAGTAGCCAGGTGTGTTACTCCTGTCAAAATGTTGAATCAACTCATCCATGGGACACAAGACAGTTGCGTGACTTTATATTGGAATCTTCATCACAGCATAAATGTCACCATGATCCTTCCTGTTTTGGGTTGGACACAGTTTAAATGACAGTGTTGATGTCTAAAACACGTCGAATAGAGGCCAAGCGCTAAGTAATGCTTTCAACAAGTTACAAAAATTACACCTCCTTTCAAATATCATAACCTTATGAGAACTTTTACAATTCTTTGCATAGACCAGAACACAACACATAGTTGGGTTTCTAATTGGCACGCCTTCAGTGGTATGTATAATTTTGTAACCTGCAGGGAAGATGGTACAGTAGACACCATTCTTGTCTAAATCTGTTCAAACCTGCATAATGTGCACAAAATGTTTCAGCAGCAAACAAGCTTTGGATACCAAAATGGCAATATATATTCTTATATTCTTATTTTAATACAGTAAATGTAAATTTTCAGCACAGAATATATATATATATATATATATATATATATATATATATATATATATATATATATATATAATATATATATATATATATATATATATATATAATCTCCTCCTCATCCACTCTTTTCCATGCTCGGGACCTCTACCCGAGGCCTGGGAGCTTCAGGGTTCTGCGCAGTATTTTCAGGGTTCTGTGCCGTGTCTTTGCTGTTCCTAGTACTGTACTTTTCTGGACTGGGATATCTGATGTTTTTCCTGGGATCTGCTGTAGTTTGGGGGTCACTGACCCGAGAACCACTGATGCCTTCACCTTCCAGGCCTTCTCCAGCTTTTCTTTGAGGTATTTCTCTAGTTTGTCATGTTCCTTTTTCCTGATGTTCCCATCACTTGGTACTGCGATGTCCACCACAACGGCTTTTCTCTGTTGTTTATCCACCACCACAGTGTCTGGTTGGTCCATCACCATTCTGTCAGTCTGTATCTGGAAGTCCCACAGGATCTTGGCTCCATCATTCTTCATTACCTTTGGAGACCTGGCCCTTGTGGTCTCCAGTCTGTACTCTGCACAGATGTTTCTGTACACTATGACTCCACTTGGTTATGTCGCTCCATGTTTGCTTTCCCTGCAGCATCTTACACCCCACAGTTATGTGCTGGATTGTCTCAGGGGCCTCTTTGCACAGCCTACACCTTGGGTTTTGTCTGGTGTGGTAGATCTGGGCCTGCTCCTGTGCAGCCAGGATGCATAGGAGTTCACTTTCTATTGAAAAACCTCTCTCTGTAAATGCTGCTGTCAGACTTGTCTTATTTCACTATTTTGCCCGTGATTCAAGATATGAACATTAATAACAGACAAATTAGGAGCCTTCCGCTATCATTAGCAACAGGTTTGATTGAGAGTGTTGCTAAGCTCCTGCTCTGTGCTAAATCAGCAGTGTGGGTGGGAAGGGGCTTTACCTTCTACAGCCTCTGTCCAGATTTGCTCTTCTGTTGCTATGATACTCACAGTCAGATTCAGCTCTAAATTGGCCCCTATAACGGCTAACCTCAATGAGCTTCATTTGACTGGAGCCGAACACTATGGGTGACACACTCACTTAATCCACTTCTTTATACAGTCAATGGGTACAACAGGGGTCAGAGTGTGAACTTTCAGAAGCGAAAGAACGTTTAATTATCTCCCAAAGGCATTGAAATAGTTTATTGGTCTATGGTGTGTAATATACTCAGCTTTGGTTCTACAAGATAGACAAAGTGCCAACATTCATATCACATTTTAGAATCTAGATCAAAGTGTCTTTCAACTTATCATTTTATTGGCCTAATTAAACAATATCGAGCCTCTGAGAGTTCAAACTGCGATTGATGAAATTCACTCACTCAGAGTAGGACAGACAGACCAAGAGGAAATGTGTTTGTGTTTAAGCTTAGAAATGTATTTAACAGAATATTATTGAATCAAGATATGCCAAAATCACCTAGATACATTAGTGCCACAGAAATCCAGTCCCAATTCTTTTTCATATCTTAATCATATGCAGATCTAATTGAAGGTTGGCCTCATACAAATATAAAAATATGGAACATTTTGAGTCACCAATAGACCTGCAGCTATAATAAAACTATTGTAAAACCAATCACACCAAAACTAGAATAAAGTATTTCCCAGGTACACCCTCATTATTATTATCTCACTTACTGTCTCACTACTACATCTGCATTGAATCATCAGAGACTGAAACCAGCAGTAAAAGTTTTGTAAGATTACTCCATTGATTCAACAACTGTTCGTTTTGTCTGTTAAAAAAATGATTAAGACAAAATGTGACTTATCTCATGTATCGTGTCTCGTGTGAGGACACACCTGGTGACATAATCTGCAGCCTGCCTGAACTTGTGTCTAAACAGCAACTCCAGAAAAGTGAAAGGAGCAGTGGAGCCAAGACGTTTAGTCTGTAACTGGAAGGACGCTGGCTCAATCCCAGCTCCAGCTTTAGTGTATATTGCCCTTAAAAAGATGTATTATTTTATTTATGTAACTTTTCTGGTGGAGGGTCCAACACCTGCTTGTCTTTATGGTTATTACTTTGCCTGGAATATTACACAGTATGGCATTATGACAGTTCATGAATGTTTATGAGTAGGGCATCGTAAATAGAATATCAATATTAGTAAAAGTAACAGTAAAGGTAGAATAAATATTTAATTTGAATTAGTAATAGCAGTAGTAGTAGCAGCAGCACTAGTACTTGGAGTAGTAGTAGCAGCATTAGAAATAGTTGCAGCAATACTAGTAACAGCACTAGTAGCAGCAGCAGCACTAGTAGTAGTAGCATTTGTTATCTGCACTTGACTTATATCAAAATCATTGAATTATTTTCTAGTTTGATTTATCTTCATCTTTTTTATCTTGTCATTGTGTTTGTTTTTCTTATTACAAATTTTTCTTCTGTTGTTATTCCAAGTGTGGTTAAGTAACACCAGACTCACCTTTTTACTGTTGTTTCAAGACAATCATTATATGTGTAAATGAATGGGAATAGATTAGCATATCTGTTTCTGTGGTGGATCTGTTTTTTCAGGCTGAGTCTCCAAAACAAATACTAAAACTTCATCACGTCCAAATCCAGGTCAAACTGTAAGCACACTGTGTTCCTCATTAGGGCATTTGAAGTTCAGAGGAATTTCTATGTCCTCCCTTCGGGCTATGTCCAGTTAACTTCCTCCCATAATCCAAATACAGTGCTCGTGTACACCATTCTATGAAGCCATTTTAAAACCCTTATCATTAAAGTGAGAGTGAAGGACTGCATTTGACCCATCCTTCAATGCCTGTGGGGAGGGAGACCACAGTGCAGCACCTGAGGATCCATCTCTTGATCTTAACCAACATTTTGCATCTGACTTAGCCTGAACATTAATTAGTTGTTACACAATAATAATGTTCTCACTTTCTGGCTACTTGTTGAAAGTCCTATTTTTGGTGGGGTCATAAGTCATCTGCTTTTCTCCATGGAGACATTATAACTTTGCCTGAAATGCTCTACAGTATGGCATTAAACTTATTTATCTCCATGGAAACAGCACCAATCCAAGTTATAGGTCAGATCTGTGGAAAGGTGACCCCACTCTCTGTAAGAATGCATGTTGTTCAATTATTATATTCTAACATCCAAGGCTAGGAAATGCAAATCTCTCCACAGAAATCAGCAGGTAGCAGAACCTTCTCCAGAAAAGTTGCATAGTGCTTCTTTAATAGTACATTTACAACATTGCCTGATATGTGCTCCAATAAATAAGCAATAATTAGATGTTGCATGCACACATCTAATGACGCGGGACTCTTGAAAAAGGCGGCACACTTTATCTTCAAAGTTCAAAGGCAAAGGCAATAACAGAGTAGATTTTACAATTCCATTTGGCATTCCAAGAGATTAAATCCAAAAATGACGGCCACCCTGAGAGCAGACTCTATTCTCCAGTCTGTTTAAGTGTTTGTAGAGAAGACATTTTATTAGATAATTTTGAATAAATAAATAATATCTATTAGAAACTTAAAATTTACCACCCACAAGTAAAACATTTATTTCAAAATGTGTCAACCACTTTGACAGGTCCTCTAAAAACAGCTTGAGAAAAGTGAAAACTACAATACTGGAACAGCAATGGAAAGAATCACTAATTCAAAAATGTTTATTCAACAGTAGGCACAGGTTCATTTAAAGTGGTTCATCATTTCTATTATTGTAAAGTCTCACTGTTTAAATGCAGTCAAGTGACAAGTGTAAATCAGCTGAAGGATTATTGTTACATTCATTTTGGGACTGTCCAATTATACAGCAATTTTCCTTTATTCTGGAGTCTATGGCACTGACTTGGCATCAGACACAGATATGGCCCTGTTTGGACACTCCATAGAGTCACAGAACCTACTCAAACATCTAAGGACTGCTTTACTACTCAGAAATGGCCAAAAGACTCATTCTAAAGGAATGGAAAACAACATCTGCACCAACCTTTAGAAAGTGGCTGAATGAACTAGTCTGTATAATATCTAATGAAAAGCAAGTACACCTAAACTCAGGAAATTTGCTTGAATGGAAAAACATATGCAATCCCCTTTATAAACTTTATAAACTTACAAAAAGTGGATCTAGAATGTCATATGTTTTTTATCTGCTTTTGCAATGACATTGAGGCTGGGGTTTGTAATAATAATAATAATAATAATAATAATAATAATAATAATAATAATAATAATAATAATAATAATAATAATAATAATAATAATAATAATAATAATAATAATAATAATAATGATTAGTATTATCATAATTGTTTTTCTTTTAAATGTACTTATTATATTTACTATGTATTCATGGATATTTTTGTGTCTATTTTTGTGTTTATTTTAACGTTCTGTGCCAACATCTTATAGGGTTCAGTTAGGTACACATAAGTACCTCTCTTCTCTAGTGTGTCTGGGTGTGTAGATGTGTGTATGATTGTGCATGTATTTGGGTGGCTGAGTGCGCAATGTGGGAGTGTGGGAGTGTGTTTCTGTGCATGTGTGTAATAATTGTTGGGGCTATTTATTATGTTTTTACCTTTTATGTCATACTTTTTTTCTGTGATTTTTTTTCCATCTCAAAAACATTTCATTGTGTGTTTTTCATGCACATTCGAGGCTTGTATCCCCAATATAACCATGCAGGTAAATTTTCCTTTGTGTCTGCCTTTCCAGGTTGAAATAGTAGAATCAGAATCAGAATCCTTTTATTGCCATCGTTTGTGAACACAGTTCACAAACTAGGAACTTATTTTGGTGATAAAGTGCAACATAAAACATAAAACACACTGAATAAATACAAATACGAAGTAAAAAAAAAAGATATGCTTAAAAATAAAATAAAATACTTAAAGGTAGAAAATATATACAACAGCAGCGTCAGAACAACAGTGCAAACATGACTTATTAAAGTGGCCGGTGTTACAAAGTGTCCAGTTGTGTGCAAATATTATAAGTAGTAGTAGTAGTAGTAGTAGTAGTAGTAGTAGTAGTAGTAGCACAAACTAGTAGAAATACAATTTAAAAGGTGTACAGTTTAGAGATTATACACACTTTTGATATGCATGACTTCAATGATACAATATTTTGCAGTCGGTGAGGGTGACTACTCTGCACTGATACCACTTAATCCCTGTCAATCTTAGACATGCTTCTTGTTAAATGTGGAAAGATTTATTCAAAGACCGGATGCAACTCGCACTCTGAAGGAATGTGTTGTTTTACCATTGTTCCCCATGGTCCAACCACGCCCCTTCTCCGACCTCTAACCTTTATACTGTTCTGTGTATCTCCCCACAGCTGCTTAAAGCCATATGAAGAGGAAAACCTTATGTAACAAAGACAGTATACCCAAAGCTTTCTGAGTCTAGTTCATTTTGACCATTATCACATTTCCTGATACTCTCACAGGGTCATGAAGAAAAACAAACTCTGAGATTGCAGGAAATTAAAGTTGAAACTACAACTATCGCTCCTAGATATTTAGCTTTTTAGGCCATGTTTTGAGTTAAGTTTGAGTAAGGTTGTAAGCAGGTTCTACTTCTCACAAACCCTTCGGCACATCGCTAGTATTCACATGTATCAATTTTTGGAGGGAAATTGGTGCCAGGTGGACCATCAATGCACGGCTAATCCACTTTCCTAAAGCAAAGCATGTTTTTTTCTCATGGGTTTGCCATTGATAAAATGTTAATTAGAGTTACAACGGTGTGATTTTGTCACAAAATACTGCTTTTACAATACACTTTATGTGGTAATTTAAAAAAAAATACTCAAGCACAAACATACCCTGCCTAATACCGAGCCCCACAAGGTCTCTGGGCAAAGATTTAAATAAAGAGAACCCAGAGAAACTATCCCGTGATCCCAAGAAGTTATCACTCTGCTTGTGGATATCCAAAATGGACCTTCAATAAATCTAAGAGAGCTAAAAAACAGGACAACAGGGAATCTGAACCTAGAAGGAAAGGTGTAACTGTTCCTCACACAGCGGGGGTGTCTGAAAAACTTCAGAGAATTTTCAGACAGTATGTGATTCTGGTCTATTTCAAACCTACAAACACTTTAAAGCAGAGAATGATTCATCCAAAGGACAAAACCCCAAGCCACAAACAAAGTAATGTAGTCTACTCCATTCAGTGTAGTGGAGAGTGCAGTGAGTGTTACATTGGAGAAACTAAACAGCCACTCCATAAGAAAATGTACCAACACTGGTGTGAGAACTCCTCTAGATCCCAGTCCGCCGCACATCTCCATCTCAAAGCCACTAACCACTCCTTTGAAGATAGTGAGCTACAGATCTGAGCCAGAGAAAAGAAATGGTGAGGGGAGTTAAAGAAGCATTTTTTTTTAGGAAAGAGAATCCTTTCTTTAACAGCAATAGGGGCCTGAGACATCATCTCTCACCGATCTACAACTCTATCCTCAGACCCAAAACAAACAGGAACAAAGAGAACCGCCATTACAGGTTGAACGGGGTTATTAAGGCTGAAAATGGAGACAATAGCTGTTTACAGTTTTAGTGTAGTTAGCTCTTCCTTTCAGATACTAGGCAGATATAAGGCAGTGTCCACCAGCAATCTGACCAGAACTGAAGAAGCGGCTTGGAGAGAAATGTCTTCACTCCATCAATGATTTGTCCAGTTGACAGATTCAAATTTTGTCTTTTGCTATGGATCAGACCTGGACGACTGAGAGATTAGACAGACAACCTTGTACATGATCCACATTGCTTGTTTTTGCAATGAGAATAACGGATTAGTTCAGCATTGGCAATTGTTTCCCCATATTTCCACACAATACATGAAATAAGGGAGAAAGAGTGAGCAGTATAATGTACAGTGCATTGTGATCAAGATATGGCTTTGCTTTATTTATAATTATTAAGATCTTGGTTATTTTAGTTTTTATATGCCAGATGTGGGCTGTCCATGATTATTTAATGTCCATAATTTCTCCTAGGAAATTATTTTCAAACACATTTTGAATTTGTACATTTTGGGTTGGTTTTATGGTCACCATTACTTTGGTTTTGCTTAGATTTAATGACAATTTATTTGTAACCATCCATTGTTTTATTTTATTTAGTTCCATAATCACAGTGTCTACAAGCTCATTATAATCTGAACTACTGCAAAAATGTTAGTGTCATCAGCAAAGAGAATTTGTTTTAATGAATGTGATAGATTACATGTATGATTTATATAGAGATTGAAAAGCATGGACCCCAACACTGACCCCTGGGGAACACCACAAACAATGCCAAGATATCCAGATGAGTATTCTCCCAACATACTGAATTTGTCCTCTTCGGTAATCTTTAAGACAGTCCCCAGCTACACCTCTGATACCATATCTTTCAAGTTTACTTAGCACGATTGAATGATTAATTGCGTCAAATGCTTTTTTTCAGATCAATAAAGATATCAACAGCATGCTTCCTTTGGTCCAGTGCATTGGTGATGTCTTCTACTCCTTCAGTTGTTGCCATGGAAGTGGTTCTTGTTGTACTGAAGCCATATTGGCTATCATTTATTATTTGATGCTTGCCAACAAATTTTTCTACTTGAGAGATTTTTGAGAACTGAGGCAACAATGACATTGGTCTATAATTTGTGAAACTATCTTTATTTTAGTTTTTGAATAGTGGTATTACTTTTGCAACTTTCATTTTGCTTGGGAAAGAGCCGGACTGAAGAGATAATTTACAAATATGGGTTAGAGGTTTTACAATGTATATCTATAATCTATCACTTTTTTAACCAATGACATGTCGATATCATGATGTCTGTGGAGAATTAATTTTTACATTTTTAAACAGCATATTTGACTTCTTGTTTGTTGGTTGTTGAGAGAAAAAATGAGTAAGGGTTCTTCATAATTGTTTCTCTACACTGAATCTTAACTTTTTATTTCTGTAATGACTGAGATCCAGTCCCGTTCCTTTAAACTAATGTTAAAATCATTAATTGTCTCTTCTTGGTCCTCTTAGATTTTTTTTTTTTTTAATTCCCAGTCATAGAGAGTATCATGTGATCCTGTGGGATTATCACATGATCCTGTGAGTCTATCACATGATCCTGTGAGATTATCATATGATCCTGTGAGATTATCACGTGATCCTGTGAGATTATCACGTGATCCTGTGAGTGGACGTGCCTGGTTTACAAATGAGTAAAAGCCACTTATCTTTAAGTGCATGAATAACCTTCTGTGCGGTCTAGAATTTTCATCCTGAGAGATTATCACGTGATTCTGTGAGATTATCACATGATCCTAAGAGATTATCACATGATCCTGTGAGATTATCACCTGATCCTGTGAGAATGTCACATGATCCTGTTAAACTTTCTTGCATTGAATGAGTGAAGAGGTTGACAGGGAAGGAGAGAACATCATAACTGTGCTTTTGCCATGTACCATGCAGCAGAGGCGATGGGGCTTTGGGCATACAGTTGATTCAATGTCCACTTTCCTTGTTCTATCTACAGACTGTCTTTCTGTTACGGTACTGGCTCTAGTGCTGAGTGTGGTCGGCTGTTTGTCCAGAGGATGCCACCTTTCATGCCAACAGAGTGCACTGTGCGTAAAGCTCTGCTTTCCACCACCTGATTTGCCCACCCATGTTCACGAGGCTGTGACTAGGCTGTGATGAGACCACAGTGGACGTGCCTGGTTAACGAGTGAGTAAATTTTATCTTTAAGTGCGTGCACATATAACTTTCTGTGCACTCTAGAACTTTCCATGCCACTGCTTGTCCTGGTCTCCAGTCTGCAAACACTACAGCCAATAGTGTCCTATGTGCAGTCAATCTGTGCACGTAAATAAAGTGGATTGGATTGGATTGGTAAGTGAACAATGATACAGAGCTCAGACTGTGTCTGATGCAAAACAGTTCACACTCCATGCACAAAACACTCCAACGATGATGTGATCATTCTTCTGCACAAATGCAAACTGCAACCATGCAGTGCAAACATGGTTTAACACAGCTCCACTAATGATAATAAAATAATAGTGATAATAAATAATAGTGATATTAAAATACTATTTTCTTTTTTTTTTTTTTTTACACAAATGAATAGTACTTTTTTCTTTCTCTTGTATTACTATGATCTAAATTCAAAACCTTACCAAAACTACCCAGGAAAGATCAAATTTTGATCACTTTTTTGTGATTTTGATTTTTTGCTCAAATATTCAAATGAATATCTTGTTTTTATGCTATTATTACTTTTGACAACCCTGCTCTCTTTGGTATTTATTTTGGTTAATGTTGTATTTTGCTTCATCATATATCAAACTCCTAATCAGAACGGTATTGTGTGGGAGGGTGAGTGAAACTAATTGCTGTTGTTTTTGGCCCAGACAGATGAACAGATGCTGTAACTCTATTCTTATCAACATGTTACAACTCACTCCATACCTTTACCACTGGCCCCTTTGTAAAGTACTGTGCATTTTTATCTATATTGGTGTTCTGTGTTGATTAAAGGTGTATGCCCCATAATGCTTTGCACACATCCAGGACAAACAGTATGTCGTAAGTGGAGCATTCCTGGAGCACACAGGACAGGTTTTTATCAGCGGGTCTTATCTAACAGACACTCCCTGAGCCCTTTCATAATAAAAGCTGCTGTCATCTTCACTACTCCACTGCAAAAACAACTGTCACTTTTGTTTGAAAAGGGAACAGAAAATCAATAATAATGAAAAGTTGTGATGATAGAGCAGAAACGAGGGGAAGGAGGTAAATGTAATCCTGTCATTATGTTATCATTTGAATAGGCAATACATTTTTATGCACGAAACACATTTAGTAGTAGTCCATGGGCCAGATAAAATTTTGGTATCGCTCTGGTGGCAGTGGCTATCGATGATTTTTGAAAAGTTCCATATCTAAGCTTTATATTTTCGTGCAATAGACTTATCTGAGTTTCAGTGGTATAACTGTGTCTAAAAATGCACTTTAGACACAAGTCCATATTTTTGTTCAGAAAATGATTTAAACTATTTTGTTTTACTTTTATCTGATATATTTTTTTTTTTTGTATTACTTTTTTTTTACTTTATTACTTTTAACCCTGGAAACTCTAGGAACATAAAGAAAAGTCCATTTGATTAGATTTTTTTTTTTATTTTTGACAGAAGCAAAATCATTCAATACATCAATGATGTAGTCTTATTTTTTCTATTTCATAAATTTAAAAAAAGCATCTAGTCATGGCTCTACCATCACAAACACATAGACAGACGCTACCTGGGACAAGACATTTATATGGTTATATTGTCATAAGCAGCCTGGTGTATCTCTGATGTATTCTCCTTCTGCCAGTTCAAACTAAAATGTATTAAGGTATTCATATGTTTTAATGGTGGGGTGTGGACTGTGAATTCAAATAGGTAAGCCCATGTTCTGTGACTATTATTTACAAACGCATATGCATGTAAATACAGTGGAAACCAGAAGTTTACATACACTATATAAAAATACATGTTTGACATGAAATCAGACAAAACTTTTCCTGTTTTAGGTCAATTAAGATTACCAAAATGATTTCTATTTGCTAAATGCCAGAATAATGGAGGATTTTTTTAGACAATTTTTCATTACTTTCTTCAAAGTCAGAAGATTACTTCGGTAAGATTACTAAGCCTTTAAACAATTTGGTTAAACCCAGATGAAGATGTCATGTGTTTGGAAGCTTCTGATTGGTTTATTTACAACAACTGAGTTAATCAGATCTGTATCTGAAGGCACACCTGAAGCACACCGCTGCTTTGTGTAACATGGGCTTAAAGGCCACTCTGTAGGAAAAAGCCATTACTCTAAAAGAAAAATGAAAAAACTACAACCCCAATTCCAATGAAGTTGGAACGCTCTGTAAAACAATGATTTGCAAATCCTTTTCAACCTATATTGAACTGAATAAACTACAAAGACATGATATTTAATGTTCAAACTGATAAACTTTATTGTTTTTATGCAAATATTCACTCATTTTCAATTTTATTTCTGCAACACGTTCCAATAAAGCTAGGACAGGGGCATGTTTACCACTGTGTTACATCACCTTTCCTTTTAACAACAATCAATAAGCATTTGGGAACTGAGGACACTAACTGTTGAAGCTTTGCAGGAGAAATCCTTTCCCATTCTTGCTGAATGTAAAACTTCAGTTGCTCAGCAGTCCGGGGTCTCCTTTGTTGTACTTTGAGCTTCATAATGCTCCACACATTTTCAGTAGGAGACAGGTGTGGACTGCAGGCAGGCCAGTCTAGTACCCACACTCTTTTACTACGAAGCCACGCTGCTGTAACACTTGCAGTATGTGGCTTGGCATTGTCTTGCTGAAAAAAGCAGGACGTCCCTGAAAAAGACGTTGCTTGGATGGCAGCATATGTTGCTCCAAAACCTGTGTGTACTTTTCAGCATTAATGGAGCCTTCACGGAAGTGCAAGTTAGACATGGGCACTAACACACCCCCAGACCATCACAGAGGCACTAACACACCCCCGGACCATCACAGAGGCACTAACACACCCCCGGACCATCACAGAGGCACTAACACACCCCCGGACCATCACAGAGGCACTAACACACCCCCGGACCATCACAGAGGCACTAACACACCCTCGGACCATCACAGAGGCACTAACACACCCCCGGACCATCACAGAGGCACTAACACACCCCCGGACCATCACAGAGGCACTAACACACCCCCGGACCATCACAGAGGCACTAACACACCCCCGGACCATCACAGAGGCACTAACACACCTCTGGACCATCACAGAACTTTGCACTGATAACAATCCAGATGGTTCTTTTCTTCTTTGGCCCATAGGACACGACATCCATGATTTCTAAAAACAATATGAAATGTGGACTCGTCAGACCAGAGCACACTTTTCCACTTTTGTGTCAGTCCATCTCAGATGAGCTCGGGCCCAGAAAAGCCAGTGGTGTTTCTGGGTGTTGTTGATATGTGGCTTTTGCTTTGCATGGTACAGTTTTAATTTGCACTTGGAGATGTAGCGACGAACTGTGTTAACTGACAATGGTTTCCTGAAGTGTTCCTGAGCCCATGTGATAATATCCTTTACACATTCGTGTCTGTTTTTAATACAGTCCCGCCTGAGGGATCGAAGGTCACGGGCATTCAGTGTTGGTTTTCAGCCTTGCTGCTTATGTGCAGAGATTTCTCCAGATTCTCTGAATCTTTTGATGATATTATGGACCATAGATGATGAAATCCCTAAATTCCTTACAAATGTACGTGGAGAAACTTTGTTCTTAGACTGTTGGATAATTTGCTCATGCAGTTTTACACAGCAGCCCAACTTAATATGAATTGGGGTTGTAGATTCCAGGTGCAATTGCTCACAGGGACAAAAACCTTATGTTTTTGGAGAAATGTCCTATGGTTTGATGAAACTAAAATTTAACTGTGTGGCCATAATGAGCATTATTAGTTTGAAGGAAAAAGGGGGAAACTTGCAAGACTGAGAACACCATCCCAACTGTGAAATACAGGGTGTTAGCATCATGTTGTGGGGTTGTTTTGCTGGAGGAGGGACTGGTGTACTTCACAAAATAGATGGCATCAGGAGTAAAGAACATTATGTGGAAATAATGAAGCAACATCTCAGGACATCAGCCAGGAAGTTAAAGCTTGGGCTCAAATTGGTCTTCCAAATGGACAATGATTCAAAGCATACTGTGAAACTGGTTAAAAAATGGCTTAAGTCAATGTTTTGGAGTGGCCATTACAAAACCCTGATCTCCCTCACCTGAAAATTTATGAGCAGACCTGAAAAGGCATGTGCGAGTAAGGTGGCCTACAAACTTTGCTCAGTTAGTGATAGTCTGCAACTGATGTCTGGAGGAATGGGACAAAATTCCTGTGAGCTATTATCAGAAGCTTGTGAAAGAATATCCAAAACATTTGACCCAAGTCATGCAGTTTAAAGGAAACGGTACCAAATCATAATGAAATGTATGCAAACTTTTGACTTTGAAGAAAGTATTGAAAATTTGTCTTTAAAAAATGCTTCTCTCATTATTTTGGCATTTAGCAAATAGAAATAATTTTGGTAATCCTAATTGACCTAAGACAGGAAATGTTTAGTCTCATTTCATGTCCAGCATGTATTTTTATATAGTGTGAAAGCGGATGTGTCTTTTTATATACCCACTGGCAACGTTTAAGACGAGACAGGAATGGCACTGCCTCCCCTGATGACTTAAATGTCAACTTTTTGTACCAGATTGTACAAAAAGCTGAACATTTGTGCAGCACAGGGAAAATGCACTGATCCAATCCGTCTTGGATCTTTTTCTCTGCTCATTAGTGCCCAAACAACTTTATACATAAAGTTTTTAGTAACAATACCACCATCCTTCAGCTGTAGGTCTGTGCACGCACAACACTCCTCTTTTGCCCTCAAGTGCCCCTCCAGTGTTTTTTCTACAATGATCAAAGTCTGCAACACATCTGTATACTGTGTACAGGCTATGTGCATTTTTCCGCACAGGGTACCCTTTGTTACCTTTTACCCTTTTGTTAAATCACTGGAAGTCAGAAATACCAAAATATAATAAATTTTAGATATGAAACTTTTCCAAAATCACTGATAGCCCTTAGCACGTTGAGTGATAGCGAAATGTCAGATTTCAGGGTCTGGCCCATGGACTAGGACAATGTTTTTTTCTTTCCTGAAGAATTTTTAAATGATCTTAATCTATATCACCATCAAAAGATACAATTGGAATTGAAACATTTCAGTCAATATCAAAATCAGTAGTAATAGTTTGCAACTAATGTCATCAACATTCCCTGGGGGTGTGACGCTAACCGAGAGCACTTCTCTGTCTGAGATTTATTTTAACACAAGACTAAAAAGAACTGACTTAGCTGGAACTATAACAGGTGAGCTGATTTGTGCTGTTAAAGAAGTCCCTCTCAAATAACATTACAGTCAAAAGCTTGTTAGTTTGTCTGTCTCACCTTTTTTTTTCAAAGTCAAACACCTAAACAGGACCATGGACGCTCATATCACATCACAACATTCTATAGGCCAATAATGAATACAGAGGGAGTAGGTAAAATTATTATCAGGTTCAATATTAGATATTTCATGGCAAAGTGTAATGTCATCAAATGTGCCTCTTACCCCCCATCTGAGAGTATGACATCATCACAGTCTACAGTCTGAAAAGCACCAACTGAGACTTTACAGCTGATGTCATGCATGTTTCCTGGGGGTGTGATACTAACTGTTGGCATGCTCTGTCTGAGGCTTTGTTAGACTTTAATCTGACACAAACTGACTGACTCAGTACAACAGATTACCTGATTTTTACTGTTAAACAAGTCTGAATGTTAAAACTGTCAAGCCCTAAGAGGCAACTGTGGTTGTGATTTTGGGCTTTACAAAAAATAAATATAATTGAATTGAAGTCCCTCTCTCACCTTTTTGTTGAAAATCAAACACCTAAACAGGACCATGAACGTTCAAATTGATCACACGTTCCTGAAAAAAATGTGTTTAAATCCTGTTTCTATTTTTTCTTCTATCTTAAATCTTTTTTGACTGTGTTTGCTAATGTGTGCATTGTGTCACCATGGTAACTAATGAACTTTCTGCCATACACACTACAGGTAGAACACCCCCAGCATGAAGTCACTGTAAGACATCAGCTAAGTACCAAGCCTGATTATTTAAGTATCAGATCTGATTTTGAAATGCCAAACTACAAAGCATAATGACTTTTTACAATGCCATAATGGATTACTATTCAAGGTTAAACTGTACAGCACCTGGAGACCTTTTTCCACATCATGAGCAACTTTAAAAAAACAAGCTATAAACAAATCAGGCACATGGTTTATGTGTTATGTAATTATCTTTTTTCCAAGTTTCATTAAAGTTGAATAAAGCCTCTGCTCAGACTTGTCCTGGTTTGAACCCAGTTTAGTCCTGATATACTTGGTCCTGTTCTATAGTCCGTGTTTAGTCCAGGTTTAATTCAGGCTTTAGTTACACTTCTGTCCCAATATTGATTGACCCACCCTCAGTTTTTTTTTTTTAAACTTTCACTGTTTACTTTGCAATAGTTTTACTTGTTTACATTTTGTTGACTCTACCCCTAATGTCACCACTCATCTTAATCCTTTCTTCTTTGGGCCTTTCGAAACCATGAGGCCAAACTGGACCCACCTCTTTCTGTTCAGAGTGTAATCCGCTCGGCTTCCCTGACGGTGGACACAGGCTAAAGTCGACTCAGTGACAGGAGGTCAGGCAGAGTTCAGAGGTTTAACAGCACAAAACATAAAGATGGAATGTGTTACAAAACAAACTTGAACTTACTGAAGACACTGACAGCAATGCTCCACCCATTCTCCCCTGCATAGACCTGGAGACTGTGGCATGATTTAACCAAGATGTGTTTTATTTTATTTGATTTCATTGTATTTATTTTTTTAATGATTGATAACTATTACTAACAGCTTTTAACTGTTGAAGTGTTGGCTTTTCAGGCCTATTGGCTTCACAACAATAAGAGTCAACACCGAGTCAATGGGCATCAATGGACGCCCTCCTGGCACACTCCTGGCACACTCCTGGCATCAAGCAGTGTCCAAGCACCGCGTGGGCCATATTTATAACTGATAAAATGAATGGAAGTCAGTGGAAGGTCATTGAGCGGCCGCGACAAGAGGATGAATGACGACCCCATGGTGATGACATATGGTAAAGGATATATTGTTTTTATTTGTTTATTTGTTTATTTATATAGTGATGGGAAGGATCTTTTGTCTGTTGTTATGTCATGTCTGTTAATGCTGCTGACCTCTGCTCCGAGACAAATTTCTCCATGAGCAGGTGAAATAAAAGAAAACCTAAACCTCAACCTAAACTTCTGTCCAAATAGAGATGAAAACATGCTCACACTGCAGTAGCTGTGTTTTCTGTTTCTCTCATGTGTCGTTCAAATCCAAAATGACATGTAGTATCCCCATGTATTACTTTTAATTTAAGAAAGTATCTGTATTCTGAATACCACCAAATGAAAGAGTAACTGTACCAGAATACAGTTACTCAAAATTAGTATTCAGAATATGTATTTTTGAATATTATATTGAGGTTTTGGGGTTTTTTTTCAGTTTTCAGTCCAAAATGAGACTATATTTAGAAACAACTGTCTTTGCTGCTTGACATGATTTGTAAATTCAGTTAAACAATTTCCATAAATACTGATTTAACTCCTCCTGGTGGATTAAATGTGTACTCTACCCTAATAATACAATGTGGGTTTGATCCTAAAATTACTAATGTAGAAGTACAACTGGGCCCTTTAGTACAACATTTTTGATTGCACACTGAATGAACTGTGCTACAGGCAATATTTAAAGACTGTTTCATTTCAGGATAAACTTTATTTGCAATTTAAAATATAAATGTTAATATTGAATCATATTTAAATAACACAGTGAACTGAAACTTAACTTAATGTAAATGATCACTGTATAAAAAACACAGAACTTAACATTGTAAAAATGACCTTTGTAAAACCCAGAAAACATGCTTTATAATGAATGTGATCAAACGTGTTCATCGGGCGAGTCCTCTTTGTGTGGATGGGTCGAGGGCTGCTTGTCGAGCGCCTTCTGGTGTTGGGACTCGGGAGGTGCAGGAGGCTGAAAAACTATCCCGGAGCTCTGGAGAAATACAGGATATACGATTTATCACATTTTAAATCCACCAGGACAGCAGAGGACAATAAGACAAATACGTTGTGCTCATATGTTTTTTTTTTATTTATTTATTGCACTTTTCATCATTTCAAATTTCTTTTACATTATTTTCAGAGGCAAACAAATACTCTAAAACACTTATATTACCAAACTTATATTGATTTCAGGTTTGTGGAAATTCAAAAATATCCCAAGGTCATTCTCCAAAGCGACAACTATCTGTCACATTTTTTTCCATCTCTATTAAAGGAAATGTTCCCAGTGTGATGAGAAAACGGTTAGAAATACTGTGAGAGACAAAAGAACAGTTACTAAACAGCTTTTGAACATGGATTCAACTGCACTACTGCTATTAAAATCATGATTAGAACTTCAAACCAAATAAGAGATAAATACATATATTTAGCTTGGTTTAACTTATAAATAAGGCATTTTTGTAATAAAAATGTGTTGAATTGAATTAGAGTTCAATATTAACTGGGCTGCATAATAAAATAACTTCTAATAAAGTAATAATTTGGTGTTACATGTAAAAATGTAAAACAGATTATACTGTATTAAACTTTGTATATTTCTTTCTTTGGTTTTACATGCGGTGATATTTTCATAATAATATTAGTGGTATTGTACATATCTCTACATAAGGTGTTGTGGGATGTGTGAGACTCACTGGAGGTGTTAGTACATGAGGAGGGTGGTAGGGCGGTGCAGGGGGGTAAGGAGGCACCATCAGCAGGGACAGGCTGCCCTCATACAACCCCGGGGGCACCGGGGACCAGGGCATGTTCCCCAGGAAGTTTGAGCAGTGCGGGAACAGGGAGGGCATCCGGTGCAGGAGGGGCAGGGGCAGGGGCACAAGGCCGTAGTCTCTCCAGTATACAGGGTCTGCCACAGATAAACTCTATTAAGTTTAGTCAGTTAACTTATTTTTTTATTTTTTTTATTTTTTTATCAAATTGTGCTAAAACCACGTGCAGTTTACAATGATTAGTCTAGAGACTACTTGGTCTACATGGTCTATCAGCCAGTCTCGTTTTTAAAGTAGTTCAGACACTGTCTACGACAGGGCATAAGGGTCAGTTACATAAAATAAATTATGCAGGAGATTATTACGAGAATAAAGTCGTATTTTTATGAGAATAGGCTGCTGTGTGTGAATGAGTGACCAGTGCGTTATGAAGAATTTGGAGCATTTTTTTCAGATATTGCAATTTCTTCTAAATCTGTCTGGTTCCTCCGACTAAACAAACTCAAATGCTGGCAGTGTCAATTCAAAGTACTTATACTGATGATAGTGTGGTGATGGTGGGCTAGAAGACACAGTATTTCATCGTGTGTAAACCCCAGTTGAAAGTTTATCTGAACAAAATGCTCCAAATTCTCCATAACACACAACGAACTGGTCACTCATTCATGCACAGCAGCCTATATTCTCATAAAAATGTAATTCTCGTAATAGTATGACTTTACTCTCAATAATTACGACTTTTTCAGGCTACGACTTTATTCTCGTAAAATTACGTCTTTAATGTCGAAATGCTACGACTTTATTCTCGTAGCGCCCGCATATTTTATTTTATTTAACTGACCCTTATGCTCCGTCGTACTTGTCTCCTGGACCTTTATCACTATTATCTATGACTGTTCCCAGTTTCGTCGTGTACGGTGAAATACGTGTCTGCTCCTCGTGCAGATACAGATGAGTTTTCTAGGCGGCGCTGTGGATCTGGTTTGGGTGGGACGGTTCTGGCGATGGTGATTTTATCACATTTTTTGCCGGTCTGTTCGGTCCTGTGCGCGGGTGTGGGGTTTTTCGTCGACGTTCATGGGGTCAAAATGTGATCATTTTGTCGGAAAAACAATGGTAAAAGTAATAAGAAACCGACGAAGAACAATGTCCAATGAGAGGGACAAAATGATTGACGATATCACTATATTTTTTTTACATATTGCACAGCCCTAAATATTAATTACACAGCGCTAATTTTCAAAAACTATGACATGCTTAATGTCCAGCCCCTCATCCGGGACAGGGCCGTGGTCTGGGGCAGCCCCTTATGCCGGAGCGTACACCACAAACACAAACACCTTTTGTAGTGAAAATGAAAACTAACTCACTCGGTGCCGGTGTCGGTGTGGGGCCACGCGGTGTGTTCTCCGGTGCAGTCCGGGCGCTGCTCCCCGCAGGCGGTGAACCGGAGTCAAATCTCTCGGCTAGGGCGGGCCCCGGGGCCCTAGGCTCAGCCCCGCTGATGGGGCGGGAGCACACCTCAACCGCGGGGTCTGGCTGTGGAGCCCCTGTGTTTGGTGAAGTGTCCGGGTGGATGTGGTGTCCCGGAGTGGAGGGCCCCGTCCCCGCGCACTGGTCCTCGGAGCCCCGGCGGAGCTCCCTCTCCAGCGTGTTGATGCGGGTCCTCTCCGTGATGAGCTGACACTTCCAGCACGTGCAGAGGGTAAAAGGGCATTTTTTTGCGTGACCCTTCTGTGGCACCACCACCCCGTGGTTCCGGCAGCGCCCGCACTTGGACCTCGGCGGGCCCTCGGCCTTCTTCTTGGATGAAGACATGAGTTTTTGACAGTCAAACTGTGGCCATGGATGGACCGCCAAAATATTGCGCCTAAATATGTCCAAATAATATGCATGACCTTATATAGCTGCAGATAAAATGTATCAGTTTTGAGAGGAGGGAGGGGTTGTCCCAGCGCCACCGTGAGAACAGTCACTTTAACAATTGTCTACTAACCACCTGCAATTCTGCAAGTCAAAAAAAAAAAGAAAAAAGTCAAAAATAAAATCATGAAAACGTTTTTTGTCACTCGTTTGAAAAAGTCATACCTGTATATTACATACACTCATTACACAGAGTGAAATATTTCAAACCTTTATTTCTTAGCTTATATAATGAAAAGCCAAAATTCAATGTCTCCGAAAATTTTAATACTGTATTAAATAAGATAAATAAAAAAGGATATTTGAAGCAGAAATGTCAGAATGTGAAATGTCTTCTGAGAAGTATGTTCATTTCTATGCACTCAATACTTGGTTACATACATGAGTTACTGCATCAGTGCATAGCTGCTCAAGTGTAATGGAAGCCCAGGTTACCTAGACTGCCCTCAGGTCATCTGCATCATCGGGTATGGGGTCTCTCATCTTCTTTTTGATACCCCATAGATTCTCTATGGTCATGAGAAGCTATCGGGTAGATATGAGGTAATTGAACCAGCTTTTGGTACTTTTGGCTGTGTGAGCAGGTGCCAAGTCCTGCTGGAAAATTAAATCAGCATCTCTATAATACTTGTCAGCAGAAAGAAGCATGAAGTGCTAAAATGTCCTGGCAGATGGATCGTGGACTGGATCAACACCAGCAGAGGACTAAATCACCACTGGCTCTGTAAACTTCACAATAGACTTAAAGCAACATGGAACCTTTCCATTATTCCTCCACACTGGGACCTTGATTTCCAAATGACATGTAAAATCTATCTTCATCTTAAAAGAGGACTTTGAACCACTGAGCAGCCGCCCAGTTCTTCTTGTCCTCAGTCCAGGTGAGACACTTCTGATGTTGTCTCTAGTTTAGGAGGAGCTTGACATGAGGATTTCCACATTTGTCCCCCATGTGAAGGATTCATCTGTGTGTAATGGCTCTTGATGTGCTGTCTCCAGTCTTAGTCCACTCCTTGTGAAGCTGCCAGAATTCTTGAAGATGATTATTATTTGTGATCATTTGATTATTTGTGATGTTATATTGTGATTTTAATGCGTTTCCTATTCTGTGAAGCACTTTGGATTACCTTGCGTACAGATTGTGCTATGCAAATAGCCGTGCTTTGAATGAATTTTGCTTGACAGTCCTCTTTAGGCCTCACCATACACTGTAAAAAAATCCAACTTGAAGTTGCTGAGGCAACTCGGGTTTTTGACCTCCAGTAGCAAAAAAAAAGTAAATTGCCATACAAACTCTACTACATTAGTTGTCTCAAGAAACTTAAATGCGTTCATGACCAGAAGTTGGCCTCAGATCACATTTTTTGTTGACACAATGAGAAAAACATAGTTTGATAGTCATTGAGCCAAAAAACGTTTACTGCGCATGTGCAAGCATGCGCAAATGACCATTTTTGGTCATACGGGTTGTCCTCAGGAAATTTGCAAGGACTTCGTCCAACATTACCATCGCACGAGGCCAAGGACGCTAAAGTTGACATTCAAGGTACGTTCACACCGGTGCGTCAGGTGCGTCGCGTTCACATGTAAAGTCAATGGTGGATGCGCGTCTTGGCCACGCTGCGTTTTTGCGGCGCGTCTTGAGCGTCCAGAGCGGCGCGAATCTGGCGTTGGCGCGGCGCGTCCACAGCGTCCAGGCGTCAAGACGCCGCAAAAGTTCAAATATTTGAACTTTTGCAGTGTTCGACGCGCAGCTTCAACCAATCAGAGACCACGCTCCAGTAACGTCGAGACGTCATTATTCGGAACACCGGGAGCCACAAACACGGAGGACAGACTTGTTATTATTATTATTATTATTATTATTATTATTATTATTATTATTATTATTATTATTAATTAATTAATCAATTAATTAATTAATAATTAATTAATTTGTATATTCTATAACGCTGGTTTCACACAAATACAATGACAGTAGACTTATTTGCATTAGGAAGAATAGATAACTCAAAATGATTAACACATTTCTAAGCTACTTTTATATTAGAAATAAGGAACATTGCTTATATCTGAATACAAAATAAGTTGTTGTTATTATTGCATTCAGAATTATTCATATTTAGATCTGCTAACCGCAGACAGATGGACAGGCCTGTAGTTTGTGTCCTGGGACGTTATCCACGCACCAATGCGGGACAGCACTGGGAGCTGGGCTTGGGACAGATGAAAAAGTACCGCTGGAAGCAGTGGTCATCCAGTGGTCATCCAGTGGTCATCCAGACGGAGCTCCTGGAGCAAGTGATGAAACTCGCCAAACTCGGAACGCCTCTGAATTATATAATAGACCTAGACACGCCACCGCCAAGCCGATCGCCTCCGTTGATGACTTTTATGCAATAAATATAAGACACTCAACCTTTTATGCATTGTACAAAAGACCAGGAAACAGACGCGCGCCATCTGGACACGCCCCTAGCGCGTCCAAGACACGGGGAGGAGCGTTCAAATTTGCAGGCGTCTAAATAGAGGCGTCCAGTGCGTTCTTGACGCACCGGTGTGAACGTACCATAAGACAGGTAAGTGCCATTTTTATGCTTTAAAACTCATTATATATCGTGAAACGTTTGCGTTTGATAGTTTTTAATGAATAGTACAACCAAACCAATGATTTGGGGAAATAGTTATATTGTGTTCCTAACTTTATTCTTGCTAGTTAATATAGTTCTTCTAATCCGCATGGTAGAATGGTATAACTTTTTAATCTAATCAACATTTATTTTATTACTTTCATATAATGTATTTACTTAAGTCGTATAACCAATACATACTGGTCACCAATTCTAGCCCATTTGTTCATCAATTTTCAGGGATAGCATAGTAATGCGCAACAGCTAGCAAAGCTCCACGTGAAAATGCTGTTTGAAGCTAACTGTGGTTGCAAGCTGCTGCAGAGTTTGTATCTGCGTTTCATTTTAGCGTTGTCCCGATTTTTTGAGTTAGCGACCTGTCCGCCGGGCGGGAGCACATGGTTTTCCCCAGAGCTAAATAAAGACATCGCAGAGGTAATGCAAATACTTTTTGCATTATTATTGCGTCAGACACTAGGGTCTGCACAGATGGGTTGGTTTTGGTGGTTGGCACCCGTAAAACGTCACCAACACTCGGTAAACGTAAGGTGACCCCAGCGTGGCGGAAGTCAGACGAGCTCCTGCCCGTGTGTGTGACGCTTCTAGTTGGAGCCTTTGCATTTGAGGACAAATTACGGTACGTTCACACCGGTGCGTCAGGAGTGTCACGTTCACATGTAAAGTCAATGGTGGACGCGCGTGTTAAACGCAGCGTGGCCAAGATGCTCGTCCACCATTGACTTTACATGTGAACGCGACGCACCTGACGCACCGGTGTGAACGCACCAGCAGAGAGGGTTACTGTTAATGCAGACTTTATAATATAAAAGGAACTTGTCAAGATCTAATTTCCAAGGTTACTAATTACCCATTTTAGAGTACGATTTGATCTCTGCTTCCTAAAATCCATGTACAAAATAAGATTGCACATTCAGTGACATATCTGTTTATTTGATAGTGCTGTGCATGTATAATTTAGACAAATTATATGGTGGATCATTGTAAGAATGGTAGATAAATGGCAAAATTCTGTCAATATATAAATTAAAATATATGTGTGTCTATATAATTTATTATATAATATTAATACATTATATTGTATTATACACACATACATTAAAATTTTGTCCAATTAACATAAAACTTGGTCAGTTACGGGGGACACAAAGGGATACAGGGGGATGGGAGGGCATTTGACACAGTGGAAGACTTGCATGACCATTTATATTGTCACTTCTCATTCCAGCTGTTGTATGAAGTGCCGTTTCTGCAATTTTGTGGGTTCAAGCCAAGACGTTCTACTAAGGCATCATCAACTTGGGCACAGAAGAGGATTTCATTGGCCCTGCATTCACTGCGTTTGCACATTCAAGACAAGAGGTGCATTAAGATCTCATCTCAGCAGATCACACAATAGGACTGTGAAAAGGCAGGACATATTCACCTTCTTTTGTGATTTATGTGAATTTAAGGATATTTGCTCACAAAACGCCTATATTTCTCATCTCCTGAGACACTTAAAAGAGAAAGAGACTGTGTGCTGTCCATTCCAACATTGTGATTTTGCCACTAACAATTCAAGAACATTTAGTGCCCACATAAGCAAGAAGCACAGAAACTCAAAGGATATCAAAAATTGTCTTAGAGGACTATCTCATGATCATAATCCTGAAAGTACCTCCTCTGAGTAGCCTGTAGATATGTCTGAGGAGACAGACTTTACAAAGTGATTCAGGTCGACTTTCAAATGAGACAGAGGACAATGACTGTGTAAATTATGTGTCTCTTGAACACAAAGCCGCTCGCCTTTTTTTGTGTATGCAAACACTGTTGCATGTTTCAAAAAGTTCACTGCAAAAGATTATTGAAGAAATTAATGAAATTTTAAACTTTTCTAAATTTCATTCAGTTCAAAGATTTAAGGAGGTGCTTGCTCAGCAGAATATTAAGGTAGATGATGGTGTAGTTAAAAATATCATTGATGCATTTTTTTAAACCAATCCATTAATTGTATTCACTGATCCAAAAGGTACCTTATCTTCTGATTACAAGAGAAATGTCTACTTTAGGGATCACTTCCCTATAATCACACCTACAGAGTACACCTACAAAACAACTAAAAGGAATACATTTGTGTATGTCTCACTTATTGACGTTTTGGAGAGTTTATTGAAACAAGAATATTTTTTTTTTACGAGAAGTTGTTTTTTGGGGAAAGTGATGAAGTAGGCCGATATGAATCTTTTAGAGATGGACAATATTTCAAAAACAGTCAATTAGAATTAAATGACATCTGTTGCCGCTGGATTGGCTGTCAAATATCGTTGCCTGAAGGAACCAGGAAGTGGCTCAGGATATGCTGGATGGGACAAAAGTATTAAGTGTAAGCTTGGCAACTACCGCTCCAAACTGCGTGAGGCTGGCTGTAATGAGGTTGCAGTCAATCGAAAAAGAGGGAGAGGAGATGACAGTGACCCCAATAGATTCATTTTAAAGAAACCAAAACGTGGTGAAGTTAACTTTATCCCTCAGCATCCAGAAAACTATGATGATTCTTCTTTAGAACAAGAGCGATGCCTCTTGGTGGACGAATTAAAGAAGAGGGGGAACGACATGGCTCTGATCAGACAAAAGATGGACCTCACATTTTCGCTGAGGAGAAAAGAAATCATGGAGATGCAGCCTTTGGTCAAGGAAGTACAGGAGAGATGGCCAGCTCTCTTCTTGAAAGAACAGGTAAAGATGTTTTCACATTCACACAATTTGTGCTTATGAGTATAGATCCTTAATACTGTGTTTTTGTTTTGTTTTTTTCTTGTATGTGTGTAAGATCTGTGCAGAGTTTATGTGCATTACCACTAAGGACCTGTTGGAGACCTTTATGACTGCCCTTGACACTTACTCTATTCAACTGATTAAACTGTTCCGGGCCAGAAAAGGAGCTTTCAACAATGAAATTAATCTTCTACAGAGGTTTGACAATCAGGTAATTCACTTTTTATCTAAAGTAAGACATTTTTGAATTATAGTTTATATTTTTACATGATCTGTCATAAACACTCAGTGATAAACTAATCTGTATGAGGGTGTGCACATTTCTCTATAAATAAAATACAGAGTTAAGGAAATAATGTTTAACCATGATTATCAATAAACCAAATAATCTATCCAGCCCCAAAACTAAATAATGTCAATTTTAGAAACAATAAGTAATTTAAATCAAATGTATATAAAAAAACAACTGAAAAATACCAAATAAATCAAATAAACATTTGCCTGTTTATATAAGTAAGCTTTCATAAATGTAATTTATTTGTTCACATAATAGAAGAGGCATAGACCTGCTTCTGAACTTAAAATAACAATTTATTGTAATAGTCAAATTGAGAATTGGGACTGACTGGCTCTCATTTATTATTCATTTGTGTTTTAGATGTCAAACATTGTCCAGCATCGGCGAACCATTTCTCTTGAAGGATTACCCATATTTGTTCGGGACACAGAGAGCAAACTGTTTTTGACCTGCCTGGTGAGTTAAAGTTCACACAAATTATGCCTTAATTGATTTCAAATATTTAAAATATTACTGGGTTGCTATAACTGTTATTGAGAGATAGATATTTATTTTATAATCCTTTTTTTTTAACAGGACACAGATCCAGTTGAGAGGTCCACCAAAGGTGTGAAGGTGGGAATCCTTGCTGTTCTGGAAGACTCCAATGGACCTGCTTCAGAGCCCACTGTTGTCAACATTGGCATTGTGTTAGAAGAGGACATCATTCTTGCTGATCTGCCAGACCTTCCTACTGCCTGTGCCTACCTTTTTGGACTTCTTTATGGACTAAATATAGAATTTCCAAAGGAGCACAGGTACACATTTGAAGCTATCCAACACATTTTCATGGAACTGACTCCTACCTGCTCCCAGCGAGTGAGAAGCTTAAAAACTAAGCTCTTAGTCTAAAGTCCTTAGACAGAAGGTGCGTTCACACCGGCGCGTCAGGTGCGTCGAGTTTACATGTAAAGTCAATGGTGGATCCGCGTCTTAAACGCAGCGTGGCAAGATGCTCGTCCACCATTGACTTTACATGTAAACTCGACGCACCTGACGCACCGGTGTGAACGCACCATAAGAGCTTCATTTTTAAGCTTGATTACATCTTCAGTGACACTCTATTCTACATGTTAAGGCACTGTAAGAAAAAGTTACTAAAATAAGACACACTTATTGTGAAATTGCATTCCTTTGTTTGAAGAATTTGTAAAATTTATATTACTTTTCAATAGATAAAAGTATTTTAGGGTTTTAGCTTGGACAGTGTAAGTTACAGAGCATATGCACAAATGTAACATTTTATATTGTTCAAATATACAGTTGAACGTGCATTTCATGTACAATAATTTGTACATTGTTAATAAAGTTTGTTACTTCAGCTGGTTATGTCCTTTTTACTAAATTAATAAAAACAATTGCAAATTAGAGAAAATGTATTGTGCAAACATTAGAAAATAAATTGAGTGAGCAAAAGAAAATGCATTGTGATGATAAATGTTTTGAGGCAATGATAAAAAGTAAGTCAGAAGTAAAATAAAATGCATTGTGCTCATGATGAGTAATAAGTTCTGCAACCAAAAAAAAATTATTTGTTCTAACAAATAAAAATAAGTACAGGAAAATGTGAAAGATGAATTGTGTGAACAAAATAATTTAAGTTGGAGCAACTTAAATCCATAACTAAAAAAAGTTAGTTGGGCTTTTCAACTAAAAAAAGTGAAGGCACCCTGTTGCCTTAAGTTTTTGAGTTGAAATAGCCTTTTTTTTTTTTTTTTTACAGTGTACTTTTTGCTGGTGCACCCTCTTCTTTGTGACAGTCATTGACTGTCTTCTGGACATGTGTCAAGTCAGCAGTCCTCCTCATGATTGTGTAGCCCACTGACCCAGACAGTCCAATATTCTAATTTTCTGACATACTGAATTTGGGTTTTCATTATCTATAAACCATCACCATGAAAACGTCAAGAAATAAAGGCTTGAAAGTTTCACTCTCTGTGTCTATTTAATATATGAGTTTCACTTTCCGAAATTAGTGACTTTTTTATGATATTCAAATTTTTGGAGATGTAACTGTCCAAGATTTGACCACAGCCTGAATATAACAGGCACAAACTGTCACGATCCGCATTATTCCTGTCCCTGTTTTGCCTTCTGCCCTGTTCCTTCCCTCCCCCACCTGCCGGAGCCGAAGCTGGGCTGAGCCTGAGGACCAGACACTTGGTGCCAGATCGCCGCGTGTTTACGTGAATACTCTAGTTTGTCTTACTTTTTGCAGTTTTGCCTTTGGTATCCTGCTCATTGGTCTTCTGTATGCTACCCTTCAGATCTGGTTCTCTGGACCCTCCCGGCTCTGCTCCTGCCCTGCCTCTCCACCCTGGTACAGTCTTGTCTCGTCCTTCGCACTCTACGTCTCTGGACCCCTCTCTGCTCCTGGTTCTGTCCCTGGTTGCCCTGTCTCCGTCCCTGCACTCCACGCTCCCGGACCCCAGCTCGTTCTCGGTTTCCTACTCCGGTGCCGTCCACTTCGCCCCAGGATCCTGACCCGCACCCCGTCTCCTGTTCCCCGCCATATCTACTTACCTTATTGAACTGTGATTCACAAACTGTAAATAAACACTGTAACCCTTTCCCGAGTCCTGCATTGTTTGTTCCGATTAGCCTACCTTTACGACACAAACATTTGACTATGGAAGTCAACACACTCAATGCTGAACACTATGAAACTGTGCCCACCTGCTGTCTGAGTAACTGTGATTTGATCTAGGCCTACCTAGGCTGTGTGAAGTCAATAACAGATAAAGAACTAGAGAAAGGGATAGGTAAATAAAAGTAATCAATAGTTTCTACTTTGTGTGTGGACACTTAAGTCTAGGGAATGCAGTTTTGGAAAGAGGTCTGTGCCAAAGTGCATGACTGGAGCTGGATGATGAGGATGTGACTCACTCCGTCCTGTTTTTTTTAGACTCACTGGTCACATAGACTGTATTAGAAAGGATGTTTTTGAAGTGAGACTTTTTTAAAATGTGCTTTTATGTTGACATTTTTTATGGTCAAATTTCAGTTTTTAAACTAAGAATTCTTTAAGAAACAATTCTGTGATTATTATTATTATTATTACATGTTATTCATCTCTTTAGATTCAGAAAATGAAAAGGCAGTATGCAGTACAGTATAATGTTTGCAGTAGAACAAACATAACACTATAACCCACTGGTGAATAAACTGTTGATTACTTCTGCCAAAGTGAAACTCTCTCTTATTAATAGCCCTTACATTACAGTTGCATACATACAATGTGCATAATTGTATTTACATTGATTTCCATATATTCATTTATGCATTTTTTGAGCCTCCGTTCCTGGAGAAATAGCGCCCTCGTGTGGAAACCACCGAACCTGTGTTTATTCTTTGGTTTTGTAGACGCGCAAAACCAAAATATAAATTTGGAAAAATGTCAGATTTTGAGGCTCACTTTGATGATTGTTTTAGACTGAAAATAGACGCCTAAAGTAATCTGTCCAACTCAATCCCATAATGCCAAACATGGCAACCACAAATCTGGCAACACAGCGCCACCGTTCTGCAGCTGTGCGCCGTCACGTACGATAACGTAGCTGTTTACGGAAACATTTTACGTCAGCACGTGCGTTGGCTAAGTTTGCGGCGGTGGTCTCGTGTGCTGTGGATGTACGTGTGTGTGTGCATGTTTCTTCTTTGGATGAACAAACGGTGTGTTTTACGCGTCCATTTCAGTCCTGAGATGATTTCACGCCACAGCTCACGGCTCTGAGCGATGAGAAGGCTCGACACTCGCACTGGAGACGAAGGAGGGCAGGGCGACATTTTGACTAGCTAAAAGTAGCGTGAAATCAAACTAGAGCTGGGTTTGGAAACGCGCTCATGAAGTAAGCGGAGTTTTAACGTAAAGAGCGATGATTCTGCAGAGACTTCAGCCTGTAGCATGCAGAGCCGCCTGGCGCACACGGGTGAGTGTTTGGCGCAGACCCGTGTGCATACTTTATGGTTAATGTCGAAACTTTATCTAATGCATTGAACTTGGTGGTGGCTTATTATGGTAAAGTCAAACAGAGCAGCTGGGCGGGTTCCCATATCTTCCACACTTCCTCCTTCTACTGAGGTGCCCTGCGCATTTGGCACAGCCCCAAAAGGATTCTTGGAGATCTATTGCTAACTACTAATTATCCAAAGCAATACAGCTCAAAGTAGTGCTGTGTGTAGACTAAGTTTAACTGCTGTTTCATTTCAACTTTCAGAATTATGTTGTGTGTATCCAGTTTCCTTATTTATGTAAAAGACTCTCCTATACCTAGACTTTGAAATTAGAAATAATAATGCAGTATACATAACCTGACTAAGTTTATGCACACTTTTTATTTGGCAGTGAGTGCACTGAGACCACTGCTTACATGGGACCATAAAGCAGATCTGTTATTATAATACAATGTAGTTGTTTTCATGTTTTTAGTTATGTGTGTGTGTATGTATATATATATATATATATATATATATATATATATGAATTCAACATAAGTTCTCATATTTCAGTTTTGTGATTTGTTATAAAGAAAATTAAACTAAATATCAAAGTTGTTAAACAAATTATTGCTTTTGCTTCTTGATTTATAAGCTGCATTTAACTCCAAACATAAGTATAATACACCCTAAAAATCAGTATCAATTATCACACCTTTTCTTTAATATCTGAGTTGAACCATCAATTTTAGTATGTTTTTTATGTGCAAAAAATTAGATAAACAAAAAAGTCAAAGGCTCAATCTTCAAAGAAGGACCTCACTGTACCCCTTTGCATTGGCAGAGCAGTGCTCAGCATGTCGCAGCAAGGCATGTTTAAGTGTATTACTTTGTTTAAGAATTTATGAGCTGTAAACTACAGTATTGAAACAAATTTATGCCACTGACACAATAACTCTAAAACAGGATTACCCACTTTCCCCTAAAAAGAGAGATAATAGAGTTAAACATATGAGTTGCAATAAATAAATAACAGAATGAAACACTTAAGTTGTTAGTTATGTATTCAAAACTCTACTGCACTAATTTTATTGTAATCCAGAAAAATATGGTTCCCCACTAGTACCAAGAAAAATACGAGAAATATGGCAATATGACCTCAAAGATTATAGTTTCATCCATAAGTCCCTAATGGTCATTAAACACTTGTCCATCTTGGTCCATTTTCTAATTTGTCCTGTTGTTTCTTCAGGCGGTGCTGAGGCAGGAGCAGTGCCTCTTCTCCTCTGCCCCCCCACAGCCTGTGCCTCCTCTGGCTCAGACCCTGCAGAGGTACCTCCAGGCCCTGGAGCCACTGCTGCCCCCTGACGAGCTTGCACATACCCGCCGCATGGTGCACGAGTTTGGGCGTCCCGGAGGGCTGGGGTCCCAACTGCAGCAGAAACTGGAGTTTAGAGCTAAACACACCAAGAATTGGGTAAAGCAATGATCAACATAAACTCTGAAATTATTACTCTGCTAAAATAAAACACCTTGGTGCAGGTATTTAAATACTGGATAAATAATTTGATGCTTAAAGCATCACTGTATAACTTTTGAAAGGTGGCACGTCACCTTCTACGGAAATAGAAAGTTAAAACTATACTATGAAACATGGAGATGGATATATTTAATACCATACTGTGGAATATTATAGCCAAAGGATCAACATTTTGATAGAGAAGAGCAGATGGAGGCCCAGGTCAAGTAAGAATCAGATTTATGGGGATGCAAATCAGCTCAGTGTAAGGACGCCTGTTTTTCAGTGCATTCATAGTATCTAAAATGAAAAAAAAAAAAAGACTTTAGTGTATTTTTTTTCCCCCTAAAAAGTTACATGGTGGGGCTTAAATTAAATTAACATTATCCTTTTCAAAAATACACAAGACAATGAAAGTTTGGAATTTGAATATAAAGTGTCTTTAAAGATTTGCAAATGTAGTGCTTCATCCTGGTTTGGTGCCTTAATGTTATGTCCATTTTTCAGATCACAGACTGGTGGGTGCAGTGCGCGTATCTGGCCAACAGGGAGCCTCTGGCGGTTCACTCAAACCCGGCCATCTCTCTCCCCAGACGAGATTTCAATGACTGGAGGAGCCAGCTGGTGTGAGTGAGGCCTGAACATGAGCTGCCTCAGAAACTAATGTCAGGGCTATGAATAAAAGAGAGTTTCACTTTGACGGAAACAACTTAGTTACTATAACCCATAGGTCAATTTTTCTACATTTGTTCTACTGTACACCTTTTTAAGTTATGAATCTAAGGAAGTGAATTTATTGAAAATTGTATCGCACAGTGGGTCTTACTTGGTGGCAAGCGAGGTCCTGTAATACTGATTTTGTTTAATTTTGGGACAATTTTTTCATGTTTGTATCATCTCTTAGAACGGCTTAAACCATGATTGAGTCCTATTTTAGACCTGATGTAGTCCTGTTATACTTGTTTGAATCTGTTGGTTTCCAGGAAGCTACATATTTTCTTACGTGGTACTTGGTGTGAATAGTTTACTGGTAGGACATTGGTTATTTATATGCAGACTGTATAATCCCTTTGTCATCCAGGTATGATCCCGAGTAAAAAAAAAAAATCCAATTCTGTCAACTAGACAAAAAGTTGTAGAAGTGAAGACGTTTCTCTGCCCCGTTTCTTCAGTTCTGGTCAGATTATCCAGCAGTGTCCAGCAGCTGTCTGACCAGAAGAAGACAACTTTTTTAGGCTATAACTATAGAAAAGGATTTATAGTGTATTTCCCAAATTTTACTCTTAGGTGCACTATTTACGTTCTCTGGTAGAAGTCCACTTACAGTATAAATGTATGTTATGTATGTATAAAATGTTACATACTGCGCCTTTAAGTAATTATTTACATCTCTACTTTTACTTGAGTGATACAAGTACATCTTTTGCTACTGTACCAATCTCTTTGTCTTATTGTGCTACCAAAATTTTCAATATCTGTATTGTTTCTGTTTAGGTTTGCGTCCAAACTAATCGCAGCTGTCCTGGATTTCAAAGCCATGATTGACAGGTAAACTTCATAAATCATGATCAGATAGCACACAGACGCTTCACCTGTTGTTTGTGTCTGTGGCCTTTGGTCCATCTGGCTGACTCCAGTTCTTTGACTTATTCAAGTTAATCCAGGTCTAATTTTAGGCTCTCGTGCTCTTGGTAACTAAAGCTGTTGGCAGGTGTACCCTGCAGTGTAGTCCAGGGTAGCTCCAGTTTAACCCATAACCCATATATTGGTATAGTTTTGTGTTTTTATTTTATAGATGAAAACTTCTGAGTAGAGGTAGGCAATAGTTTACATGCAGGGATATAGTCTATAGACTCTAAACCAGGGGTCACCAACCCTGTGCCCGCGGGCGCCATGTCGCCCCCAAGCCCCACATGAGTCGCCCACAGACCGGTTCTAAAAATAGCAGAACTCACTAATGAGCTGCATCTAAAATTTAATTTTATTCTGTTGCTATATTTTTTTTATCACCCTTGCGTTTATATAGATTTAAAAATGACAATATCTTAAACATATGTTCATTATACGTGAAGTTTAGATAAGTTAAGGTGAACTTTGACCTACTCACTTCAAAGGTCAGTATTTTGCACGTGACAAAACCAGTGCTCCGCTCGCAAGCGCTGTGAGGATGCGCTGAATGCAGTTTCTTACTCCAAAACATGGTAGAAAATAAAGAGATCATTTTCACAACGATTTAAGACTGTAAAAGAAACCTGCGGAGCGACTGTGGTGACGGCAAAGCGGCACAATGTGGAGGGACATTTCACTATGTCTCACAAAGCTCCACACTAACTACCCACGGGGGCGCGCACTCCCCACGGGGACGCACACTATGGGCAGAACAAGCCCAGAGCTAAACGCAGCTTTGGGTAAACAACAGGCTTTTTTCACGACACCGGTGAAAAAGTCACACAACGCAACCGAGATTTATTTAAGAATATGTAAGCTTATTTTTCTTTAACATTACATAATTGGTAACTTTATGAAACATGGTGCAATGTATATTCTTTATGTTTTGTTAAAAAAGTTTGTCAATGGATAGTGAAAATGGGACACTTTTCCTATGAGATGTAGTGATGTAAGTGTCATCTGGAAATTTAACAATTACTAAGATTAGTAAAGTTAAAGTGCTAAATACTGATATCTGTTTCCCTCCTTGCTCATTGTTGATAATTATTTTGAGAAATCATTGATGTGATCAGTGTGTTGCAACATGATCAATGTGTTCACATAGATGATTATCATTTATCATTATTAATAATGTATAACTAAAGGCAAACTGAGAAAATATGTTATTTCAGAAGAGCGTCTCAAACTGGTCACCCTTCGTATGACTCAGTGCCATAAAGTAGCTCTCAGGTTAAAAAATTTGGTGACCCTTGCTCTAAACCAATGCTCACCCCATTTTGAGGATCATATATTTTGTTTTGTGTACTTATTATACTGCACGTGGTTTTGCTAAGAATCCTGCCTAGCTTTTCTTAGTTTGACAATTTTGGTGAAGTTTATAGTTTTACTTCCTGGTGGGACACAGGCAGCAGATATGATGTATGGAGATCACTACTGTCAACTGTGCTGTCATGCTTAAATAAAATAAAATATATTTAAGTATCATTTCTCTAGGTATGAAAATCAAGCACAGTTTCCACAGCAATCATCAATTCAAAACAAAGTGTTTTATCTTTTATA
Source organism: Periophthalmus magnuspinnatus (assembly GCF_009829125.3). Classification (NCBI taxonomy): domain Eukaryota; kingdom Metazoa; phylum Chordata; class Actinopteri; order Gobiiformes; family Gobiidae; genus Periophthalmus; species Periophthalmus magnuspinnatus. Next base: position 22,818,791 of record NC_047136.2, read on the forward strand.
ATTCAATATATTTTCAGTTCAATTTTATTTATATAACACATTTAAAATGCAACTTCCACTGCCCACAGGGCTTCACATAGACAACAAAAATGGTGAAAAGTTCTCAATATGCTGTATATAACCACAATTTGAAATCTGTCAATAGAGTTAATATTTCTGTGTATCACTTTATTTTTCCATGTCACAATTTTCTCAAAATAAAATGAATAACCTTCTCTTTTCTCTGTGCCTTTTTTGTTCCAGAGGCAAGTTGGCGTCAGAGCACATGCGTGGCCGTCCTCTCTGTATGGAGCTGTACCCGCTCATGTTCTCATCCTGTCGGATCCCGGGGCCCAAACACGACTCAATTGCTCACTACGGGACCTACGGGCGCTCGCGGCGCTCCCCCACACACATCACTGTAGTCCGCAACTATCAGGTCAGCACAGAGGGGACATATGCAGACATTCATACACTGCAGAAATTTACTTGTGTTCTGTTTTAATAGTGTACAACAATATATATGGGTCTTATTTTGTGAACTGTACTTTACTTGAATATACAAGGTGTAACTGTTCTGGTGGAGGGTCAGTCATCTGATTGTCTCCATGCAGATGTTATTGCTTTACCTGGAATGTGCCACAGTATACCATTAAAGCTGCATGGAAAAAAGTTACAGGTCAGATCTGTTGAGAGGCAAGCCAGCACAGTACTTTTGAGCAATAAAAGTAACTGTAATTGGATAAGTCCAAAATAAATCAGTTTATTTCCATGTTATGGAACATTTCAAGCAAAGAAATAATTCTCTATAGAGACAAGAAGTTAGAAAAATAGTTATAGTTCATCTTTAAGGGGAAGTTGATATGGGGAAAAAATTATGTTACTGTTGTCTTAAAGCCTGTGTCCTGATTTCTATTTGTCATAGATCATGTTCACGTAGTTACATGAAATTGTTTTTAGGATATACACAGTCAAAAGTTTGGACTTTCTACATGTATACATACTGAAGTCATCAAATATATGACACAAGATATATGAAATTTTGTGGTAAGAAAAAAGTTTAAATAACTCAAATGAATGTGTTTTATATTTTATATTAAAATCCTCAAAGTAGATGCCCTTTGCTTTGTCAGCAGCGCTGCAAACCCTTGGCCTTTTCTCAATGAGCTTCTTGATCAATGATTCCTTAAATGATTTTCACTTCACCACTGTATCTAGTCATCTGTATCTTGCTACGTTCATATGTGTCATTTTTAGTTTTGATTCTTTCATTGAGAAACAATGCAAAATAATCATAGATGAAATAAAGAAGAAACATGAGTGGAAAAGTGTGCAAGTGGTCCAGACTGGTGGTAGTGTATATCTGCAACTTGAAAGAGTACGCACATCACTATGATTAAAGTCACTTGTCACTCACTCAAAGCAATAACAGCAAGTGACCCTCCACCAGAAAAGTTACATAGTGCACCTTTAATGTGTTTTAACCTGGAAAACTTAAACAGGCAGATACTTGAGTATCTTTTCACTGGATGAGGAGGAGATTTACTGTGTTTATATCACTGGTTTGAAAGATTGGTTACAAACATGGCAGACTGTAATTTCCTGAGAGCAGCATGTAAGAGGTAGGAAATGCTGCAGTAATTTGAGTTGATTACTGTTGTGACACACAGCTCCTGCCCATCTGTCTACTTTATTTTCAGAACAAACTGTATTATGGGTACTCTGTTTGCCCCTATTTCCTTTTGTTTGCTCTGGTGACATACATTGTGTGCATTGTGCAAAAGTCAAGTCCAGTCTTGAAGAGCGTTAAATGTGTGAAGCAGTGAGCCTTGAGTCAAACATTTAAGACAATTGGTAGCTTAAACACTGTATATACATTTTCTTATGGATTTCCTCATGCCTGTCTACTTAATGCAAGCTCAAGTTGTAGTTGGTAGTGTTTGTCCACTGAGCTGAAGGTTGGTGGTTTGAACCCCACTCTCAACATAAACATCACTGGGAGAGCGGTCAGATTCACTGTCACTGGCAACACACTTAATCCAGTTGTCTGTGTACACTGGTGTATGAATGTGTGTGTGAATGAGAGAGTGGTTCCTTGATGTAAAGCGCTTTGAGTGCTTTGAAGGTGGAAATGTGCTGTGACCATTTACCAAATGTGACAGGAATCTTTTGAGAACATTGCCATTGATTGTATGGTATGTTTTTATGTATACTGGAACTCTGGGACAATATGGCATTGACCAAAAAGGAATGAGGCCTTTTTGTAGAAGATACTAATTTATTCTTGGTACGTTCTTAGTAAAGGACAGATTAATTTGTTCTCTGCACTAAATTTAGATTCATTTAAAGCAATATCAGGAGTTAGCAATATGCCCTAAAAACAAATATGATGATTTTTGTGTGTGCATGTTTGAGCTACAAAAACTTACACTTACACATTCAGAATCACAATCAGATCACAATTATATTTTTATCATCATATCATCCAGCATTACACTTGTATATTATGTGTTTGGTTTTTTTTTCAGTTTTTCCAGCTGGAGGTTTATAATAGTGATGGTTCAAGAATGACCGAGTCCCAGATTCATGCACAGCTTCTCCGGATCCGGTCTCAGTCCTGGAAAACCGACAAAGAGCCGATGGGGATCTTAACCAGCGAGCACCGGCACACCTGGGGAGCTGCATACAACCGCCTGCTCAGAGGTACATGGCTCTTTCAATGTAGAATCATAACAGTAAGTAAAGCACACAATAGTTCTGTTATAACTTTACAGTACTTTAACTAATTATATCAATTATGTTGGTCATTAACATTGCTTTCATAGCATCTATTGTCTTTTCTTGATGTGAAAGCGAAATTACAAAATGCCTTTTTCTTCATTCTTTAGTATAAACATTATATTCATACTTTCTTCACTGCATGGCATGGTGACTAACAGACTGGTTAGCAGAGTTCAAATTGCATATTATCAAGTTTCTGTGAAGGTTTAATCTTTTTGTGGATTCCCCTACAAGAAAAACAAATAATGAATTATTAATAAAGATAATATTAAATTAAAGACACAAGCAGCGATGATGGCCTTTGCCACCATGAACATGTCCCACCCATGCGCTCACTATTGCTCACCAATAGACTTAGTTACTGGCAAGGACAATGAAATATTGATTTAAGTTTATAGCACATTTTTGATTTGTTGTTTAGACAAAATCAACAGAGCATCAGTGCGAGCTATTGAGACCGGACTGTTCTCCCTGTGTCTGGACTCACCTGTCATGAGGATTTCAGATGAAAAGTATGTACAATTTACCTTTTAGAATTGGTGTTTTTGGCCGATAGAATAAAAAAACTGTTATGTAACCAATGAGGAAAAAATATCTGTTATGAATTATTTTTAAATATCTTATACGTGATTTTATTGGTCAGAAATAATTGAAAAACATGTATTTCTTAATTGTGACTTACCTGCTGACATCACCTGCTTGACTCCATATAGATGGATACATTTAATGCTATAGTGTGTAACATTACAGGCCGGTGGCAAACCCTTCTGTAGAAACTTCCATAGTGCAGAATATTTCCTCCTTTTTCGCTCACATGTTTGAGTCTTGTTTGTGTTCAGATATCATTGTCCGTGTGTTGACATTGGAGACTTTGAGGAAAAAGCTCAGACCCACAGAAACATAAAGAACTGTTATGATCATATGTGATGTATTTTAGTGCTGCTCATGTACTAATGCAAAAATACTGTTTATAACTCTTTTATATTTCTGTAAACTGCAGATATGCCAGTCGTAAAGCCGCCCAGGTGCTTCACGGAGGTGGGACTTTCTCAAACAGCGGAAATCGATGGTTTGATAAAACTCTTCAGGTGAGAGTCCCGCCCTCTGCTCTGCTTTGGCTTCATTAATAGTTTGTGATGATAATGTTTTTTGAGCACAACAAAAAGATCTTAAAATGCTCTGCAAAATGTATTGTTAAAAGACGATAAACATTTTGTGTAAATTATATTTTATTATCAGTATAGAAGAGGTTGTACATAGGGTTTGATTAGAAAAATAAGCTTTTGGTTGTTGTTATGCTATTGTGGTGCAAGAAATTATCTGTATTTCTGATTTCATTAAAAGGGTACTATTTAATTTTTCTTGTCTACATGGCAATGTTATTGCTTTGTCTGGAATGTTCCACAGTATGGCATTAAACTCATCTATCATCATGGGCAAGTTGCATGTCCGATCTGTGAAGAGGCTTCCCCCGTTCACAATAAGAATGCATGTTTTCTTTGTCATAAAAACACTTGCAAGTGATTTTATTTAATGTCATACTGTGGAACATTCCAGGCAATAACATCTCTAGACAAGTACAGACAAGTAGGTGACTGACTCTTCACCAGAAAAGTTACATAGTTGCATCATTCATGACAGTGTAGAATGTGACACAATATAAATTAATTATGAAATATTGGACTGTTCTTTCAGTTTGTAGTTGGTGAAGATGGGTCCTGGGGGCTGCTCTATGAACAGGCCACAGCAGAGGGCCCCCCAGTGGCCACACTGCTGCATCACATACTGGAGTACTGGTGAGAAGATACCGTGTATATTATTGATATTTTTTAAACACAAATATTTGCAAATGCTTTATTACGCTCTGTTTTTTTTTTTCATTTCTAGTGAGGGGCCAGACCCAAAGAGAGCCCCTCTGATCCCGCTGCCGATGCCCAAAAAACTTTATTTTTACATTGACCCTGAGATCAAGAGGGACATTGAACTTGCCAAACAAAATCTAGATATGTAAGAACTGTTCACTTTTCAAAATATTTCTTTACAGAACCAGACATTAAATGGCATATGTGGGCTGTACAATATTATATCATAGACAAGGCATTTCTTGTTCTTGTATACCACAAGAACAAGAAACGCCTTAAAATCACAATGCAAACAAATCAAAACATAAATAATAATAAAATCAACATTAAAAGAGTGCATAATAAAAACATTTCAGCCATATGCACAGCTCAACAACTGTTTTGAGCCTGGATTTAAAGAGGCCTGTCTCACATTTGCATCAAGATCATTCCAGATTTTAGCTGCATATAACTGAAATGCTGATTCCCCATGTTTAGTAATGACTGAGGACTTCAGGGACCGGCCACCTGCTGCTCCTGTGCCCAGAGTGTGAGATGGTTCATATGGCACTAACATGTCAGAGATGTACTTTGTGTACAAGTTTCTCCATGGCCTAGCACCAAACAGAGCAGCTTTAGAGACTATTCTCAACAGGAAACAAGTACCTGAGCACAGGACTTGTGTGCTTATACTTGAAGCTGTTTTAACGGCCTGCTCTTTGGCCTCTCCTAACGAGTGTTTACAGTAGTCTCTGTGTCTCAGTTCTCAAGTTAGTCTGGAGTTAATCAAACTGTACTTTAAAATATTGTATTCCACATAGTATTGAATATTGTTGTAGGCCTAACTCATGCTGTGCAGCTCTAGTAAAATGTAAACAAAATGCTTGGAGCAAAAGTCACCTTGAACTAACCAAAGCAGAGACTATGTTTACATACACACCAAAATCTGAGTATTATCCGATTGCTGAATCTTTAAGATCATCAAAATGAGAAGCCAACTGCAAAATCTGGTAAGTTCTCTGAGGGTCAAAGAATCAGAATCAGAAGACTTTTATTGCCATAGTCTGTGAACACAGTTCACAAACTAGGAACTTGCTTCGGTGAAAAAGTGCAACAGAAGTGAGAAGAAGTGAGATCACTCGCATCAGATTTGTTTACATTTAATGATTTAGTTTACATTTTTAAAAACAAAAACATTTCACAAAAATCTGATTTTGAGTGCATATGTAACCTGTCACGATAATGAATTTTGAAGATTGATATATATTGAATAAATATAGATGATAACCGATAACATTGAAACAAATTTATGCCACTAACACAGTAACCCAAAAGCAGATTTAAACCACAAAAAACTATTTAAAATGTACAGTATTGTTAAAAAATCAAGAGCTACAACAAATACACAGCCAAATGAAATGCTATAGTACTTAGTTTGCATCTGTAATGAGCCATAGACGTTATGGTTAGTTTATGGCTTAAATCTCATCATATAGCCAAAAAATAACCAAAACTTTTCCAGTACAGTGGTCCCTCGCTATATCGTGGTTCACCTTTCGCGGCCTTGCTGTTTTGTGGATTTTTTGGGTGCAATTTTGCATGCTTTTTTCAGTGTATGAACGTGCATTGTGTTCTGCGTCCTGATTGGCTGAGGGAGTGTAGACCATTGTCCATCAGTCTCCTCCATGCCGTGTCTCCTGTACAGTACAGAATGTGTTCAGACAAATTTATATAAATGTTGGATTGCAGTGTGACTCTGAAGTGCTGTATGTTTGCAAGTTTTCTCCCCGACAAAACCCACAATGTCGATGAAACATTCTGCACCGACAAAGGCGCCTATGAAGTTTTGAACCTTGAGAGTGTTTAAACAAGAGAGAAATGTGAGAAAATGTTAATGTCTGTGTGAGAAAAGTGTATAAAGTGTGTGGTGAGGGGTTTTACAGCTGCAAAACGTATAGAGTAATTGTAAAAAAAATAAAGCTGACTACTTTGCGGGTTATTTTTAGAATGTAACCCCGCGATAAATAAGGGACCACTGTACTGCAAAGAAAATGTTCACATGATAAATATTGAGCCCAAAAATATATTGTTCCAGCTTTCATACATTGAACTGTGAGTCAATAGTGATTATTGTAACAGGCCTACATGTAAACGAAGCCAATGTGTATAACTTGAATTAGATTTCTGACTGCTCTGTTTCCCTTTCAGACTTATAAATGACCTGGATGTGAATGTGTTCAACTTTAAGAGATTTGGGAAAGAGCTGCCCAAGAGACACAAGCTGAGTCCCAACGCCTTCATCCAGGTGGCGCTGCAGCTCGCCTACTACAGGTATTAATTTATAATACTTCATTTATAATATAATACTAATATATCAATGTTATGTTTAAGTGTGCATGAAAATTAGGGATTGTGAGTGTGGTATTAAAAATATTTGGGACCTAAATATTAGATTTAAGGTTCTGTATAGCAGCAAAATGGATTTTGGTGAGTTTTAAGTCATGTGTGAATGAAACAAACCACGCAAATGTTTTTGAGGATGTAACAACATTCTAACATGTTTGACTATCCCTTTATTCTTAGTCTGTCTACATCTGAAGAGCTCAAAATGCTCTGTTCATCCTTGTGATGTCATGCAGTGGTAGTTTTCAAGTTAACGGTTTAGCTTTTTTCCTTTAGTTCAGTAGAGATTGGCAACTCCAGGGCTGAAAATATCCAAGTGATTCTAGTAAAGATGTATGGAGTTTAAAAACACAGTGGAGCACTTCCTTAATTACCACATGACATGTTTTGTGTTTGACTACTCTGCAAATCTATAGACAGAAGGTTTATACTGAAGACTTCATGTTTCTTGCGCTTATTTTTATTTTTTATTTTTTTTTTTTACATCAGCTGTTGTGATTGTTCAGTTTCTAGGTGTTTGAGTAGTGTGTACAACATTTTTTTTTCAGTCTTGTGAGCATTTGGCAAAATTGATTTATTTTTGTTGTTCCCTCATCAGAAATATGCCTGAAGAGGTTTTATGTCATCCATACATGTTTGATTATATTTAGCCATCTCTTCCTATTCAAACCCTCTTTATGGTTAGCAGTAAGATTCTGTACAAGGATCCGCCAACAAGCCTAAATCACCCATGCTCCCACACGACAACTCTCCATAAATATAGAAAAGCATGATACGAAACTGTACACAGCAACTTGACAAACCTGATGTGATGTGCAGTCGTTTCATTAGTGGGATGCACGTCAATTGTAATGTTATAGCGCTCTGAAGGGGAAGTGAATTTGCATGGTGAGCAAAGGGAAGGGAGACGCATTTTCAAAACAATAAAAGGTAACATCGCTATCTAAATACGTCATGTTTTATGCAGTTAAAACCGTATAAAAATAAAATACCACCTCTTTAAAGTATTGGCACTCTTAGATGAGATGGTAATGCTTTCAAATTTATTTGAATGACTGTTTTTGTATTTGTTCTCCATTTTCCTATTTCAGGGTTCACAATGAGGTGTGTCCTTCCTGTGACATTGCGTCTCAAAGGATGTTCAAAGGAGGCAGGACCGAGTACATCCGATCTCCAACGAAAGAGGCTCTCACTTTTGTACTCGCCTTTGACAACCGCTCTGTGTCGGTGAGGAGAGCAGTTTTCTACAGTTTAAAACAAGTTTTTATTAATAGTAAAAACCAAATGTAAAATCTGTCAACTGGACAAAAAGTTGTAGAAGTGAAGACGTTTCGCTGCTCATCCAAGCTGATTGGATTTTACATTTGACTTTTACTGTGGATCAGACCTGGACGACTGAGGATCACACAGACAAGTTTTTATTAACTCATTATTTTGAACCGGTTCAATCAAATCTAAATTGTGTTTTTGTTGCAGAAAGAAGTAAAGCGACAGTTATTCAGAGAAGCAGTCGACGCCTATGCTGCTCTGACTGATCTGGTACTGTCTCATTTAACTGCCTATGTTTACATACACACCAAAAATCACTGTCTGATTTGTGGAGTTGTCAGATTATTAAAAAGCTATATAACTAATTGGAGTTCTTTCCGATTGTTCACACATGTGCATATTTTGAATAAGAAAATTATTCAAAAAGGGCAAACTAATATGACAAATGCAAAAATAAAACTGTTACTTGAAAAATCCACTGATTAACTGCAAAGCAGGTTATGAGCCATGTTTTCCAGTATGTAGTTGTGTGATTCATGTAGTTTTAGTTTTTAAGATACAGAATATATGGATAATAACAAAAACAAAACTTAATGCTCTACATTAAATCAAAGTCATTGTGCGTTCTTGCAGGCTCTGAAGGGACATGGCATTGACCGCCACCTGTTGGGCCTAAAGCTCCAGGCCATAGAGCAGGGCCTGAGCATCCCAAAGATGTTCATGGACACGGGCTACGGCTTCGCCACCCACTGGAAACTCCGCACGGGACAGGTACACAATACACACGAATACTCATATGAAGCACAAATATGTACTACATGTATGGGGAGTATATAGGGCAGTGTTAAAGGTGTAACTTTTCTACTTGTCTCCATGGAGATGTTATTGCTTTGCCTGGAATATTCCATAGTGTGGTATTAAATTAGCTAAAATCTAAATGGAGAGCAAGTCATTCATGTAATCACTGATAACAATCAGTGAGGACCTGCATTTGCCTTTGTATACTGCTCAATCATTAAGTGAACTTTTTTTTTTGACATTGCAAATTAGCCTTGGCTATCAATGTTATATGTTACATGTTTAATGTACGTACTTGTCCCTATCAAATAAATAAATGCCACCATCCAATTTACTGATCTGTGGAGAAGTGACCTTGCACATAGTAAATATGCATGTCCTACAAGGTGTTTTTGAGCTATAAAAACACCTGTAGAAATGCAAGACGTGTACATTTAATGCCATATACTGTAAAACATTCCAGGCTACGTCTCCATGGACACGTAGCCCAAGACAAATGGCTTTAGTTTTATAAACAATAAAAGTTTACCTTTTAAAAGCAGGTAGAGCTTTTTGGTTGTTTTTTTTTTAAACAATGCCTTTATTAGACATGGCACTGTTCAATACATTCAAACAACCATGTGATTTTTCCTTCAGCTATTTACAGCAGCTGAGAGTCATGTGATGGTTTATGTTGAGACAAACTTTGTTTCACAAAGGAAATTGCTTGGACCCAGTATCTCACACTTTACGATTTGCAAACACACTCTATGGAAATAAAAAGTTAAACATTTTCAATGGAGATCCATTTTATGCCTCTTTTTTAGCATTGTGCTCTGGAAGTTATTTTTAATTAGGTGTTTTTTGCTGTTTGAATAATAATGTTATAAATGTGTCGTCATCTTCAAATAAATAAATCTGAATCTTTTTTTCTCCAGGTTCCTGCTAACACCGACAGCGTGATATGTTTTGGGCCGCTGGTTCCCGATGGTTACGCCATTTGTTACAATCCTCAGGCCGACCACGTGCACTTCTCCATCACCGCCTTCAACTGCTGCGAGGAAACCAACGCGGAAACCATGGCGATGACTGTCAAAAACACATTATGTGATCTGCAGGAGCTACTGGAGCCCACGATTTGAGAGGAGGGAAACAACGCACATTGAAGCTACACTGCAGGGTCTGGACACGGTGCACTGTTAAAATGGGTTGAATTCAGAAAATAATAGAATCTTGAATCTAGTTGTTTTGACTAGTTTCCATTTGGTCCGATCAGGTTTACGTCTTTAATAATGTAAAGGTCTAACTTAAGAACCACTTTTTTCAATATATATTAAGCATGCAAAAATACTCAATACGATATTGAATGTTCACTCGACAATACAATACATTTGGTCTTTTTGCTGGGTTTCAGATGACATCATCACTTTCTATAGGCCAATAATATTTAATACAGATGGGGACACCTAAAATTAATATTGTTAAAAGTTTAATTTTTCTTTCTTTTAATATTCAAGGGTTTAATGTTCTAGGATCTAGTCACTTAATCAAATAACTTGGTGAAGCATTTGTGGGTTTACCTTTTAGATATCTCATGGCAAGTACAATGTAATTAAAAGGAAAACTGTCTCTTGCCTCCATCAGAGAGTTGACATCACATTATAGAAAGTGTAAACTGCTAATACGCAGAGGATTGTTTTTTTTTTTTCTAGATTTAAAAGAGGAAATTTTCATTTTGTTCTTTCTTAATTTTGTGAGACCTAAAGCATATCAGAAGCATATATCTATATCATGGCCCATGCTTTGAGATGTGTATCAAATCGTGAGAAAACCTTTCCGTTGTGTCCTTAATACAACAAATGGGGGTAGTATTGTCCATTCAACTCTGCCCATGTGTCTATTTTAGGCAGTATTATAACTTCTGGTGGCACAGGCAAGGAACTGTAAACAAAGGCACAGACGGAAATGTCCTTGGTTGAGCAGTGCCATGGATAGGTAATGTGTATTGAAATTGTAAAATAAAACCAGTTTGATATACTTTTTATGTTACACTTATAAACTAAATATATCTAGTCAAAACTACTCAAAAAATATTAATTTAAGTAATTTTAACTCATTGGATAATCTGTTTTTGCAAGTGTGCACTCATTGGCCACTATTGGAACTTCAAAGGTTTCTGCCCATTTCAGATTTTCATTAGTCACATTTTGTATAGTATCATTCAAAATCAGGTCTTTAGAAGATGTGACCAAATACTGGGAACATTTTTTAGGCTAAGTTCTCCATAAGGAAACGTGTCCCCTGTATTTGACCCATCCATAAATTGTGCTGTGGCAATCTGTCAGGGGCAGTGCAGCGTGTGGGACCCATCTCCAGATACTGTGCTGAGCCACTGATGTGGTCAATGGAATAAAATCAAAAGATAATTTTCTTAACTAATTTTGATATGCAGTCAGTATGTACAAAAAATGAATAGGTTCTTGGTGAAATTCTAACAGCTTTTTTGGCCACAAGTTTTGTATTTGAAAATGTAAAGTACTTCAATGTACTATTGAAATCTGTGCAGAGATGGTTGGACAAGATTTGAAATTATTTTGATACTTTTGTAATTTGCTAAAAAGCAGCGCGTTGTATTATTATTATTATTATTATATAATAGTGGTGCCATAGTGAATTTAAGGCTTTGGTTGGATTGAATCAGGTGCTTCTGACACTCCAGCATTATGACATTATGTATAGGTTTTACAAGATTTGTGGTGCTTTTGCTATGAAGTGTTTTGTATCGGACCAAATGCTCAAAAAAGGAAAACTATTACTAGGTTTTCATTATTCACAGTCTAGCACACACTCCTTTGCGTCTCTGCTGCTTCTCCAAGCTTTTATTTCTTTTCACATTTTCAATTCAGTTAATTTTCCTGTTATAAAACAAAATCTAAAATTGACTTAGACCTAAAATGATTCTTATACCAACACTACTACCTATGTCAATGTTTATTCTTTTGGGAGATTTCATTTGTGCTGAACCTGTGAGTTCTATTGAGAGACTAGTTTTAGGATGAGGCCAAATGTCAGCAATTATGCCATATTAAAAGCAACAATAGTGACATGCTGATCTTTAAAGTGGGGATTTGAATGTGATTTAAATGAACTAATACACAATGGTAATTATTTCATATGCCGACATTCAATCCATTCACATCTGGCCAGGATCTAGAGTTGGGAGTTCGCTTTGTTGTTTTGTTGTTTGTTTTTTTCATTTTAGCCTACATCTAAACCTGATGCAACTGGCTGTGGAAAGTTATGTTTTTTTGTTGTTTTTTTCTACAAAAAATTAATAAATACATTGAATTAATAAAACAAATCTATTTTGTTCTATCTTTCAGTTATTGCGACAGTTTTAGTGTTTGCCTGTCACAATCACAGTCTATGGTGACAATAAACTGTACAAAATTAATTTTATTCCTATTTTGGTTGTCTTGGAAACAGGAGGTGACGTCACTGCGCATGTATTACGCGTCTTTTAAAACCGGAAGAAACAAAAACAACCAAAGCAAAGCGCAGTAGATGGTTATCGCAGGTGTTTGTACGCTGTGCTTATCATTTCAAAGAGAAAGGATTGTATTTTATATATTTAAGATACCAAAAAGAAGAAGAAAAGTTGATTTTAATTACGGCGTGTGGCCTGATTTAGCCACTAACGCAATTTAATACTGTTTTGATGGGGATCTTTTAATTGTTTATCAAGGTTTTTTAGATTACATTTGACTTTTCTACTCAAAGTTACCATGAAGGGACGACGAAAGAGCAGCGGGACGAGCTGGCTGCTGTGTCCGGTGCTCGGTGCGTGTCTCCTGGCTGCAGTGGTCGCGTACAAACCGGTGGTGATCGTTCACGGGTTGTTCGACAGTTCAGGGGATTTCAAGAATTTACAGCGCTTCATCAACGCAGTAAGTGGCCCTTGAATTCAGATGACACTGTGAGAAAGTGTTACCAAACAAGCAGATGTGTCTATTAAACTCAGACGAAAAACAAACAGGATTTTAATGAGATATCTCTGAAAAGCCTTCGCGGTACACCATGTTCTTGAGTTGTTTTCATTGTTAAGAAAGATAATGGCAGTAAATGGGCTGGGTTGATGGTAAATTAATGCTTCAAAATCATGCATGTACAATAACCAGAGTAGACTATTTATGTGAGTTTTATTTTTATTTTTATGTATTTATTTATTTTTTATGTGTTGTGTAAGTGAACCGTGTAAAAAAAAAAAAGTTTTCCTCCTGCAAATTTGTATTTACATGCAGAGAGTGTGAGGTCAGTGTATGCATAACCCACATATGGCATGATAAATATCTAAACTATAATTAACTGAAGCTCCAAAACTAATATGTATTCATCCAAACCCAAAATTGTTATAAATGCTGCTGATTAGATTGTTTGTTTAAAATAAAATATATCTCTGCAGTAAAAAGTCAGTACAATTAATCCAAACATAACATATCTGACATGATGTGTTGTATTTCAAAACTGACTTTAATTGGTTGAGAATTTCCTCAAAAAATACAGCGCGGAAAAAATAAGAAGTTATTTAAAACGTTTTCCTGAAATGTAGCAGTTCTGTTTTTTACGCCTGAACCTTTGTCACAAGACTTCATTTCGAGTGATAAATTTGAGATTATATGGCAGAAACTCCTGAAAATGCTGAGCAAAAGTTTTGAGGTTTAATCTTGACTGTTGTTAGCTATGCAAGATCAGTCATGTGTAAATGATATGAGATGAGAGGAAAACCACAACACATTTCATTGATCACAGAGTAAAAGTGCTGTCATTAAAAGGCAGCCTTTGAGTTAAACTTAAATTGTAAAGAGGACATTGGAAAAAAGTAAGGTTTGCCAGTTTATGAAGCCTGTTTGTCAGCTTTTTCAAAACTCCTGCCTGCATTAACATTACAAATTATCCCAGTCACTTTAACACTTTAGTTTTATTTGCACATTTTATTTGTGTTTTCACATGCTGGTCTAGTCCCATTCTAGTGTTGGTTTAGTCCCAGTCTAGACTATAAATATGCAGCAAAATGTTTTATCATTGACAATTAAGCTGTTTTTATATAATTTCACTTTTTACATAATACAAATACTTGACTCCACTCTGTAACCATCACTTCACACTGTGTTAGCTCAGCATGCATTGTTTTCATACTTCACACAGAGATATAAACAGAGCGACCACATTGACCTTTCACAGTTTAAACATGATTGAATATACACTCGCATTATGTTAAATACAGAACACTTATTTCAGTATATTCAGAATTGTGATTTACAATGAAAACTGCATTTAGTATTGTGTTAGGATTGTCACTGTTAGGATTGTGTTGTCAAAAATCAAGAAAAATCTATTCAGGATTTGTACTAAAATCTTAAATATAATTATGTTAACTATGGTTTAGTGAAATGGACAGTCTAACCTTTCTCATGCATTTAAACAAGGACCAAATAGTGTCAAATATTAACTGAAGAATTACAGTTAAGTATTTCAGAATAGACCGTTACATGATTTTGGGGAAAAATACTTACATTTGCTATTAGATTTGCAAATCATGATTTCAAATCAGGATACAGTTCACTGTGCAAATTTAAACATGTCCAGGACCAATGGCATGTGGCTGAAGACTGACAAAAACAAGAATCTTATTTCTCATATTTTAAGAGCATGTGTTTAATCTAAACTACATAAAAAAGGACTACAGTCTATATTTTTGTTTACACTTTGTTAACAGAGTTCTGAACTTAAGACTTTACAAAGTTTATACATTATACTTGCGTCCATTCATATTGCAATTTTTGATAACTTTGCAAATGTATAAATTTTTCAACCAGAATGCATTGAAAACTTCTTGTGTTTTCAGTCTCATCCGGGGACAAATGTGACGGTGATCGACCTGTTTGACCGCAGTGCGAGTCTGGAGCCGATGTGGAAACAGGTGGAGGGATTTAAAGCAGCGATTTACCCCATAATGCAAAATGCCGCCGATGGAGTGCACTTCATCTGCTACTCTCAAGGTCTCAAGAATCAACTTGTACAATGTGCGACAGAAATAAACATATGCTCAATAAATATAATTCAAATAGTATGTTAGTACAAAATTCAAGAAGAGAACATTTAGATTTTGATGAGTAGAAAATAGAAAGTTCATAAGATGGAATATACTTCATTTTGCATATTCGAAAATTGCTGAGGTTGGATTAAAGTGAAGGGGTAATCAGTTTTTGGCGTATAGACACGCAAGATAAATCAAAAGTAAAAGACCAAACATTATAGGTCTAATTTGGAAACTTTCTAGTTTCTAAGTGAAGTGAATACACAACTCTACAATATAAATAGATGAAGTAAAGATTGGTAGATATGTTATAACACAGCCTTTACTTTGTTAGTGACCATTTCCCTTCAGATTGCAGAGTCATCCTTTCCTTTCTCTAATTAGAAGCTAATTCAGTCATGTATAATTGACAGGAGGCCTGGTTTGTCGCGGGATTCTGTCCACGTTGCCAGATCACAACGTCAACTCCTTCATCTCCCTGTCGTCTCCTCAGGCCGGACAGTACGGAGGTAGATATGATTAAAGTTTCATTATATTAAGTTATAACCCAGTGAGATGTGTGCCATGCCTCATTTATTTAACTGTGTTTTCTTTGCTCAGACACAGACTATCTGAAGTACCTGTTCCCTCAGTTTGTGAAGTCAAACCTGTATCACCTCTGCTACACCGGCTTTGGACAGAGAATCTCCATCTGTAACTACTGGAATGGTGAGAAATGCAAAGAAATATTTGGTGTACAATACTATAGAGTTGGAGGGACTGTCCCTCAGCTGGCCCGGGATCACCTTGGGGTCCCACCGGTGGAGCTGAAGGAAGTGTCTGGGGTAACGTGGGGTGATATTGAAATTTGGTGTCATGGCCAAAATAATTACGATTAACAATAATAACATGATAATGGTTAAAGTTTACTGTTTAAAAATCTTCTGGATGTAAATAATTATAATTTGAATATTATGAATAGGTTCCATATTTAAACCGCTGTTATAGTATTGTACTTTTAAGTGAAATCAACAATGAACTAGTAGAGATCATGTGTCAAGTAGGTTTTTTTCTGCACATTCTGGTGAAATAATGGCGATTATCTTTGTTCACGATTCTTACGATTATATTAAACTGCAAATCCTAGTCTGGGGTCAGGGAGAGAGAAGTCTGGGAGTCCTTGTAGACAGCTGCACCTGCGACCTGGCAATTGGATGAGTTAAACGAAATGGATGAATGGATGCTGTAGAGTTGTGTATAGACCAAATAGGCACAACTGTGGACCTAATCTTACATTCTTTTTTTTCTAAAAGAGGTTAACTGTATGAATTATCGTATTGTAAAAATAGCCTAACTCTAACCCTAACTTTTTATTTCTGGTTTGCAAACTGCTTGTCTCCATGAAGATGTTGTTTCTTTGCATGGAATGTTGCGTAATATGGCATTAGACTTATCTATCTGCTAAATAACATCTTGAAACATGCATTCTTATTATGACTTGGCCTGGGAGCGCCACCAGCTTCACAGATAGTAAAGTTTAATGCTGTAAAATGGAACTTTTCAGACAGAAAACAATAGCCTCTCCCTCGAGAAAAGCAGGTGGTGGACCTTCCTTCCCGAAAAGTTACATAGGGCACCTTTTAAAAGCTCTGTAGATTTATCATAAGCACGTGTTGTTAAATGTATTTTCTTGTTTTTAGACCCTCACCACAGAGACTTGTACGTGAACAGCAGTGATTATTTGGCTTTGCTCAACAGCGAGAGGCCGAATCCAAATGCAACAGGTCTGAAAAAAAACAAACCCATTATTTATTTATTTATTTTTTTTTATATTCACAAGTTTACACTGCAAACATGCATTAAAACTTTATCAAGACAAAACAATGAAGATAAAACATAACCTGATGGAGATGATTTGCACTTTTGCACTTGCTCAAAATGATTCACAATCCTTATATAATAATAAGTACATGTTGGAAAGGAAACCCTGTTTTTGTTTTTTGTTTTTTTGCCACAACTTTTACTGCATCTGGGCGACATCCTTCATGTTTTGGTTTAGTGATTGATTTGGTCTGGTGTAAGTGTGCCAAGAGTATCTGGTTAACCAATGATCGTGGTTATATAGATCCCAATATAATCTAAAAACCATAGTTGTGAGAAAATTAAAAGCAAAACTAACTAACATTCAATTTATACTCGATAGAATAAACCTAAATGTGACATAAATTTCATTATTTCTGTGTTTTGTCCCAGAATGGAAAAATAACTTCCTGAAGATTAAGAAGCTGGTTCTGATTGGAGGACCAGATGATGGGGTCATCACTCCCTGGCAATCGAGGTAATGATTTATTGATACTTTGCAGCAACATTACACTGGGAGAGGGTTCTGTATGCATTTCCATGGCAGAATGCTTAGCAATTACCATGGTGACACAATGCACACATTCGCTAAAACTGTCAGATACGTTTTTAGATGATCTGACATACAAAATGGATTGAAACAACACATTTTCAGGAGCCTGTGATCAATACGAGCATTAATGGTCTGTTTAGTTGTCTGATTTTTAACAAAAAGGTGAGAAACTGAAAATCTGTTGGCGTGCCTACAGTTAGCATCACACACCCAGAGAAAATTGACGATATCAGCTGCAAAATATCTATATGTCTGTCTGATAGTTCCTGGAATAAAATGTATGCCACACTATATATTCTGTTTTCTGGTAAATTTAGCCAAACTTTATATTAAATGTACTGATACAATTTTCTGTTTCTGGAATTTCATCTTTCCAGATCTTCCTAAAATGTGTGTGTTTTTACTGTACAACTTATATTGTTGGAATACGTAAAGAAATGGGAGTGAAAATGCAATCTCCCTCACTTTTATCTTCTGAAGCCGCTGTAGTTTGGGGACTTTATCTTGAAAACTAATAAAATAAAATAACTGCACTTAATTAAATGTTTGGGTCTAAAGATAAAAACAACAATATTCAAAAATCTTCTGAACAAGTGACTTGTGTTCCTTGTGTCTCACATGGATTTCCAGTTGTTCCAGTTTTATGGCTCTAATCTGTGACCTTTAAGGCGTCTCTGTCTGAATAGAAACCGTTCACTTTACGATCACGATTTAAACTGAATGACCGTCATGTGTTTTACTTTCAGTCAGTTTGGTTTCTACGACGACAACGAGACGGTGGTGGAGATGCAGAACCAAGACGTGAGTCCAAATTACACTGCAAATAAACAACACATTATACACATTAATACATCAGAGTATATAGACAAACTCTGTGACATAATCTTCACACCCAAACAATGACATTAAAAAAACTTTTAAAAAACACACAAACTATCAAATAAAAACTTTCACTGATAAATATTTATGACTCTTAAAGGTCCTATATTATGCAAAAGGGACTCTTGTGAGCTTTAAGCCATGTTATAATTCTGTTGCCTCCCCCAAAACATACCTGGAGTTGTGTTTGTCTGTTCCACCTTGTGATGTCATGAAGCAGTAGTTTTCAACTTACTCAATTACTGTACCTTTTTAGTTCAGTAAAGATGGGCAATTCCAGAGCTGAAATTATCCAAATGATTCGAAGGTGAAGGTGTATGGAGTTCAAAAACACAGTGGAGCACTTCCTGTATCACCACATGACATGACGAGATGGAACAGAGATTTCTGTTTGAGAGAAGAACTCAAAGAAGAGTGTAAATATGCAGGGTTTGTGTGTAAAACATGAATGAGTGAAACAAAACACAACTTGAGGTCTGTTTGTGATGAGGAAACAGTATAACAGATCAGAAAATAGCGTAATATAGGCCCTTTAAGGTGTGTTCATGCTTATTCTGGTTTGGTCAGTAAAGGCAAATTCAAAGGGTGCAAAGTGATGGGAGGGGCATCAGCAACTGCAACGACACATGCTCATTGACTTAAAATGCACCTGAATGATGATCATTAACAGTTCAAAAATCAAAAACCCTGGAAATAGTTTTGGATCATTTTTGTTTTATATAACAGCTGATGAACCCCCACCCAATATTAGATTAGTATTGCCAGGGGTGGGAGCAGGGGGGTGCCATCAACAGTCTTGCCTAGGGTGCCAAAAGAGTAGGTTTAGGTTCATTGCATTTCATAAAATTCATACATTGGTGTCTGTAATAGAATCCATTTACATATACAATAACAAACTGCTATTTGTTCTTTATTATTATGTGGAGGTGTCCTTGCTCAGACTATGCAGGGGGTGCAAAATCGGCATGTCCTATTATTATTATTATTATTATTATTACTATTATTATCATCAATAACTTTTTGCTTTTAGCTACTGAAACTTAATGGCATATGGCTGAATCCTCCTATTACTTGTGACGTATTCTTTGCATTCTCTCCTTATTTCAGGTGTATTTGAAAGACGTTTTTGGCCTGAAGACTCTTGGTTCCCGTGGAGATCTGATCATCTGCTCTGTCCCTGGAGTCGAACACGTTTGGTGGCATTCGAACGAGACAGTTTTCCATACCTGCATTGAAAAGTGGCTTGACTGAAAGCAATACTCGATCTATGGACTAAACACAACAAAGACCGCAGTAATGAGTCTAAACGAGGACCGTATTTTAATCAACTCTATTTGTTGACAGCTTATTTCACTTAAAAAAAAAAAACATTTTTAGATATTTATTGTAAAACTGTTAGTGCTACAACTCAAATCATCATAATATTTTTTAGTAGCGAGGTTTGAGGGAAAGCATGTCTTTGCCTTATTTTTAGCATCTAGAAAAAGCACAAATTGTTGAAGTTTAATCGGGCAAGTGCAACGCGAGTTTAGCCTTGACATTCAAATTAAAACACAAATTAAAATACATTGGTATCCTTATAAAGGGACATTAAATGGTACCAAATAGAAAGTATTTTTAAAAACTATATTGACCTCAAGTTAATTCATTCTAATGTAGAGGTTATCACTGTCATATCATTTTTTTCCTTAAAGGACTATATCTGTTTACAGATCAACAGTGATAAGTAAAAAATATTTGTGTGCCTGAAGGAACTCCTAAATTTTAATTTTTCAACAACACCTATTTTTACAAGTACTTTTTAATTGCTGATTGTTTTTTGAATATTCCCTTTAACAGACTGCTCTGGTCTTATAAGAAGGATCACAGATAAACGCATTTTGCATGCAGCTGGTGTTATTTAAACACTAGTGGACATTTCCAAATAGACTTGTTTATTTAAATTTTGAGTGTCTTTTGTCAACCATACCTCATATCTCCATAACCCGTCAGTGCCTGATGTTTCTGCATTTGTCTGATTACATGTACAGAATAGACCTAATATTACATAATGTTACATGCGTATTTTAAACCGGTGGTTCAATTGATGCAGTAGTTTTTATTTAGATTTGTCTCTTTAAATAAGCACATCAACACTTAAACATTGTATTTTCATATTCTCCATACAGTACTTTGGAGGTGTGTCAACCAGGTCCCTGTAAATCAGTAGATTCAGCCTTACATTTCTCCTCATGTCTCAGACCGAAGTGCTCTGATCGCTGCCTTCAACTGGTCAAGGATCATTCTTTACTTTTTACTTTAATCATTTTGTGGTCATATTTTTCTTGTCAAATTTCCAGAATTTAAAGGGATTTTGGTTCTTCTAAATGTTTTTTTTTTTTTTAAATCGTGACATGTATTGCACATTGTACCCGCACGTAAGTGAAAAGGGAAAAGATTGCTTTGTTTAATAATGTTTATATTGTTTTTTGTTTTTGTTTTGACTGATAATTGTAATGCTTGTAATAATGGATGTGGATGTAAGGGATTTTTTCCAATAACAAATTAACAAGCTCTTTGTAAAACACAAACAGAAACTATTTTGCTACAATTTCTGTACAATTGTACCATTTCTACAGTACAAGCGATTACGGTATCGATTTTGTCAAAACCTCAGTAAATGACAGTTTTGATCATCACACTTGTGTTGCTTGTCTAGCTGCTCATATTGGTATACTATTAGTATGAGACTTATAAGATCTAGCAATGCAGCATTGCTGAATAATACTGGCAAAAATTATACATTTCTTACAATAAAAAGCACTTCATTTCCCAAGATGCCGCGTACCGGAAGCACGAGCGTTCTAACCGGATATGTGGCCGCGTCGCCCCGAAAAGGCCCTTTTCCGTCTCTGAGAAGTGTGGTGCAGAACGGCAGACACAAGTGAGTTAAATAAAAGCATTTTGAAGCCTCTGAATTTCGCCAAAATGCGTCTTGTTCAGCTATACTGAATGTTTTAACGTTCCGTTGATCACGAGTTTTGAGTAAATCTCTTAAAATGCCCTAAATGTAGAGTTATGTCACAAAGATGTGCCACGGCGCGGAGCTTTAGCGTGTGGCTAAGTGTTAGCACATGTAGCTAAGTGTTAGCACGTGTGGAAGCGGCACGTTGGGGAGCCCTGCCTGTAGTGCGCGGTATCAAAGTTTATTTTACATTAATTTACCGATCAAGGGGCTACACATATAAGATTAACTCTCTTTAACCCATAATAACTTATTGTTACGGGATATGCTTTTACATGTTGGGTTCAAAACCACAGTATAGTTAAAGCTAATGTCAATAGCTAATGTCAGCGGCGTCTTCTCAGGCCTAGTTCACAAATTAAGGTATTTTAGTGTTGACAAACAACAATTCCACTTTGACCCTCACTGTTTGAAATGAATGTAAGGAAAGGCGTTCAACAAATACTTTTAATTAAAATGATGCTCAAACCGTTTGTTTCCCTAGTCCATGTACACTGAGTCTGAGCAGGATGATGACATAAATGTTAATTTTCCAGTGGCTGACTGGGAGACTGCTCCGGCCGTGGCTGAGACGCCTGAGATAAAGCTCTTTGGAAAATGGAGCACAGACGATGTTCAGATCAATGACATCTCCCTCCAGGTAAATAACATACACGTACTCCCAAACATGTCTTCTGTTGGTATTCTGACACTAGAGTCACTCCTGGTCATGCTGCTGTTGTCCTGGTGTGCTAGAGCTGTCATAAAGTGAAATCTTTGCTTATTCATTGACTGTAGTCTTTCTGTGGCCCAGTCAATCACCGGCTCAGATACAAGACAATTTGCTTGAATATACAACTTTGAATCAGCAGAAATCAACTTTTTGTCTCCTGAGTATTATATGGTTCTATCTGATGCTTTTGTCTAATTTTAATTCATACATTGTTCCTGAATACTTTCTGTATACTTTGTCAATATATTTTACTGTTTAGTGCATCTTTTGGTTGATGAGGTTCCATTGTCTTTGTATGAGTTGTCAGAAGTTTAAACCTAAATATCTCAAGACTACCTAGAATGCAGACGGCCGAAAGCTGATAATTCTAGAGAACAGTTTTGTCATTATTTTAACCTAGCCAGGATTGAATTTGCCATTTTCTTAAGTTACTGTGTGTGGGCTAAACTCATGACTTGACACGACACAAATATGTATATTTTGTATTTATCTCTTTTTATTCCGTCAGGATTACATTGCCGTGAAAGAGAAGTACGCCAAGTATCTGCCCCACTCTGGAGGTCGGTATGCCGCCAAACGTTTCCGAAAGGCCCAGTGTCCCATCGTGGAGCGCCTCACCAACTCCATGATGATGCACGGACGCAACAACGGCAAGAAGCTGATGACTGTGCGCATTGTCAAACACGCTTTCGAGATCATCCACCTGCTCACCGGAGAGGTACATTTTTATGTTACATGTTTGTGCTTATGTTGCATGTACTTAGATGAACGTTTTACTTCAAATGGAGTAACGTGTTTGAATACTGATGCTAAGTGTTACAAACTAGATGAATTGCAAGCCTCAATATGGAAGTGTCAAAAAATTTTATTTCTGGACATTAGATTCTGTGGAGATTTTTGAAATAAGTTTTACTGTATTGTTTCTAATTTTAATTGTTAGTAAGGAGGTGGCATAAAAAAGACATCAATTTTGAGATTTTTACATGGAAAATCGAGGCTAGAGTCACGCCCTGATACATCCTGTTGTCCTGGTGTGCTAGAGTTCTCGTAAAGTGAAGTCTTTGTTTATTCATTGGCTGTAGTCTCTCTGTGGCCCAGTCAATCACCGACTCAGAAACAGACCGACCTCAGATGGTGTCGCTATTCCCAACTATATTAATATTTTGTTGTCTGGTAGTAAAATAAAACATGTCTTCCCTTCAGAATCCTCTGCAAGTTTTGGTGAACGCCATCATCAACAGTGGACCCCGTGAGGACTCTACTCGTATTGGACGTGCTGGTACAGTGAGGAGACAGGCTGTGGATGTGTCCCCACTTCGCAGGGTCAACCAGGTAACATTAAACAAATACTGACTGGATTTTAGATTCTGTTTTCATGACCAGCAACATGTCTAATATGAAGTCATTTTAACACTAAAGTTTCCCCTTTTGCATTTTACATCAAAATATGATGTGTGATACATTGCTATAGGAGTAAATGTTGACAATAAATGATAATATTGAAACAAAACCCTAAATCAGAATCATTCCCAAAAAACTATCCTAAATGTTCACTATTCTTAAAAAATATGAACTGGAATAAATGGCTGAATGCCAGTAGTTAGTTTGTATCTAATGAGGCATAGAAATTCATAATTCAACTTTTCACTGCTTAAATCTTATTATAGCACCGAAAAATTACCAAAATGTCCCCAAAAGTGCAAAGAAAGTCCCCACGATGAATATTGACCTCCAAAAATAGCTGTCCCCTCTAACATGAACAATAAGTTGATATAGTATTTATGGTGACAGGCCTACTTCATATACATCTTATGACATTTGTATTTGTGTAATAAGATATTTTGACTTTATATTCCACATTTTTCATACAGTCTGAACTTATTTCAAGGAATTTGGCTGGTTTAAGCATCTTGATCACCTATTTAAATGTGTACACTCAAAGCAAAACGTTCTGAAGCTTTGAAGCCTTTTTTGGTATGTGGATTGCAAAGTGTACGTCAATAACTGGGTAGAGCCACTAGATGGCAACAAATGACCACACTAGACTCCTTTACTTCTGTAGGCTACAAGCTAACCTCATTCACTGTTTACCTTCCTTTACTAAACATCTGTGGTTGTTGGACAATTTAGGCCTGTCACGATTATTACTGTATGTACTAGTGGGGAACTTTATTTTTCTGTTCTACGGTGAGGTTTGAGCTGTACAGGGAAGAATAAAAAACTTCTATAGATACAAAATAACTGCTGTTTTATTTATTGCAATTTGGGTTTTTTTTAACTATATTGTACATTTAGAGCAGTTTTTGGGGGATCATTCTACATTAGGATTGTCAGTGGCACAATTTGGTTTCAGTATTGTCTTTTATAATCTATATTTTCTTCAGTATATTGTACTTCAAACTGTAATCACGACAGGCCTACAGTTGGCTTAGAATGTTGTGATTATGTATAGTTTGATTTATGATGTAATGCTAAAAGTATAACCGTTTAAATTATAGAACTTTTTCTTGCCGTTTACCTCAAAATGCATGTTAAAATCGAGGCTAGAGTCACGCCCTGATACGTCCCGTTGTCCTGGTGTGCTAGAGTTCTCGTAAAGTGAAATCTTTGTTTATTCATTGGCTGTAGTCTGCAGTGGCCCAGTCAATCACCGACTCAGAGACAACCTCCTTACACTGTATTTTCCATTGGAGTTGGTATTTGATTCCTCACTGTGTACAATATAATAAATTGTTTTATTTCAGGCCATCTGGCTCTTGTGCACCGGAGCAAGAGAGGCTGCTTTCAGAAACATCAAGACCATTGCTGAGTGCCTGGCCGACGAGCTGATCAATGCAGCTAAGGTAACGATAATTCACTTACAGCGGAGTTATTATTGTAGATGAAATTAAATTTGATGGATGAGGACTGGAAACACGGGGGAGAGACTGTTGTTACTGTATGAGAGACACAAGCTTCTACAATGCAGTGGTTAGGACTGTAGTCGACTAAAGCCATGTATACAGAAGTACTAGTTAATGGAGTTGTAAGGCCCAAAATATTGTTCCTGGGTCAAAAGAGAAATGTATAAAATATTAAAATTAAATATTTTATGATCAAAAGGCTAATTGATAGTTTTGGTTGTTTTTTGAATCGCCTCATTTCTAACTACAGTAATGTTAATTGCATCTCTTCCAGGGTTCTTCTAACTCCTATGCCATCAAGAAGAAAGACGAGTTGGAGAGAGTTGCCAAGTCCAACCGTTAAATGTTCAATGCTTTCTGTATCAAAATAAATTTGAGGAAAATTGTATGCGACTGTCGTTCTTTGCCCATCTATTTTTTCGTAGATTGTAGAGCTAAAAATGTCCTTAAAACAAATAACATTACAACACATTGAAAAGTCTTGCATCTTGCCAGGTTGTCTGTTTGGTGCTTGGAGGTTGACCTTGAAGATCAGCAGATGGTAGATTGTAATCCGTAATAGGCCATGAGTTGATACCGATACCCCACATGTACCGTGATGTGATATGGTCATTAAATATACTTAAGTACGATTAAAGTTTGTTTTCAGCCACATGTTCTGCCAGATTTTGTTCAAAGTTTTAATCGGCTCAGTTTACCCTTTGTTTTCACTAGAATTTGTTGGACCACTACTTTTGTGTTTATATTTTGAAGTTTTTGGCTGTTTTACCTCGTGTATATGGAGGACCAAAATGACAATTTGAAATGAAGAAAATATTAGAACGTGTTAAATAGTAAATAAAAATTGTGATTAAAAATGTGTAAATATATGCAAAAGAGTAATAAAATGCCAAAAAGTAAAAAGATTTAAAAATGCATGTATAAATAAAAATGTATAAAGAAATGTAAAAAGCATATTTTAGCTTTTTAATCCAGAGATGATGTATTCATTTACATATTTTTATTCAACATTTAACAGATTACAACATTTGTATTTATTTCCAGTGATGTCATTTTAGTCCTCCATATGTCTGTATATAATGTAAAGATAATCAGATCAAACACGTTTATAAAAGCAGCATTTATTGACAGAACACAACTATAAAGTAAATATTTGGTGTCTACAGTTCATACAAAGAGGCTAAAACCACAGTGAAACGATTGCATAAACAAAATTACAACACTTCTTTAAAATCTGATTGAAATAGCTTTACATAGTGGTAATAGTACTGTAATACTCAGCCCTGTACAGTGGGACGAGAGTGGTTTTGTTGATGTGGAAAATGGTCAAAACTGGTCATGAATTTTCCCTTGAGTAAACCAGTCTGCAGATGTTATAGCTGGACTTCCAGAAGTGTACCGTAGTCATAGTTTCCCTCAGTAATAAATAGAAAAGAGTGGAGATAGTTGAGTTTTGGGCTTGGATTTAAACCCGTTTTTGTTCAGAAGTAAGAGTGCTTTCTGTTGATGAGGAGGCAGAGGGAAGACAGACACGCACCCAGTTTAGAGGCTTCACTGCAGGCCGTGGGGAGCAGAGTGTAGTCCTGCAGCTTCTGGAAGGCCTGAGGACCACAGAGAAACATCAAAACAGCAGCGAACACAATTAATCAATGTTAGAATTACTTTAAAATTGCTTATATTACACTATTTTCTGATGTTTGTTATGTTTTCTCATTAAAACATAGCCAGAGTTGTGTTTTGTTTCATTCACACAGTTTAACACACAAACGCTGCATATTTAGGCCGAGTTCTTCTCTCAAACAGAAAACACTCTGCTCCACCTTGCAATGTCATGTGGCAATACAGGTGCTCCACTGTGTTTTTAACTTCATAAACCTTCATTTGGGGTCATTTAAAGGTAAAAGGTACCCGTTACCTTGAAAACTACCACTTCATGACATCATAAGGTGGAACAGGGCATTTGAGCTTTGCAGATGTAGACAGACTAATAATAGTGTTACTCAAACATGTGTGAATGAAACAAAATAACTGGGTATGTTATTGAGGAAGTAACAGCATTATAACATGGCATAAAGCTCAAAATTGAACATAGAAAACAAACAAAAAAATAGATATGCATTCATCCAAAACAAACAGGTTGCGTTCACATGACATCACAACATTATAGAATTGCTCTAGTTTAAACTGGAGCTGGAGACAGGTCTGAATTCAGATTGTAGATTTGTTGGTCTGGTTTATGGTCAATATCTAGTCCTACCTGCAACCTAGTCAATTCTATACATTTATAATTGGTAAAACCAGCACAATCTAGTTTATTAACACTTAACTTTTGTAATGATCATCTTGTCTTCACATATGATAGTTAGCTTCTTCTTTTGTTCTAGTCTGGCAGCTTATAGGTGAGATGCATTTACTTGACGTCTGCTGCTGCTAAGTGCGAGTCGTCCTCAGAACTTCTCACACATATTTTGATTGTTGATAAGTATAACTCCTCACAACTATACACTTAAAAATATTTCAGTTTCTAATCAAATGCTTATCACTTGAACTGTTATTCAAATTTGATTATCCCCTGTTGAATGACCTCCCAACTACTCAATATTAAATGCAATATGTACTGTACACTCACAGCTGTGCTCTCTGGTGCTTCCTCTGTCGGGCGGTGGATCAGGAAGTCTCGTTTGGACGCTCCTTTGATGTAGATGCAGTTTGCGGCGGCCTCCTCCGGGACAGTCAGGATCTCATAATGGTGGTCTGTCAACTGCTCCATCATCTGCACAACACAGAGCTCAGAGAGACAAGGGTAGAAAGGGACCGGTACATCTGGACTCCCGGTTTAGTCCTGTTCTAGTTCTGGATTAGTCCTGTTCTAGCTCTGGTTTAGTCCTATTCTATCTCTGGTCCTGTTCTTGTCATGGTTTAGTCCTGTTCTGGTTCTGGTTTAGTGCACTATAACTAAGTTTTCTGGTCAAGGGTCTGCTTTTCTGCTCGTCTACATTGAGATGGTATTGCTCTTCCTGAAATGTTCCACAGTATGGCATTTAATGTAATAACATCTCAGTGGAGACAAGAAGGTGCCACCAGAAAAGTGACACCTTTAAATTGACAACACATTTCTTTTTTGGTTGAGTTATTAAGTCCGGGCTTTTCAACTACATTTTCCCCGAGGTCTGTAGCTACATGGTTCACTTTGGCTTTACCTGTGAGACTCTATAAACCCTTCTGACTTTATACTTCAGATACTTGGTCCTTTTTGATACTTACACCAGAAACGAGCAACGTTAAATAACCCAGACTAAAAACAGGTCTAAACCAAGACCAACGATATAATATATACAAGAGAAAATATTGTAATATTTGTAAAGTGGGCTGTGGGCCGGATTAGATGCGTTGGCAAGTTGAATAGGTCTGGTTTAGGCAAATAATTATATTTTTGTGATTAGTTACAGTCTATGAAATCTACATTTGATAACATATTTGCTTTCATTCAAATTGTATTAATGATATTGACCTGGCTACCAGACCCATCACATGTACACAGGGATTTGTGAGTGATCTGGTACTTGTTGGAATAGACTAATTTAAAATCAAACTGTTTTATTACAATTTTGAAATCCCATTGAGATGAGGGCCTGTATTTTTGAATAAGATCCCATAGGCTTGTCTCACCCTGAGCGTCTTCTTGGCCCCTTCACTGCTGCTGAAGATGATGGTGTCGGGACCTCCCATTGAACAGATGTTTTTGAGTCTGGCTCCTCCACAGACCGGGACTGTGGACACTGCAAAGTCCTGCATATAAACACAGGAATGTTTATACATTATTTAGACCAATGTGAAGCACCCAATAACCAAAACTCTAAACATCTTTTCATCATTCTACTCCTCTTTTTTGGCTTACCTTATTGGTACATGTCATGTCAACTTTCAATTATGCTTGTGAAGCTATAAACATCAACATAGAACCAGAATGGGTGAGTACTTCCTTGATGAAGTGGAAATGTGACCATTTTCCACTTTATACCACATTATAGCAACAGGATACATTAATTAATGTATCCTGTTGCTATATGGTATACTCTTTACCTGATAAATATCCAGGTAATACAAAACATGTTTACTTAATATGGTTTAAAAAAATATATACTAGAGAAAAGTGAAATCACAGCAAAAGTTGGTGACAGTTTAGATCTTTGACCATCCTCATCCACAAATAAATATATTACACACACACACAACTGTAACTCCCACACATAGCCTGAGGTCATTTGATTCAGTACTTCACTCCTACATTACTCACATAAATTATGAATATCTTATGCATATGAAGCGCCAATAATGACATAGTACTTGATCCTCTTCTGTATGTACTGGCCCTCCGTGACCACACTGCCACACCCTTTGGCTCTGATCCAAACAAAAGCCTAAACCACTGCTGCTAAGCGTCTGAACAACACCTCGGGGACACAACACAAATCAATATTTATGTGTGAGCTCCCACAATGCCTCTGTTCATTTATGCTGCCTCTGATACGGGACGGTAAAGAGATGATGTCATAACTCTACTTGTAGGTGGAAATCCAGTCTCTAGAAGTATTTTGGCAGATTTTAACCTGCTTCAAGTTTGTGCAATGCCATTTTAAAATGTGTACTACGGAACATTTTGGATGGAGGATCTGCCACCTGTTTGTCTCCATGGAGATGTTATTGCTTAGCCTTGAATGTTCCATAATATTAAAGATCTGCAATTAAATAAATGTAAGCTAGATACACAGATGTATTTAATATTTAAAATATTTTGAAAAACATGCATTCTTAAAGTGAGTGGGCTCTCCTTTCATCAGATCTGACTTGTAATTTAGCCTAGAAGAGTCATCAGCTTGTTTCCATGGAGATAGTTATAGTGGAACATTCCAGGCAAAGCAATAACATGACACGTGAAGAAAAGCAGGCAGTGGGGCCTTCACCTGAAAAGTTACATAATGGACCTTTAAACTGCAGAAAACCAATAACTGTGCTCTCTGGTCCTCCTCTAGAGATGTGCTCATTGATCTCATTATTTATACAAAGTAAATCTGTGCTTAAAATAAATATGCTAAAAAACTATCTGCCAGAAATAGAGGTGATGTTATTTAGTATGACACATTCTATCCCCTGATGTGTGTTTAAGTCATCAGGAAGTTTAGACCAAGTTCTACTGTTTGTGCCTATGGATGTCGCACTTAAAGAAGACCTATGCTCGTCTCTGCTCTACAGTTATAATCTATGACACCTGTACGTCTTTATCTTATAATTTGGACATATTAAATCACAATATACATCTAATATAGTCACAATATTCAAACTAAAAGAGTCAAGTCTGGTGAAGATAAAATTGTATAGTGAAGTAAGTACAGAGCAGTGGGCGGTGGCAGTGAAAACAGGAGGTGATCAGTAACATGTCTGGAAAATAAGCAATTAAAGATTGCTCAAACATGCACAAATCACTCCAAATACAACTTTGTGTGAGTAAATGGTGAGGAGGAACAACTATAATATGGTTAAAAGCGATTTTGCAGAACAGGTCTGCCTTAACAATCCTATTAGCCTTATTTATCATTAAAGACTGCAATTCCCAAAATACATTGAAGGGAAAAGGCCACCTGCTGACCCTCCCAGCTGAGAGAGAGGCCCAAGACAATTTCCTGCATTTGCTTAAAGCTATTGATCTGAAGGTAAGCTCTTTTGTTTTTGGCCTCTGAGGCAGAAATGTAAACTGTGAACAAATTTGATTTAAGTATTGACAAGTGAAACAAATAGACCGAGGGATCAGCAGCTGACAGAGTTTAAAATGGGACAGGCCTAAACCCAATGCTGTCGTGTTTTAATAACATTACCCAAGACTGGCACAAAAGGTTAATCATCAAGGGTCCCTGCGCTTTGCCCCATCGGCCTTGAAGGATGGGTCAAATGCAGACGACAGATCTTAAGGACATATCTTTGGATTGCAATGTCTCCAAAGTGCAACAATTCAGAATGAGTTTAATTGTATATTTTAGTAGCGATATGAATGGACTAACTGAAGTGGTGTTTTAATTTAGCTTTGAGTTTAAATAATAGCTAGAAGATATGATTTCATAAAACATGAAATAGACCAAACATTACAGCCTACCGTCACCTGAAATGAGAAAATTCAGATATCAGAATGACTAAGCAGAATTGGTAGAGCTACAATCTAATGCCAAAGCAGTGGTTAAGGCACACTTTACTGTCCCTGTAGCAAAAAAATCCTCTGCATTTGACTCGTCCTTCACTGTGCTTTTCAGAAGCAGTGCACCACTTGGGGAGTTGAGGATCCATCTCCAGATCATGCCCCATCGTCTCTACAGAAACGCATCTGATCTGCCTGGAATGTTCCACAGTATGACAATAAAATCATCTGTCTTGCATTTATTAAATTAAATGTGTTGTTTATTGCTCAAAATACCTTGACAAACATACATTCTAATTCTGAGCAGGGTCGTCTCTACACAGATCTGACCTGTACCTTGACCGGCTCATGTCTTGTAATCAAACCTAGAATCCTCTTGTTGTGACTAATGAATGCTAACGACTCTGCCACTCACTCCCCTTACCCTGAAAGTGTCTGCGAGAACTTCAGCCCCTCTGCGGTTGGTGTGGGACGACACTCCCACAAAGAACTCTCTCCCGGTGAAGAGGACATCGCTGCCCTCCAGAGTGGCCCCTCCAGAGCCCCCCTCCTCCTCCCCCATCTCCACCACAGTCAGGCTCAGCTCCGACAGGACGCGCCGCACCGCCTCTACCTGTAACACACAAGGAGGAATCTGATACTACACTCATTTTTACATTTATCATTTTCTTCTAAGAGAACAAAAGAGTAGCCAAAACGTCTAGATCAGGTCTGATATATATCGCTTGGAATGCATGTCCCCTCATACCAGTGATTGTAATTACTGTGACCAGTGATTGTTTTCATATCAACACAGGATCAGTTGCTACAAAAATGACAACTCATGTATAAAATCCCTGCATATTTTTTAATAACAATGTGATCTTTTCAAATCAATGGATCCTCTTTACTTTGGCTGTGTTCACACTTGAGCACACGCATCAATACTGGGACTAAACCCAAACCTGAGCCCAGTTTAGTCCTGATAGTTTGGTCCTGTTCTAGTTCTGGTCAAATGTGAACTTGGAAATTCACTAAACATATGTGCTACTTTGATAAACCCATCATCATACAAATCATACAGAATTTGATACCACATTGATAGTAAAAACACTTTTTTTAGAATATAGAATATAAATGACTGCACTAAATAATAGTCTGTTTAATATTACCACGTCTCCTTTATTAGTTCTCAGATAAATCAAGACCATTTTAAACATTTTCAGGAAAAGTGAACATTTTTTTCACTATTGATACCTGTTCAAATGAGTATCTGGTTTTAAATAGAGTTGTCAAAAGTACTGAAAATCAAATACTAATTGATACTAAAACTAGTATCGAAACTAGATACTCATTTGAGGAGGTATCGATACTAAAAACACACGTCACATTCACAGAGTCAAAATTAAACTTTCCTGAGATATAAAACAAAGTTGAAAATTACAATCTATTACTCAAAGAAATTATTTTTTATTATTGTGATATCAGAATCAGTATTGAGTATCGATTACCATCTTGATATTGTTTTTTTTTACCTTAGTGTGGACTCCCCATAGTTAACAATAACTCCACTAGCAGCATTAGCAGCCGCCCACCCTTGTCCCAGACAGATTAAGTGCATTATGTTTGGGATTATGTGGATTACCTCGCTGCGCCTCTGCTGTTTGTAGGGTCTGGTGATGAGGGCCGTGTCTCCCTGGATTACAACCACATCTTCGATCCTCCAGCTCTCAGGAAGGTCCGGGTCTGGGGGAATCTCGATGAGCTGTAGGCCCACCTTTAGGGAAGTCACAAAGTGTTACGATTATTGTGAGAAAAAACACCATGACTTAATGATTATTGATTGATGACTGGTTAGGTTTATAAAATCTAGCTTTCTGAAGGATAAATATACTGTATAGAGCAATTTCAAAACAAGGAATTAATATTTTTTATAAATTTCAGTTTCGTTTTTGACACTCCGAGTCCACACGCTCCTTTTGCCTGCACTCCCCTGTCAGAGCGCCATCACAACACAATCAGTGTGCATCCCGCAAATGAAACTACTGCACATCAGATTTGTCAAGCTGCCGTGTACAGTGTTGTGTCATGTTTATGTATATCTATGGAGAATAGTTATGTGGGAGCATGACGATGTAGGTTTGTGGGTGGAACAATGGACAAAAGCCTACAATAACTAACCATAACAAGGGTTCAAATAAGGCTCAGGAGAGATCACTAAAATACTCTGCATAGATGACATCTAAAACCTATTGAGGCATGTTCTGATGCGGGAACATTATAACATGGTAGAAGTAAAAAATGTATTTTGTGTAGTACCTCCCTTTAAAATATGAACTTTGAACAGAATCCTATTAATAAAACATAAATCACAAATATAATTACAATACTTGTAATCAGATATTTTTCCCAAACCGTACAGCCCTGTATTACAACTATAATACGACCTGAATAATCTCAATTATTGATTAACCTAGTAACCTTGACAACCTTACCCACCTTCTGTCGCAAAGCTCCCGTCAAACAGCCAAACTGACGCTGAGCTTTGGCCAAGTCCACGCTTGAATCTCCATTTTGCTCGCCATTCTGTTGTTCTTCATGGGGGGTTTTCCCAAAGGATTCTGGGATACCGCGGACAACAGCGTGGGTGAAGCGGCCGTAGGGGCAAATGTTCGCCATGATGATGAGAAGAGTTGAGGATTAAGTGTCGTGGAAACTTTCGGTATAAAGGCCAATCAAAATTAGGAAACAAGTTTGGCTGAAAATTATTTTTAAAGTTCAACAGAAGATTTATTTAAAAGGCCAGGGCATCATCAAGTTAACGGCTGGTGTGTCTCAGCTTTGTCCAAACTGATCCTGCCAAAAGAGAAGAACAAACATTACTACAAATTATGAGTTAATTGTGCTTAAATATTGAGTTTGACAAAATAGCACAAGTTTCTTATTTGTTTGTAAATAAAGACATGTTTCTATCTGTCCATCTCGGTCTGTATCCGTCTATCTACTTCCAACAGAGCCTCAAAAAACCCTGTTACTTCAGAAAACTGCACAAATTAGACCTGTCAGAAAGTAAAACAGCCTGTGTTTAACAAATTCCATAAATGTGTAGGGATGCAATATACAAATCTCACAATACAATATATTGATACTTTGCAGTGACATCACGCTTGGGGGTATTCTGCTCATATGTGTATGGTGGAATGTTCAGCAGTTACCATGGTCACACAATGCACACATTAGCAAACACTGTCAAAAAGCTTTAAGAGTGTTTGAAAACTCAAGAAAAAAATACAAAATGGAACAACACATTTTCAGGAGCTGTGATCAATCCGAGCGTTCATGGTCCTGTTTAGGAGTTGGATTTTCAACAAAAAGGTAACAGTGACTAACTGTTGGCTAATGCTGGCTAAATCGTGACTGTTATATTATTTGAGGGACTTGTTTAACAAAAATCATCTCACCTGTTGTAGTTCCATCTAAGTCAGGTCTTTTTGGTCAGATGGCGTTAAAACAAATCTCAGATTAAAGTCTAACGGAGACTCAGACAGAGCAGTGCTTACAATTACGGTCACATCCCCAGGGAACATTGATGACATCAGCTGCAAAGTATCAATTAGTAGTACAGTATTCATGTCATGGTGGTCACATGGTGAAGTCCTCCAATACTACAGTATTTCAGTCATATTAATCTTTTCAACCTTATGATTTCTTCCTATTTTGAGTGACTTTTTAAAAAAATATCTTAATTCAAAGAGGCAAATGCTATAGTAACATCCCCAACTTGAAACTCACCGATATCACGTCAAGTTTAAAATGTGCACTGTGATTTTAAAAAATGAATCAACATTTTTTCAGTGACATTTTCTAGACTCATTCCTATTTACAGCCAAAGCTGGAGCTGTTGGGTAAATTATGAGGCTGCTTCAGGACATCCTGTGTGGAAGCCTGCCAAGCCCCCCTCTCCTGCCTCTCAGTGGGTTCCCGCTGTGAGCCCGAGACCCCGATAAAAGACCGATTGTCTCAAATCTGAGAAACTGCACAAGCTAAAATTGTTTAATTTTTTTTTTTTTTTATCTCAGCTGAAACAACACACAATTCTTTCAGTTGTCCTTGAACTTTTGGGAAGAAGTGGGTTCATCGGACTCATTACTGTTAAAAAACTGTTAAACAATTAGATCTCGTTGGTCTGACCCTGGCGTTTTGTTATGTTTGTACTACTGAGATATGGACAGTAACAAAAAAGTCACGATTTTCTATTGAGGAGAATAGACAATGGATAATGCCCAAAAATGTAAAGAGCAAGACTAAATAATAAATTTAATAATAAATAAAAAAAACTAATTTGTAAATAATACAAAATAGACATCCCAAATCCTAGGATCTCAATGAACTTTGTTGCAACATTCATAAACTAAAACTAAACCAAACTTGTTGTAATTTAGCCCCCTAAATGTGAACAGAACTAAGTTAAAAGTAAAATACATATTCACTGATGTTAATGTTAAAAGTAGCAGCACTCCTACACCGTGTCACCAATAGATGAGCATTATATTTTATATAGGTATTTTTGTGTCAGATATTACTGTTGATCTCATGATAAAGTGTTTTAAAATAGGCATAATTATACATTAAGGAATAACTCCAGAAAATAGGAGTCAGCCCATGGACATTCAATGGGCAGAGGGCATCTTCATTATTCAAATCAGGCCACGTTTCCATCATCATAAATCCTTAATGGAGCCTAAAATAAATACAATGGTTGCTAATAGTAATAATAATAACATCTCATAGTTCCTGATGGGTGATGCGTTTTTTTCTACTTTCTCCAAATTGAGCTGACACTTTTCATTCTCTGGACACAAAATGACCCATGAAAAAGTAACTTAACAATTTGCACTGAATGATCGCATGTTTTTCCTTCTCCAAATGATTGTTTACGACTTAATATGTCCCTCTCGTCTATTTTAAGCTACATTTAGTCCAAAAACAGCATATATCTTAGTGCACCACCCAAACAGCAACAACAGTCCAACGCCTCCAACTCTTCTCCTGATGATGTGCATGGCTTTAACGAATGAAAACTAGTATAAACTGAGTCAGAAGTTGTACAATAGTCGTATATGATGTTAAAGTTTGTGTTTTTACCTGTTTGATAAGTCGCAGCTCGCTGATAGCTCGTGTTTTTTGGTTGAAATCCCGAAGCGTCCCAGCTGCACCCGTTACTCTGCCGCTGTTTCCTCTCGTCGGAAAAGCCCGAGTGAAGCCGAATATAAACGTTCAGCGACATCCGCCTGGACCTTTCAAAATAAGAGTTCACTGTTTATGGATAATATACTGTGTAAAAATGGTAAATTGGCACATTTTTATGTAGCGCGTTTCCACCTTCTGGGCACTCAAAGCGCTTTAGATCAAGGAACCACTCGTTCACACACACATTCACACACCAGTGTACACAGACACTGGAGGGAGAAGGGTTAAGTGTCTTGCCCAAGGACACAATAACAGTAATCATCTGTAGGAGCTGCATTCGCACCGCCAGCCTGTGGGTTGGTCTATCTGACCGCTCAACGAATGATATTTATGTCGAGAGAGGGACTCACACTGCCAACCTTTTGATCAGTGGACAAAAATGCTCATTTGAAATATTTATAGTTTCAAAAATACAATTTGACTGTCAAAATAGAAAAAATACACTTTTATATTATATCTTAAATTAAGATGCATAATAAAAATCACTAATTAAAAACAGCAACAAAAAGCTTTCTAAGGTCCTAATAATTTAATTTTGTTTTATGCTGGGCAACATTCTATATGACTATCTAGTCAATTTAATGGGAGTGAGGTGGGCAGGTATAGTCAAAATCATGCTAAAAATCATGATAACATCCAAAGCTGTCCACAACCTTGTACTTCCATATTTTTCAAAGTTGCTTCATGTCACAAATACGGAAGTATAATAAGATCATACAGCTGTGTGCTCTCCTCAGGCCTCCCCAGACCAACTTATCACCATGGTAACCTCCCCAGGAATACGCCCTGTGTCCCATGTGCGTCATCCTGGTAGTGGATTTACGAGTACAACCCATTTGAACAGTTTGAGCAAACATTTTTTTCTTGTGTTTTTTGTTGTAAAATGTCTATTTAGCTCATACTTAAATTCAGTGTTCAGTATTTAAATAGGCTTCATTTGGACCTGGACATATTAATAATTACTTGAGTAAATTTGTTCTTGTATTTTTATAAAATGTTCTTCTTCCACCAGTCTTGTTGACGTGGACTTTTATTTTGTACCCACACAGCGCTGTTTCCGGTCTGGTCGCGTGGTTCTTACGGAACATGACGCCGCTGCTCGCCCTCCCATCGGTTCCTGATCGGGCTCTGGGACTGTCCCTCCTCTGCCCCTCCTCTGCCCAGGGACAGTGTGACTCTGCAGCTGGAGGTAAGGGTTCAATCATCGGCTTCTGTCCGCTCCTACAGCCGCGGGTAACGGCCATGTGTCCCGAGTTTAGATCTGGACATTGATGTTATCTGGCATCTTCAAAGAGGAACAGGCCCAAACACCAACACTTAAGACCACATGCCTTTAATTAATTAAATAGTCATTAGGCGATATGAAAAGTTGTCCTCAGTACTATAGCCGTAGACCAAAGCCTATTAGGCTCATTAAAGTAAACGTTTTGGGCATTAGGCCTGTGGCTCTACTGAAGGAAAGAAGCGCTCATTTATCACACCTTAAACTTAAATCAACAACCACAGCCTCTAGGGCCTAATAATCTTTGGATCGGCAATGGCACGCGTATAGGCGAGGTGTGAAATAAAAGAAACGTCCCTTTTGCCAAAGAAAACCGTAAACCTACAAGTGTTTTAATGCACATTAACAATATCTGTGTCCCACAGAGTAACACAGAGAGCTGTACTTGACCCTGTTGTTATTGGTGGTATGAAACTGCAGAATATTAATCTGTGTAAGTGGGTCAGAGATGAAACGGACATGAGACAAACAGGATGGATTCTGCAGAGGAGCTCTATTTGAACAGCTGTGCTTTGCCCTGTGTTTGTGGCTATAATAATAATAACAGTGACTGTGTTTGAATGTTTGCAGAAGCAGACATTTGAAAGTGAGATGTAAACTTGTGTAGGCTCAGTCAGAGACACAGAGGGCAGTGTCTTCACTTCTACTAACACTATCACACTATTATCTATCAGACAGTCCACAGAGGGACAGTGACAGAAAAGGAAACTGTAATGTTACTTAAAGGTGTAAAAGCTCCCCCTCCTGTTTGTCTCAATGAGATCCTATCACTTCGCCTGGAATGTTCCACAGTATGGCATTAAAGTGTGAATAACAGATTAGTCATCATTAGATTTAAGATTGTAGGTTTTTACTAGTTTTGTAATTTTGGTGAAGGTTATCATTTTTCCTCATTGGACACAGACAGTTGACATGACATATGTAGAGATATGTTACCTAGCAGCCAAAATGTTAACAAGGCCAAACCTGTCTAAATTACACAACAGTGGTGAATTGACAAGTAAAAAATAAATGACATCACCTTTATTTTGTTATTTCAGTGTTTAACCTGTCAGAAAAATGGCTTCTTTGTCCTCCCTTCCTTGTAAATTGTTTCTGCAGTTTGGATGACAGTTGACGACAGAGGTAGAGGTATTCTGTATTTTACATTTTTTTGTTGTCTACTTTTTGTCACAAACTGTCACCCAACTGATGTAAAAGTATGATAAATATTTACCACAGATGCTATCCCACCAAACCAAGTCTTAATTAGAAAAAATATACAAACCTGTCAAATGCTCTTTACACATTTTCAAATACACATAGAAACATTTGATGCAATACTGTTGAACATTCCAGGCAACGCAATAACTTTTCCACAAGCAGGTGGCGCACTCTCCAGCTGAAAAGTTACATAGTGCAGCTTTAAATTAGAATTAAATAGCAATATTTTTTATCATTTATAATATTAATCCGATCAACAGTGCATTCAGACAATCAAATACGCATTACAACAATTTATGTAATTAATAAGTGACTCTAGTAACCCATTTATCTATTTATTTTGTTTAGATCATTAAAAAGGAAAACAAAACTACCTTTATTTGGATTGTTGTAACTAACTGGCCATTGGTCGTGATGTAACCTGCCAACAAAGACCTATATTTACCCGTCCAATATGGTGATCTTTGATGGCAAAAGTATATGAAATAAACAAATGAATAAAAGTTGGGTTAGGGTTGGTAATTTTAATTTAGTGAAAGTGTATGGTTAAAAAAAAGCTCGTAGTTCCTGGTCCACTGCATTTATGTAAACAGTATTCAGATGTACAGTGGGTCAGAGGGAGGAGCCTGAGTCCAGACTGGATTAAACACCATCTGTCTGTCTCTCAGGTCAAAGCCAAACATCAAGTCCAGATATGAGCGTTTGACCACTACTTTTAACTGAACTACTTTTAACTTAACTCATACAAATAAATGAGGGAAACAGATTAGTGTTCAAGGCTAGGTTAAAACTATTATTTTGCTATAGTGATCAGGGATTTTCACACTGTGGTACCTGCACTCAGGGGTGTAGACAGGATGGGACAAAGGGGTCTGTTGCCCCGGGCCCCAGGGTTTTAGGGACCCTGAAATTTCTGTCGGTGGGCCTCCATGTGGACATACTAGCTCCTACAGTTAATTTTTTTTCTCCTTAATTTACAGTCAGTTTTGGGCTTCATTTGGGTAATTGTTGTTAGAAATAGTTTAGAAATTATGTAATCCAATTTAAGACTGGTGAGCCCTGGTTTAGACCTGGATCTAGTTGTATTCAGAAAACCAAAGTATTTTCTTAAAGGTCTAGTCACTAATTGAAATGATCATCAGCACAGTCTATAATATGAAAACTAATTAGTATCCAGAAGTACTGATCCAACTTTTTCAGATACAAATACTTTTGCTTTCCACATTTGCCGAATATCAACTGATACCGGGGCAGAGACTGAAGCTGATTCCGATGGTTATTGTTGTTTTCTCATGCCCAGAAAATCATCCAGTCCCTTTGTATGTCACACCCTTCAGTGTTTATACAGTGATACTAATTCAGAAACATTACAGATCAAATTGATATGACATTTTCTGTTGTTTTTGCCTTGAATAAATTGGTTTAGGGCTGATTCACAGATCTCACTGGTCACAAGACTGGGTCAGCAGAATCCCACATGTTTCCCTCACGTCCCCCATTACACAGGTAATTCACTTAAATCTAACCTTCTCTGAACCGCCTCTTGTACTACTACTGCTGGTACACATGCTGAGAGGAACTAGAGTCTACGGCGATAAATGCTTTGTTAAAATTAGCAAATACAACATGATCTGGTAGGTGTGGCGCCTACTTCTCAAAATGTTGATATTTTAAAATACCATACCAAGAATGTCTGCTGTCAAAAAGTAGCAGGTGGATGGGGGTCTGGTTATGGGACAGATCGCTGGCAAGACACGTCACCCACTTAGTATGAGGGGCTGATGGTACAGATTGGCAGTCTTGCTTCAATCTTCCCCAGGGCAGCTGTGGCTACAATAGTGGTTAATCAGCACCAGTTGTGGAGTGAGTGAATAATGCGATGTAAACCATCTTTGAGTCTCAATCTAATCTTATCCATATTATCAGAACTGTGACATTATTTTATTTATAACACAGCGCTCATAAATCATGCATTCTGCACTAGTCGCGCCTACATAAAACAAAGACTTGACATTTAAAAGTTTGCTTCTAACATGCAATATCCTCATTTCATCATAATCATTTAAAGTTCTGAATATCCATTTGAGACAGAACGATTGGGTAACTTAAGTTTTCTTTGTGTAATAAGTGAACATTTCAAAACAAGCTCCTCCAAAGGGTTTGCCTGGGATCCAGAAAAAAACACTTCTTTAATACTTTACAAAGATGTGAGTCTGTTCAACGGTGAATCTCCTCATTTTCAAATGGCCGTGATTGACAGGTGGATAAACCAACCAGGGACAGGCATGGTGTCCCTTTCGGAAAAAGATAAAGGAAAAAAATATCACAGGGGGTTGAAAAACACTGCAGATTTCAGCAGAATCAACAAGTGAAGCACTAAACGCTGTAAATCAGAGGTGAGAGAAATGTGATTTTCTTTGTAAATCACAGGTGACCAATGAGCTCCTTTGTTTCACATGTGTCACTGATAAAAACAGATCTGATTGCACGATCACGTCTGCCCGGGCTTGAGATGCAACAGAGGATGTACGGACTAGACTCATATCAATCTGTATAGAAAATCATATCATTCTGGATTTGCGACGCAACCAAAGGTGAATATACCTGTCAAATTCCTGTCCCATTAAATAAAGATCTTAGAATAAACATTTTTAACATATTTTGAGAATATATCTTTTCTCCCACCAAAACAAAAACTGCAAGCTCATACAATGCTAATCTGTGGGCAGCGGAGCACAATCAACTTCTGTTTTGCTGAATTCATTAATAGAGGACACAATGTACAAACTATCCATAGGCTCACGACGAACTAGAAGAAAACAATTTGTATTTACAATTTGTGCAAAAATTTGAAAATATCTAAAACTTTACAAGATTTCAGAGTGTGAACTTAAACTAAAAAGAAACTCCATAATTCAATTTATAAAATGAGCTGAGGGGCGTTCAGCATCAACTGTGGGCTGACCAGTTCACTGGACAGTCCTGCTTTTCAGAAAAAGGACGGCAAAAACGAGTGATTTATTCTGGAAAAACAAGGAAACATGCGGCGATCGTATATTCTGGTGGTTTTACTCTGCAGTCTGCCTTTAGCAGGTAATGTATGGAACATTTCTGTCTAATTATATTTTTGATGATTATTTCTTTGGTCAAAAAGTTCAACTATTTTTGCTGATGATGCAGACTTGTGTGTTCCTGTTGGGGCTGGACAATACTGAAAAAAAACCCAATAAACTTGCATCTTTTCTGACAGTATTGTGATGGTGATTATATTTGTGATTTTTAAAAAGTAGGGTTCTGTTCAAAGTGCAGACCATGAATAACTCCTGAAATATGAACTGACCGCACAGAGTTTAAGATCTACTGTAGCTTCAAATGTGGTGATTTTGATAAACATTTGTGCTGAATTTTGAAGAATTTCAGAAACAAATTTACTGTTTTTTTGTTTTTGTTTTTTCTAACTGGATTCCATCACTGTAAAAAAAAAAAAGATGTTCTGTACTATCTAAATAACTGCAGTCCTTTTATATATATATATATATATATATATATATATATATATATATATATATATATATATATATATATATATATATATATATTTGAATATACATAGCCTCCTGTCTTACTTTCTTTTCTTATATTGAACAATGGATATAATCTCCTGCATTTGTAATTCATACTCCTACAGTTTATGGCACAATGTTATTCTGCCGCTTTTCAGCAGTCAACCAGTGGTTGACCAATTATTGGTGCCCGCAGAATGGTGTCGTCTTCATAGATAATTGGAGGGCATTTGAGGGGAAGCCTAGGCTTATACGTAGAGACGGCATCCATCACATGCAGGCTGGCTCCGCCCTGTTAGCTCAGAATATGATTGCTAGTCTAGATTGACCAGGTAAGACTAGCACGCAGAATAGCTCAGGGAAGCACAGCTATAGTGACATTAGGGAGCAGTTTAGACCAGTGAGGCACAGCTCAGTCAGCGAGAACAGCTCCAAACAGACTGTGTGTGCCCCACGTACAAAAAGTACAAATAAAACACCCCTAAACTCAAGGAAGCTGTCAGATCTCATAACTTAATAAAAATAAATAAATGTGCCGCAAATAAACAAAATGATAAGTGTGTAAAATGTGGACTGCTAAACATCAGGTCTCTTTCCTCCAAATCTCTTTTAATAAATGAACTAATTGGCGACCTTAATATTGATCTGTTAGCCCTAACTGAAACATGGCTTAGGGAAAATGACTATGTTAGACTAAACGAATCTACACCATCAAGTCACATGAACTTTCAGAGTGCCCGGAGCACAGGTCGAGGTGGTGGTGTGGCCGTCATCTCTCATTCCACTCTAATTCTCAGCCCCAGACCCAACTATACATACCTCTCCTTTGAAAGCCTTGCACTCTCGATTACGTGCCCCAATTGGAAAAACCAAAAAGCTGTTATATTTATAATAATTTATCGACCTCCTGGTCCATATGCCGACTTCCTGACAGAGTTTTCTGATTTAATTTCAAGTTTAGTTTTGAATTGGGAAAGGATTGTTATAGTTGGAGATTTCAACATACATGTTGATAACGGCAGTGATTGCCTCAGTAATGCTTTTGGCACGCTCCTGGATGGGATCGGTTTCACCCAGAGTGTGAATAAGCCGACTCACTGTCACAATCACACACATTAATGATCTAATTGTCCTTCCTCAAAACCCTATACTCTCTGACCATTTCTTAATTACCTTTCAATTTATACTAAAAGACTATCCAGCCCCGCAGAAAAAAACTATAATGAAAAGAACATTATCAGATAAATCG
The DNA here is from genome assembly GCF_009829125.3 of Periophthalmus magnuspinnatus. NCBI lineage: Eukaryota > Metazoa > Chordata > Actinopteri > Gobiiformes > Gobiidae > Periophthalmus > Periophthalmus magnuspinnatus. The sequence goes on from NC_047136.2 coordinate 22,862,541, forward strand.
GTTACAGAGTTTAAAGGAATTAATGAGCCATTACTGAAAGATATGTCATGTGACAATGAGAATAATTTTAATCCAACTGTCACTGATCAATTGGTTGACAGAACAATGTTCACCTTAAAATCTGCTCTCGATGTTGTAGCTCCGCTAAAACAGAAAAGCATTAAACCAAGACCTCTGGCTCCATGGTACACGTTACAGCTCAGGACACTCAAACAACATGTGAGATGCACAGAGAAGCTTTGGCGCCGCTCGCGCTCTGAGCAGTCTCTGAAGGCATGGAAGCTCTGCCTGCTCACTTATAAGGCCGCTCTGCGGAAAGCCCGAACCAGATACTATTCAAATCTAATAGAAGTAAACAAAAATAACTCCAGATTTCTGTTCAACACTGTAGCCAGGCTGACAAACTCCCACACTGCTAATGAGTCTCTTATCCCCTCGAACATTAGTTGTGATGACTTTCTTCAATTCTTCGATTACAAAATTACAACCATTAGAGACAAAATCAACAAAGCTACTCCAAAAATCAGCTCTGAGCTAATCCAGTCTGTAATGCCAATATCCCACATGGATCCTCTAATAATATTAAATAAATTTACTCCTGTTGATGAGGTGGAGATTACCTCAGCCATCATGTCATCCAAATCATCAACCTGTATACTCGACCCTATTCCAATCAGACTCCTCAAAGAAGCCCTCCCCCTAATAGATTCCATCCATAACATAATAAATATGTTGTTAGAAAATGGCTACGTTCCTCAGTCCTTTAAGTATGCTGTGATTAAACCCCTTTTGAAAAAAACTAACCTAAATCCTGATGAACTAGCCAACTATAGACCTATCTCTAATCTTCCCTTCCTCTCAAAAATTCTAGAACGAGTGGCGGTGGAATAGCTCTGCCGCCACCTGCAGGACAATAATATATTTGAAAAATTTCAATCTGGATTCAGAGCTCACCACAGCACAGAGACTGCACTGCTTAAAGTAACAAATGACTTACTACTAGCTGCTGATAACAGGCTGGCTTCAGTCCTGGTCCTACTGGACCTACTGGACCTCAGTGCAGCGTTTGACACCATTGATCACAACATTCTACTGCAGAGGTTAGAATGTGACATTGGAATCAGAGGGACCGCCCTCAAATGGTTTAAATCCTATCTATCAGATAGGTACCAGTTTGTTAGTATAAACCAGAGCACCTCTCCCTGTTCTAAAGTAGCCTGAGGTGTTCCACAAGGATCTGTGCTTGGTTCAATCCTATTTACTCTGTATATGTTGCCATTGGGTAACATTATCAGCTATGCTGATGACACTCAGCTGTACTTATCAATGAAACCAAATCAGACTGATCAAATAGATAAACTTAGTGCCTGTGTGAAGGACATCAAAACCTGGATGACCTTGAATTACCTGCTCTTAAATCCTGAAAAAACAGAGGTCATTGTCGTTGGTCCCAAAGGTCAAAGAGATTCTCTGTCGGACCAGATAATCTCACTCGACAATGTGAGTATAGCTTCTAGCCCTACTGTAAAAAATCTTGGAGTCCTATTTGATCAAAATCTCTCATTCACAGCCCGTATAAACCTAGCTTGTAAAACCGCATACTTTCACCTGCGAAATATAACTAAAATTAGAAATATTTTACCTAAAAACGATGCTGAAAAACTCATCCATGCATTTGTTACTTCCAGACTTGATTACTGTAATTCTCTGCTCGCCGCCTGCCCCAAAAGTACTATAAGGAGCCTCCAGTTGGTCCAAAATGCAGCGGCCAGAGTCCTAACAGGAACTAAAAGAAGAGACCACATCAGTCCTGTACTAAAATATCTGCACTGGCTTCCTGTCGAGCTTAGAATCAAATTCAAAGTCCTCCTCCTGACATACAAAGCCCTAAACGGTATGGCCCCATCCTATCTGCAAGATGCTATTGTCCCGTACCAGCCAAACAGAGCACTCCGCTCTCAGAATGCAGGACTATTAGTGGTTCCTAGAGTGTCCAAAAGTACAGTGGGAGGGAGAGCATTCAGTTACCAAGCTCCTGTGCTATGGAACCAACTCCCTGCTGATGTTAAACTGGCCCCCACAGTCTCTGTATTTAAGACCAGGCTTAAAACCTTCCTCTTCGGTATAGCGTATGACCAGGTTACTTAGTGAGGGAGTTAGGGTCATTAAAACCCGGGATAAGATAGGCTGCAGTAGGAGTAACTAGCTGGGGGAAGTATGGCAACCTGAGCACTATCCTCTGCTTTGTCCTATTTTCTCATCAGCAATGCTATTCACATGTTGTCCCCTGTCCCACTCCCCCTGTGGAGTGTAACTCTTTCAGATGCCCCGATGACAGCTGGACCCTCTCCTCCTCCCTGCCTGGCCCTCCTCCACCCGCCTCCCTCTCCTCCTTAGCTGGCTCTCATCCTCCTCGCCCGGCTCTCCTTCTCCTCGCCTGGTCTTCCTCCTCCTCGCCTAGCCCTCCTCCGCCCCCCTCCCTCCTCCTCGCCTGGCCGATTTTTCTTGTTTTGTCTGCTTTTTCCTGTTGTTTGATTTTCCTGTTTGTTTTTGTGTGTAGGCGGCACGGTGGCTGAGTGGCAACACTCATGCCTCACAGCAAGAAGGTTTGGTTCGATCCCTGTCGCCCAGGCCTTTCTGTGTGGAGTTTTTCATGTTTCTCCCTGTGTCTGGATGGGTTTCCTCTGGGTACTCCGGTGTCCCCCATCAACCAAAACATGAACGCCCTTCGAGACAACTGTTGTTGTGATTTTGGGCGTTACAAAAATAAAATGAATTGAATTGAATCGAATTCTAGTAATTATTAGTTCATAGTTCATGTATTTGTTGAATCCTGCAGTAGTGTGGTTTAATCATCACTGTGTTCTTGTTATAGATCTGCATGTGCCTTTTTAGGATATGGAAGATTAGGTCATGACCTCGATTTCATTCATACTTCAGTATATTTAAATTAAAAAGTATGTTGCTCAAACTGCTGACCATCAAATCAAGTGAGTAAGACATTTGTTTGTTTCCACTCGGGTTCATAATGTCCTCCACTGACCTCCGATGGGATGGAACAGACAAAGTGTGTCTTTGTTATGGGGAATGTTCCAATGTATTCCCATGGGATTTCATAATACTTTAGATCTACAGTGCACATTCACCTGAGTTTATGAATAAATCTGGAGTTGCTCTCTGGTCCTGACAGGTCACTTCAGCTGAATGGGTCACATACAAGATACATTTACCTGGATAACCATTGATTTATATTTGATGAACACCTCCAGCACTATTCAGTACACTGTACTGTAATGTAATGTAATTATAATAGTGACCTGTCCAAGGATTGTCCATTTTATGTGTATTGTCCCTGTTTAAAAAATACACTTAGATCTTAACTTCAATTTAAATGTCCATAACTCTCTGCCCCTCTCCCTTCTCCCTCTATCTCCCTCCCTTGCTCTCTCTACCCCATCTCTCTTCTTATCCCCTCCATCTCTTAACTCTCTCCTCTCCCTTCCTCTCTCCTTCCTTCCCTCCCTCACTCTCCTCTCCCCTGCTGCCTCTCTCTCTCCTCCTCCTCCTCCCCCTTCACCCCCAACCTCAATTTCTCTCCCTCTCTCCCCCTCCCTCTCTCTCCTCCATCTCTCTACCTCTCTCCCCCTCCCTTTCTCTCTCTCCTCCCTGCTCTCTCTTTCTCCCCCCCCCCTCCCTCTTTCCCCCCTCTCTCTCTCTCTCTCTCTCTCTCTCTCTCCCTGTAGCTGGCCTGCGCTGTTACACCTGTCTGTTCCCGGCCATCTCTCCTCTGGACTGTTTTAAGTTCCCTCAGGAGTGTCCAGCCGGTCAGCGCTGCCTCTTCAGTGAAGCCACCGGACGACGAGGTACTGCCCCAAACACACAGGGCTATTACTGTTAAAGGTGCACTACGTCACTTTTCCGCTGGAGGGTATGTCGCCTGCTTGACTCTATGACGGTTTTCCTTGAATGTTTCACTGTAGGGCACTGAGCGGGATCGCCTCTCCACAGACTGACACCTGAAGGCACCGTTCACTAGTCTCTGTAGAGATAGACTAAATAACAAAAATAAATTCCATATTGTGAAATATTCCAGATAAAGTAATAACATCTGTAATGACTAATGTGCCCTGTGCAACAACAAACACCACCGGTTAAAGGTGTACAGACATCTTTAAGTGTGTCTTCAAACAGACCAACATTTCTACACACAATCAGGTGTTGTACCCTCCAGCTGAAAAATTACATAGTACAGCTTTAACAAGAGCATGAGGCAATATATCTTATGAGAAAAAATGGAAAATAACATAAACTGGAGTGGAATACTGTCATACAATACACACCTGATACAACAGAGATGCCCACAGCTGTGAGTGCCCACCTCTCCACTCCGTTAAACTGTCCCAGGCACAGGGCAGGGCTTATTTTAGGATAATGTGATTACGCTCAGTCTGGGACGTGATGCCAGTGTTTGATCAGATAAAGCCTCTTTGTGATCAACATGAACTGGAACAAACCTGTGGGAGCGACAGTTTATGTGTTGTCTTTTGTTCTTTGATTTACAGGTCCAATATTACAATAACGTGACTCTTGTGAGCTTTAAGCTGTTATAATGCTGTTACCTCCTCAAAAACATACCTGGAATTGTTTTGTTTGATCATCCAAAGCTCAAAATGCTCTGTTCCACCTTGTGATTTCATGTAGCGGCAGTTTTCAAGTTAATAGCTTCTTTTACCTTTTGTTCAGTAGAAATTGGCAATTAAATTATCCAAATGATGATTCTAGTGAAGTTGTGTGGAGTTTAAAAACACAGTGGAGCACTTCCTGTATTACCACATGACATCACAAGGTAGTTTTCTGTTTGAGAGGAGAACTGTTTAATAGCCTAAATGTGCAGCGTTTGTGTGTTAAACATGTGTGAATGAAACAAAACACAACTCCAGGTCTGTTTGTGATGAGGAAACAACATTGGAACATAGATCAGAAAATGGCATAATATGGGCCCTTTCATTTATACATTTGAATCTTCACCAGTCCTTCATTTTATATTTAGAGTCTAGATGTTCAAATTGAGTTTTTACCAAATGTAAAATAGTAGTCTAATCCTGTTTATGTTCTTTGGTCTGGTTTCCTCATTAGGAATGCTGTCTTTTACATTAACCTATGAAGATGTAGTAACTGTGCAGCTGTGTAATTTATCAGTTCAAATTGTCTGAGATCATTTTGGGGCTTTTTTTTTGTTTGTTTGTTTTGTCAGACATTGCTCAGTAAATGGTTAACAAGTATATTGTCTTGTATGTTTTTCTTTTCATAGGAGCGCTATCAGTGACCATGTATGAGAAGAGCTGCGCGGTGCCGTCTCAGTGTGGAGTGAGCGGACAGAAATACTCCAGCGGCCTATACTTCAACTACACCAACCTCTGCTGCGACACTGACCTCTGCAACAGCGCCCCCTCTGGTCTGAGAGCGACAGTGCTGAGTCTGCTTCCTGTCCTGGGACTCCTGCTCTACTAACAATACACAAAACAACTGAAAAATGCGCAGCAATAATAAGTATTCATATTTCTAAACAAGTAGAAAATAATCAATTTAATTTCAATTCACAATAAAAATAGACTCTTATATGAATGTGCAGGTTATAAACCCCACTTGAATTGATATGCCAAAGTGCTTGAATGTACTTGAATGTAGGCTTATAGTTTTAAAGAGGGGGTATTATGCAAAATCTTTTTTTTTTTTTTTTTTTTTAGCTTTCTACTATAATAACATGATACTAAACTGTACAGAGCAACTTAACAAACCTGATGTGATGTGCAGTAGTTTCATTAGTGGCATGCACATCAATTGTAATGTGACAGTGCTCTGAATGGGGACTGACTCAGTGCAGAGAGCAAAAGAAGGGGTATCTCAGAGCGTCAAAAACAGAAGTGAAGCTTATAAAACATGTTAATATGTTGTGTTCTGCAAATATAGCTTTTTTGAAACAAAAGGTAACATGGTGATCTAAATGTTATGTGTTAGCAGTTAATACCCCACAGTAAAATACTCCCTCTTTAATAAATACTTTACTATTCAATACATGAAGTTTTTACCATAGCTAACAATAATGAAGCAAAGCGTTTCTTTGTAACTTTATTGACAATGTAATAAAACAATTGGTGTAAAGCTTTAAGAAAAAAATAGAAAAAGTTTATTTCATTTGCCTTCATTTTGTCCACTGTTTGAATGAGTGCTGGACTTTATACAGTTTCTTCAGTAGATAATTCATACATGATAAAGCATACGAGCTATAACATCATATAATTTTGCGAAGAGTTCAGCAAAAAGCACATTTAAAAGAAAGGATAAGACAATGCAGATTACTAAAGTTAAAGATAGAAAAATAGCAGAGTTTTGAATACACAAATAGGTTAATACAATGTGTCTATAGCTGATACAACAGAGAAACATCAACAGAGCTCAACAGTGCCACTTCTGGTTGCAGAGAGTAAATACCCCATTTATTTTTCCCATAGACCGTTAAGAAAACTCATTTAAAGTGATTCAATGCAGGACAGAGACGAATCAGCTACTACAGAATAACTTACACAACCACAATGCAGTAACTCGAACACTAAATATATAAAAAATCTGGAAATACATGACAAAAATATGTAAAAGTTACTCATTTATAACTTTTACTTCACTGTAATCAAATTGTACGGTATGTTTTATGGCTTACACTGTAGCTTTAAATCCTTCACCAAATCTTTTCAAACATCTACAACATCTATAGGAAAAATAAATAATAATTTTACTTCCTGATCCAGAGTTGATACACTGTTGAGCTGTTTAACTTGTGAGTCTTGAAATATTCAGACCATTCCCTTTTAGCACTGCCCACAAAGAATGACACTTATTTTTACACAAGTTGGGACGGAACATAAAATCAGCTGTAACTCAAAGTTATTCCTCTTCATTAGATAATTGCACTTAGGAGAATCACTGCCCTGATATGAGACAATGAACACCGAAAGTAAAAACAAACAAAACATAAACAGCAAATTGGATAAAACTTCAAAGTTCTTCATACAGGGCTATTCTTTACAGCAGAACAAATTCAATCATGTTTAAAGGTCCTATATTACACACAAATGACTCTTGTAAGCTTTAAGCCCTGTTATAATGTTGTTACCTCCTAAAAAAACAGACCTGGAGTTGTGTTTTGTTTGATTCACACATGTTTGAGCAACTCTGGGTCTGCCATCCCCAAAGCTCAAAATGCTCAGTTCCACCTTGTGATGTCATGCAGTGGTAGTTTTCCAACTTAACAGCTCCTTTTACCTTTAGTTCAGACATTGGCAATTCCATGGCTGAAATTATCCAAATGGTTCTAGTGAAGGTGAAGTTTAAAAACACAGTGGAGCACTTCCTGTATTACCACATGACATCACAAGGTGGAACAGAGTGTTTTCTGACTGAGAGAAGTGCTATAAATATGCAGGGTTTTGTGTTAAACATGTGTGAATGAAAGAAAACAAAACTCTGGGTCTCTGTTTTTGATGAGAAACATTATTATATAGGTCATAAATGTGTGTAATATGAGCACTTTAATTGCAATTCTTATATTACTTATTTTAAATGTATTACGTATTTTAAATCTATGACCTTAAACAATGATATTAAAACCAGCCTTCATTTGACCTTTATAATGCATAAAATCCCCACTCCTCAGCTCCAAATATATAAAATGATCTATTATATTCCATTGTGCAGTTATTCTCCCAATATAAGTTTACTTCATTAGGTTGTTTAGTGGAGATTCCCTCTTTAACCTTTGCTTTTCGTGAGAATAAAAGCCCACAATGCCCCTTACTTGTAAATTGTAACTTCAGCTCCTTTAAAACACATATGGTTGTCTTGACGCATCTCACTAAAACAAGCCACAATTAAAAAATCAATTTACATCTGTTACAGCATTCAACTGTCATGTTTATGTTATTTCTATGGTGATAAGCCATTATAATAAATTATCCTTCATTGAATACGGCTAGATTGCATAAAATGTCCAGTTCCCATTTCCCCGATATTGAGCAGATTATAAATATGTCAATTGTTCTTCATTGCATAGTTATTCTCCCAAATATATAAACAAAACTTTTACTTTATTACACTGTATTAAACAATTACTTTATTATTATTGGATGAAGTGATTTCCTTTTCAACTTCCTGCATTTTGTGTTTCCTTTTCAGCTTCCTGTATCAAAATACGTCTTAAGCATTTGGACCAACTTGTAACTTCCTGATTTCACACTTGTGCACAAATATCACATCAGAACTGGACTAAACCGGGACTAAACCTGCAACTAAACCAGGACTAGACGAGGACGAGACGAGGCCAGGACGAGGCCAGGACGAGGCCAGGACGAGGCCTGGACTAGACCTGGACTAGACCAGGACTACGCCAGGACTACACCAGGACTAGACCAGGACTAGACCAGGACTAAGCCAGGACTAGGCCAGGACTAGGCCTGGACTAGGCCTGGACTAGACCTGGACTAGACCAGGACTACGCCAGGACTACACCAGGACTAGACCAGGACTAGACCAGGACTAAGCCAGGACTAGGCCAGGACTAGGCCAGGACTAGGCCAGGACTAGGCCAGGACTAGGCCAGGACTAGACCAGGACTAGACCAGGACTAGACCAGGACTAGACCAGGACTAGACCAGGACTAGACCAGGACTAGACCAGGAGAAGTCTACATGAGGACTAAACCAGATGAGGTGTGTAAAACTAAATAACAATATATTCGCTGACATTACAACAGTGTGAATGAAAATTGTTTAAAATAATCCTTCCTGTAGTTCTTAAAGGGGAAGTGACATCTATTGAAATGGTTTCCTGTTTCTGTGAACCGTTTTCAACTTGACTTAGAAAAGAAATCCTTCAAGTCTACTTTGTTATAGTCAAATCTTTGTTCTCAGAGTAAAAAAAATCTGATCATGAGACAGTTTTGTTTGACAGTTTTGACATTTGAGCTGTTATCTCACTTAAGAAATATTTGCAGAATTTGTTCAAGTTTCATGACGTGACTGAAGTGATAAACTACGTGACAATGACCCTGTACACTTCTCACAACAGTGATGTTTGTATAAATGAATGAAGTATTACTGATAAACAAAAGTAGTTATATATTAAACACAAAATATAGTTAAAGACATCAAGCTTATATTAATAAAGAAGGACCTAACTAAAAAGTAGCACTCAAAAAATGCACTATGTTTTCTGTTGGGGGGTATGCTATGTTTGTCTCCATGGAGATGGTATTGTGTTGTCTGCAATGTCCCACAGTATTGCATTAAACTTATCAATGCAGCATTTGTTCAATTTCAGGTGTTTGTGTTGATCAAAAATACCTTGAAAAACATGCATTCTTACAGTAAGTGGTGTCCCCCTCTCCACAAATCTGGCTAGTAACTTATCCTGGTGGCATCTCCATAGAATCGGACAAGTTTAATGCCAAACTCTGGATTATTCTAGGCAAAGACAAACACCATGGAGACAAGCAGATGGCAGACACTCAAAAAGAAAAGTTACACTGCACTTTTAATTCAATTTTCAATTTTGTTTGACTCTTCTGAGTTTGTGTTTTTGCTTTTTTCCTCCTTTTTCTAGTTTTTCCCATGTTGTTCAGAGCAATATATACTACACTACCAGTTAGTCATAAGTTTGGACACACCCTCTCATTCAATGTTGTTTTATTTATTTTTTACAACTTTCTACATTTGATATGCACACAGAAGACATCAAATATATGAAGCAAGATATATGGAATTATGTAGTACATAATTCCATATATCTTACTTTGTATATTTGAGAGGGTTAGTCCAAACTTTTGACTGGTGGTGTGTATGACATTTCCCTGCCACTTTCTCTGTACAGGGTGAAACTACAAACATATGGGACTTGTCTAAAACCTGTTGGACAAGTTAAACCCAGAGACTCAAATATTATCTGAAATTTGATCGCACTTTCCCTTTTAGGCTTTCATGTTCCCGGATACAATCTCTGCCTCCATTTACAAAACGGGAATGACGTCAGATTATCATAAGTTGGGGACAATAGTCAAGTAACATCAACATTGGCTTTTATCTTAAGCATTGAACAATACTGTACACAGGTACACTGTGGAACATTGATAAACTGATACACCAAGACACTAAATGTGATCATTTTTGAATATGCAATTTGTCCTACTAGACTACTACTGGACTAGGAGGGCTTGGCACTTGCTTGTCTCCATGGAGATGTTATTGTTTTGCCTGGGATGTTACACAGTATGGCATTACATTTCTCCATTTTATTTGTATTTATTTATCTTTATTTATACCATAGAGACTAACGAGGGACGTCACCAGGCCAAGTTACATGTCAGATCTCTGAAAAGGTGGTCAAAGTTTGAAAGCCACTTCCAAATTAAAAAGTTTGCATCAGGTTATTATACATAATAAATGTATATTTATTGTAGCAAAGGGCTCTCACTGATCTCGTATAAATTACAAAATTCATAAGATTTATAGATTAAGTAGGGAAATACATATATATAATGATGTTTTAGGAGCTGGCAAAGAGGCATTCAATAAAATACAGTAATGTTGTGAAATGTTAAGTACAACTGCATCAGCAGTTACAAACAAGCCATCTAGAAGTTTGAGAAATTACAACATTAAGTGAATTATATTTGGTGATATGTTTATTATTGAAGAAAAATGACTTTGTACTATTACTATTTGCTTTGGCAATTCAGACAATTACTGTTCAACTATAGCATTATTTTAAGTATTGTTATTAGTATGTGGCAATGCTTGAAATTCAACTTATATATAATATATATATATAATATATGTATATAATAGGCTCTGTACACGACAGCGCAACCTCACTGTTAACATCACTACTTCCTGTCCAATTTAGGTTTTTGCAGGTTCATGCTAAAATGAATAAATATTTACAGATAAGGCAGTGGACAGGGAGCTGTGGGTGGATGTCACTGACAACATGTGAAACACTACACAAAAAAATGAATACTTCACCGGAAGACACTTGTCTCAATGCTAATGCTGATGCAAATTTTGAGGAATAACAGCTATATATAACGCCACACACTGAAGTCTTCTATATATAAAAATAATTGCCTCGTCTTTTAAAAATTTTAATTAATTTGAATTTTAATAGGTTGTTTATTTTATGTTTAGTAAAAGTGACTCCTAACTTTGAGACACAGCGTGCTAGCTAGAGTGCTGCTGTGCAAAGAGCCTGTTGGATCAAGGCAAATTACTTTGTATTTTTTCTATAATAATTTTGGAGCAAATCGTGGTCGTCTCAAATCTACAAAGAAAACATTAGAATAGCGACTTAAAGCTATGATAACTGATAGTAAGTCATGCAATAAAACCAACCAGTACAGCCTGGATAAAATGTTCCACCTAGCACCTTTAAAATCTCCTATAACACAGCATTTAAAGGGCCCATATTACGCTATTTTCTGATCTGTTTTATAATGTTGTTTCTTCAACAAAACATACCCGGATGTTTTATTTCATTCACCCATGTTTAACACACTGCATATTTAGTTCTTCTCTCAAACAAAGAACACTGTTCCACCTTGTGATGTCACGTAGTAATACTTCATACACCTTCTCTAAAATCATTTGGATCATTTCAGCCCATCATCTCTATTATACAAAAGGTAAATGGTAGCTGAAAACTTGGAATTAACCGCTTCATGACAAGTTGGAACAGAGCATTTTGAGCTTTGGAGATATAGACAGACTAATGATGCAGGGAAACTCAGACACGTGTAAATGAAACAACATTATAACATGGCTTAAAGCTCACAGGAGTCAGTTTTCGTAATATAGGACCTTTAATGATATGAATTTTGTTTAGCTGTTGTTTTGTCCCTGTGTTTTGATCGCATTTACTTGAGCACTTTGACCACAGACGCATAGGCGATGTGGATCTCGTCGTCCACGGGACAGGTGGAGGCAAACTCCTCCCGGGCATACGCTGCATTCAGGTACCTCCACAGGTTTGTGAGGGACTCCGGGATGCTGAATTTACGGTACTTTAAGCACACCACCTGGGACATAAAGAAGATATGAAAGTTAAGAAAATGCATTTTGTTTTGTATGAGAGGTTTTACATCTTATTTCATTTAGACCAGGTCAAATAGGTTGTGTTCACATTCTCAAATTTGATGATGTCCTTATTTCAGATGGAGGGCACAGATCTTTACAACTCTTTGGGAGATTCACCGTTTTTGAAAGAAATGTCTAAATCTATGATCCACACATGCTGAACCTTATTATTTGTTGGGGACTGGCTCCACAAACTTGTCATATTAATCTTTAGTCTTTTCACCTGATAACAATCACATCTCTGAATTGAATTGAATAATGGCACCACTTTCTGAAACTATTGTCAAAAAATAATACTTGTTATACAGAAAATTTACAATAGAAAAAAGACATTTTCTTTGTGTGTCCTTATTAGTTAAAGGTGCCCTATATAACTTTTCTTGCTGGAGGTCATCTACCTGCTTGTCTCCGTGGAGATGCAACTGTTTTGCCTAGCATTTTCCACAGAATGGCATTATGTATAAATTACATTATGCATAACAGATAAGTTTAATGCCATACTGTAAAACATTCCAGCCAGTGCACTGACATTTCCACGGAAACAAGCAGATGGTTACATGGTTCATGAATTAAATTTTTTTGATAGTTTGTTGACATAAGCAGTATCATATATTTAAAACAGAAATATACTGAATTAAAGAAAAAATACAAAATACACCTTCCACACTGCATTATCGTATCATAACTACATGTATTGTTTTGTATTGTGTTACCTTGACGATGTGGAGTTTAGGCAGCAGGTTGCAGTCGGCCAGAGTCAGGTCCGGTCCGTCCAGGAAGTTCCGAGAAGAGGAAGTGACATCATCAGCGCTGTTCTCGTCGATCTCATCAGGAAGTGGGCAGCCCAGATAATCATCCAGCTTCTTCAGAGCCTTCAACAAACCCTTCTCCAGAGCTGAGACACAATACACAGAGAGAACTATATATAATCCTGTTTTTTGTTTTTTTTCATAGACTTTTTTAAAACTTTAATACATGTTTAAAAGGCATGACAGAGACTAAGCAGCATCAGACCATAAGGGTGACATATCCAAACACATATTATATTATAAATATATATATATATATATATATATATATATATATATATATATATATATATATATATATATATATATATATATATATATATATATATATATATATATATATATATATATATATATATATATATATATATATATATATATATATATATATATATATATATACACACACATACACATATATATGTATAAACATTAAAACTAAAAAGTATAAAAATAGAAAACTTTGAAGAATTTATTTGCTGTTTAATTTTCAAAATTCAATGGTCAAGAGTTACCCGAGAGCCAAGTAGTTCCATTCAAAGTTTTTAAACAAACTCTTTAAACTACTTTTTGTATAAGGGTTAATATTAAAGGTCAGGTCTCAGGAACCATTCTTCTGCACTGGTTTAGCTCAGACCCAGAACAGGAGAATTAGAGTGCATTCACACTTGTACTGGTTGGGTTCTGGTTTGAGCCCAGTTTAGACCTTCATGTAGACTAGGGTTGGCCCTACTCTAGTCTGGATTTAGTCCTTGTCTGGTCCAGTTTTAGTTCCAGGTTTAGTCCTAGTTTAGGTCCAGCTCTGATCTGTTTTTTTCAACGATGCATTCACACTTAACAGATGTTTCCTGATATTTTTCTAAAGACCCACAGCACTGAAGCTGTTGTTACAGGGGTACGTAACTAGATTTACAACTATTTTTTGTAAAGCATGAACCTCAGTGATGTCCATCTGGGCAGAATTGTTTAATTGCATTAAACCACACCCAGAAAGAATGCATGTCTTTCAGTATATTTTTGAAAACACCTGTAAATAAATATGACTCATACAGAAAACATCTCCATTGAGACAAGCATCCTGCACCTTAACCATAACCTAACCTTATTTAGAGTTTGAAAATAGTCAATATAAGTCTAATGAACCAGTGAAACCACTTGAGGTTAAGGCAGAGAGAATATCTTAAATTATTAATATTATATAGGGTCATATTCAGTCCAAACAGTTTACAACATTGCGATACTGAATGTTAAGTCGTGTTACCTAATTGTGAAATATTTGTTATAACCTAAAGACATTCACCAAGCCTAATCAGTTCATTTAAAACTAAAAAGTGTACTGAAGTCTTTGCTTACTGTCGTTCATTTGAGGGTTGGAGTTTTTGATGTAGGCAGAGAACTTGGAAAAGACATCCACTCCAGCTGTGTTAGACTCTGGATTACGAGCGGCCAGACGAGGATATCTACAAAAAGCAAAAAAAAAAGAAGCAAATTATAAACAGTGAAGGAAGCTCTATTTTACAACAAAAAAATAAACAATGAATGTTATTTATGAGGTTTGAAATATGACATCTTTGTATATATAGAATATAGATTATTATTTTTTGCTCCACTAAGACATTCTAAGGTACATTAGCACAGTTCTGATGTATTCCAAAAATTCATATAGGGGAATCCCAAAAAGTATTTAGATGATATTTTTTGTCAAGATTGTGCATGCCTATGATTATCATTTTAAGACAATGCTAACACAATATAAACTCTTCTAAACAAAGATAAGATAAGACTAAAACCTAAACAACCATGCAGTGTGTTCAGATGAGTTACTTTGGGGGGCAGAGATTCTCTTCCAAAAACTCCTCGATCTTGTTGGTGTCTGTTTTGACATCGGTGCCATAGAGAAGGAACGGAGGCTGGGCCCCGGGAGCCAAGTCTTTGAGGATATCAGGCTTCCTATGACAGGACGGACATGAGCCGAGAGGAAAGAGGAGGAGACAACAATGAGGTACTCTGGATTTACAGTGACTATGTTTATGTACACGACACAAATCTGATCATTATATGAATTATGAAGTTATCGAAATTAGGGATGCACCAATCCAGGGTTTTCTGTTCCGATACCAATGTCGATACTTTGGCTTTATGTATCTGCCGAAACCGGATATTAATCGATACTAAGACAGAGACTGAAATATATAATTTATTTCCTTTAAAGACAAAGTAAAACAATTTTCCTAATGTTGTAACTACAGACGTTATGGCCCAACATTGGCCAGTAAAGCGTCTTATTACATCAGTGTATGGACCAAGATGTGACATTAACTGAACAGAAATCTTCGAAGCCGATATCCGATCTACCAAAATATTCAGTATCACACTGTTATCCGATACCAGTATCGTATCGGTGCATCCCTAACTGAAATGTCACGTAAACAGCATCTGACGTGAGTAATCTGATTTCTTTCTGATTGTTCACACACAGGTTTTGGCAAGAACATAATGTAAAAAAAGGCAAACTAATGTGGAAAAGACAAACACCAGACACTGTAATTCCATGCAGCCTTATTACTGGCACAAAATTACACAACTTTGTTTCACGCCACTAACAATTTATTTAAATTTATGTAACATTTTAGATTTCCATTATGGTGTTTCCGTTTCGTTTCATGCAAAAACCTCTGTCCTTACTGTGTGCACAAGCTTACATCTCCACAAAACTCTTATTTGGCCTGAAGAAGAGCCTCCTCCTGCTTGTTTCCATGGAAATGTTGTTCCTTTGTCTATAATTTTCCACAATATGGCATCTATCTCCATGGAGAATGTTCCAAAGTATGGTTTTAACTTTCTATTTCCATGGAATTATGCACTTTTACGTCGACTTTCCTTGGCTTTAAACTCTTGCCATTTGGTCCGCTCCGCTCTCTATCAGACACACACAGGACTACAGAGCGATTATGTCATTCTCACCTCCTCAAGTCGACTGTAGTCACATCAAAAGTCACTCCTTTGAGCCACAAAACCATGAACAGCCTCTGAGAGAAGGGGCAGTTCCCAATGCTCTGCCCATCGCTGCCCGCCTAAACACAAAATATACACATTATTCAAAACCAGGGCACAGGCACAGTCAGTGGGTACATTTACACGGAATAATCAGATAACACAATAACTAGATTTTTGGTGTGTTTACAGCAAGAGAAATCCGATCATGAAAAAAAAAAAACACCTGGTGACTTCTCTCTGCTAAACAATGACATTTTTGACTAACTCTTGCATCACTCACATCAGTTTAAAGTGTTTACATTTCAATAATCTGATAATTCCAGAAATAAGATAATGATCAGATTTTCAGTGTGCGTGTAAACAGTCAGTGTAACAAACTGGAGATTAAAATAAAATAATATTTTTCCCATTAGGACAGATATGACATGACATAACAAATTTAACTTGTTGCTCCTTGTAATATCCTAAACATATAAAGGCAACTGAACTGTTTATAGACATACTGAGTTTGTGTCTGCTATATAGTTATAATCTATGGATCATTCTGTGGTAATTTGGACATTTTAAATCTCCATGTTGATCTAAAATGACTTAATAAAAGAAACAAGTCTGTGGACTTCCACATTAGAAAACAGCAGTGCCCAATAGGAGGTGACGCTGCCGTAAACACCATCACAACAAAGAACCACAAAGTTGTCAGCACCTCTAATGGAAAATATCTTGCCTACCTTTTGTTCAGTGTTTTTTGTTCACTGTCCTATGATGTTTTAATGTCTCTACTCTAAGCTAAATATGTATTTACTCTTCAGAAATTTATTATATTTGCCAATTCATACCATAATTCTCAAGTAAACATTACATCACTCTTTGCATTACATCATTCTTTGTACTATCATGCAGCTAAATCATTCTCACAAACCTTAAACCAAAACATATTTACAATGTTATTGTCTAGAACATGATATGCCATAAATTACTCTATTGTCTGACTCAAACTTCACTCATGAGTGGTTCAAGTATCACATGTAGGCAGCTCAGGAAGTGAACGCAGTCAGCCACGGCTCACAAATGCACCTTGTTTCTATGTGGGAAGTTATACATCAAGTTCAGCCATTTCTGTTTATCTCAGTGTCTCAGTCTCTCATTCCAGCCTTCGTAATATCAAAAGGAGGTCTATTTTCAAATAAGGAACAAGAATGTTTGAAGCAAAGAGATCAACACCAAGTTTCACTTCATGAGAAAAATGCTTGTACGTGCTGTAAAGTTCAGATAGAGGAATAATTTTTAAGGGTTGTACTTAAGTTTGCATAAGACCACGAGGGAGACACACACCGCCATTTTGGGTCTATTGCAGGGCACTGGGGGGATGTGTACATTTGGAAAATCTGGTGTCAAGTTTGGTCAAGGTTAGGTGTAAGCTGTTTAAAATACCAACTATACTGTATCCATAGTTGGACAAATATTAGGCTATAATGTTAACTATTTATTACAAGCAAAATTAATTATAAATACTATTATTATTACTATCTATGTAACCTATCCTGCATATGGAATCAGTGGCCTAATATGTGTGGCATATGTAAAAATGGAAATGTTTTAGACAGCCTACTCATGAGTTTCAATTAGCAGCGTTCCATTAGCAACCACCAGGCCAATTTACAGCTCAGATCTGTGGAAAGGCCACTCCATATACAGTAAGAGTGTCAAAGTCTATTAGTTGGCAATAAAAATGTAATAAATGCAAGAGAGAGTGCAAGTGTTGTGCACGTTTAAGACCATGCTGTGGAATATTCCAGGAGATGAGCAGGTGGAGGACACACCAACCGAAAAATTACATAATGCACTTTTAATTTTAGCTCTTGGCTTAGTGACTAGTCTTTCCCCCTCGCTGAGCTAGTACACTATCATTATACCCATTGGTGGAATGTAACAAAGTGGTAAAGAACTGTACTTTTAGGTATCTGTACTTTACTTAAGTCAATTTTACAGTGGATACTTTTTACTTTTACTTCACTACATTTGAAAGCAGGTATATGTACTTTCTACTCCACTACATTAGAAAAACTAAAAAGTACTTTGCTTATTTTTACCATGTTCGTGATAACATCCTGACTAAAGTTTTCAAGTTCAACCTTTGGCTTTGAACAAAACAAAAATTAATACACAAAATGCATTAAAAAAAAAAAAGAAAGAAAGAAAGAAAGAAAGAAAGAAAAAAGAAAAGAAATTGATTGGTATTGCTACTGTTGACCAAAATCTGTATCATGTTTTAATCAATACCACTACCTTTAACCTTTAACTTTTTACTTTTTACTCTCAAAGTACATTTTTAAACAAGTACTTAAATAGATTGATACTTTTACTTTTTACCTCTGTATCTGTATTTTTACTTAGGTAACAAAATAGAATAGTTCATCCAGCTCTGATTATAGTTTGTGCTGTGTCCACAAGGGAAACACAGGCCATTTTAGGTAGAGCAGGCTACAGGCTATATATTTCACTAAAGGAACAGAGGATTAGATTAGCCCACAACAAGGACGAGTCAGCTAGCAGCATTTGAGGGATTAAAACCTTTATAAATCCCAGTGACTCAGCTGTGGTCTACCATGGATCTATTAAAATAACTACCTCATTGACATTACAGCAAATTACACGTTATAAAAAAGTGATACGAAGCCAGACTACTGATAAATATGTTAAAATTACACACATTAAACAGCCGTTGGTTGAAATGCTAAATTTAACTGGAATGCACGCGGGTATTTTACGTAGCGTCACTTTTGCTACGTAAATGACGTCTTTCTCCATCTTCACTCATCAATCTCTTACCTTGACAAAAAGTTCAACTCGGGGATGGTTTGCGTCGCTCATCTTTGCTCAAAAACATCCAACAATCTGTTCAAAAGATAATGATAAAAAAATAAGCGGTTAAAAATGTAAGAGTCACGGTTGAGAGTTGTACTTTTTAGCTATTCGAAACCAAAGCGGAGCCAAGCCCATCTTCCGCTACTACAGTTAACCAAATGAGCAAAGTTATGACAAGGATAGCGTAATAAACTACTCAAGCGTACATGCAACAAGCTAAAACATTTATATTTTATGATTAAGTGGCATTTATACAGAAAGTATACCTTCAAAGTGTAAAACGAAGTCTAGGTTTGTTCAGGTCGGTCCTACGTGCTGGTGGTACTCGTCCCCGCGGCGCCTCGGTTTCCTGCAGCCGCTGACGAGGCGCTGTGAGCGGCTCTCAGCCAATGACGGCCCGGGAGAGGCGGAGGGTGGAGGCCGAGGAGGGTGACTTTGAAACAACAGCACCATGAGGATGAAGAGGAGAGAAATACACCCCTTTTACAATTCAAAGGTAATCTACATCTCCCAATGAAACGATATATTTCACAACAACTATTTATTTCACAAACCGTGCAGTCCACCGGATATGCCAAACTGCTGGGTTTCAGATTACATCACAAGCAAAAGCAAGGCAAGTTTATTTGTATAGCACAATTCATACACAAGTAATTCAAAGTGCTTTACAGATATAATAAAAAAAAGAAATTAAAATCACAATACAACAAATCCAAACATAAATAATCACACATAATCATCATAAAAGTAACATTAAAGGAGAAAAGTGCAGAATAAAAACCTTTCAGTCATATGCAGCTAAACAGAACTGTTTTGAGCCTGGATTTAAACATTGTCAAAGTAGAGGCCTGTCTCACTAAAACTGAAACTCTGATTCCTCATGTTTAGTCCTGATCCTGGGACCAGCAGGAGGCTGGTCCCTGAAGTCCTCCTCATGTGAGATGGTTCATGTGGCTCATGTAGGAGATGTTCTTTGGTGCTGATCCATGGAGAGACTTGTTCACACAGAGCTGCTTTAAAGTCTATTCTCTGAGCCACAGGAGCCAGAGACCTGAGCACAGGACACATGTGTGAAGGACTTCCTGTAATTACTATATTGACTTATCGTTCAATACATGATTGATGGAACAATAGTTTTTGGGGGCTCATATTTATCTTGTATACCTTTTCTTTGCACTACTGGGACATTTTTGATAATTTTTTGGCTATATGATAAGATTTGAGCTGTAGAAGTTTTAATTAATTTGTTTCATTTTGCTATTTATTTATTCATTGCAGCTAATATTTTATAAAAATTCAAATATTTGCATTAATTGTTGGTTCACCTGATTGTTTCCTGATGATATGGCTGTCAGAGAACCACCCATAAACATTGTACTCAAAAGTCAAAGAATTTCCATTGTATTATTCCCTTTCTGACATCATGGGCTGTAAATAGTAAGCACTGGTTTCTAAGGCTGTGCAAGAGCTTGCTCACACTGGGTAGTGACTTGTTAAGTGCGTAAGCAACAGTTTCTCAATCTCTGAACAGAACGCTATGTGATGTTTCCCTTGTCATTGTAGGTGCCAAGTTCAAATTTTCACTTTTTCGTTCCCGATTAAATATATCTACTGGGCAAAAAAAGAAGAAGCATGTTTTGTCTAAATCTAGATAGAGTCCTCGATGTTCCTCACACAACTTTGGAGTGATACTGTAAAGGACCACTAGATGGAGCTATTGGACTTAACGTGCAGTCATGGAAATATGCTGTAATGTTTTCTTCAAAGCAGAAAAGTGTCTACAAACCAAAATGAAGGAGGGAGTTTGGGTTTGAAGACATGTTAAATGATGTTTTTGAAGTAACTTTAATACCTGTGTGTTGTGAACTTTTTGTTAGTAGTTATGTTGCTAATTTGCTCATGACTAAATTGGTTGCATTCATGTTCTATAATTTGATGAAGTAATAATAATAATAATAATAATAATAATAATAATAATACATTTTATTTATAAGCGCCTTTCAAAACATCCAAGGACCTGTACAGAACAAGTTAAAAACATAAAAACAGCTGAAAAAACACACACACGGACACACACACAATACAATACAAAACTGGATGACGGTGTGATTGGTTTTGTGGTGAAGGATTGTCTGAACAGGTCAGTTTTGAAGAGACAAAGGGAGTCGATGTTACAAAGGTCAGGCGCGAGTTGGAGAGCAGAGCAGCTGAAGGCTCTGCCCCCCGTGATGATGAGACGGATAGAGGGGACAGAGAGCTGGAGAGAGTAGGAGGAGCGGAGAGAGAGAGGAGCAGAGAGGAGGAGGAGGAGCGGGAGAGGAGGAGAGGGGACAGAGAGTTGGAGAGAGGAGGAGGAGGAGCGGAGAGGAGGAGCAGAGAGGAGGAGGAGGAGTGGAGAGAGGAGGAGCGGAGAGAGGAGGGGAGGGGACAGAGAGTTGGAGAGAGGAGGAGGAGCGGAGAGCGTGAGGAGCAGAGAGGAGGAGGACTGAAGAGAGAGGAGGAGCAGTGGCGAGAGGAGGAGAGGGGACAAAGAGTTGGAGAGAGAAGCAGAGAGGAGGAGAGGGGACAGAGAGCTAGAGAGAGGAGGAGGAGTGGAGAGAGAGAGAGGAGCAGAGAGAACAGAGAGAGAGGAGTAGGAGGAGCAGAGAGAGTGAGCGGGAGTGGCATTGTGGAGGAGGTCAGAGAGGTATTGTGGAGCAAGGTTATAAATAGCTTTTATGTGCTGAGGAGAATTTTGAAGTTGATTCTTTGTTTTATGGGAAGCCAATGAAGTTGCTGAAGGATGAGGGTGATGCGGTGAATAGTGGGAGTCCTGGTGTTGGTCTGTGGGTTCTGAAGAGATTTGTTAGGGAGACCAAAGAGGAGAAAGTTACAATAATCAATCCAAGAGGTGACAAGACTGTGGACATTAATAGCAGCAGTGTGAGGCGTGAGGAAAGAGCAGACATGAGAGAAATTATGGAAGTGACATTAGCAATTAGAGCAGAGCGGGTGTTATTATTGATGTGGATGTGGAAAGAAAGGGTTCTGTTGAGGATGGAACCCAAACTCTGGATCTGAGTGGGAGGAAGGACAGTGGAGTCATAAAAAAAGGAAACAGTTGCATTTATTGTGAATGGAAGAGGTGACTACAAGGAGGACTTCAGATAGAGGACAGGAGACTGTATAACATTTTGGAACATTTACTGTTTTTGATCTATATTCAATTTAATTCATTAATTTTTATTATTTATATAGCACATTTAAAATACAACATAAGATGCCCAGTGTGCTTCACATAAACAACAATAAACAAACAGATACACATAAAATACGACACACAGGCAAAGAACAATAAAACAATAAAATGCCAAGATATCCTTCCAAGGTAGAACCAAATGCCAGAGAGAAGAGAACAGGGTTTTTAGTCAGAGAGGATCTGAGATGATCTGAGATGATAATTTATTGTTTATTAAGGTTTGGGTCCAGAGGTTTTCTATGTCAGTCTTAAGGCTTAAAGTTCTTTCAACCATGACTTTCTTTAGGAAATATGAAAAAAATACTTTCACTTTTGTGTACTTAGTAAGTAAGCAACACTGTTCCCAATCTATGAAAGAATTCTATGTCATTGTGGTTGCTAAGTTCAAAAATTCAGATTTTTCTGGTAAAAAAGCGTCCTCAATGATCCTATGAAAAAAATACAGAAGATGTTGAACTTTATGCCAGTTTTTGTTTCAGAGGATAGGCTGAAATGAAAACATAACCCGTCTCACACCACTGCTGCTGTCCTACATCTGATAATGACACCAAAATATCTTTACTATGAATTTCCACACCCTTTGGCACATTGACACAGTAACACCCCACTAACAACACAGTAACTTCCGTCCTGCGTGCCTTTGAGATGAACATTTTGTCTTTAAATACTATGAGTTCTTGAAAATCCAGTTCATTTTCCACACCTAAACTCTCTTTATAATTAATTTCAATTGCACTCCTGTCTACCAAAATGCAAATGAATGCAGTTACCTGAAAATTACATCTCGTTAAGTCCTTATGATTAATTTTACCCTTAAAGTATATCTATCAAAGCACATGATCAAACTGCGGAGACTAATCTGACCTATGTAAACAGTCACGGCCAGTTGAAAGTATACAAAAGTCTTTAAGCACGCAAAGTACCAAAACTAGTCCAGCGATCATACTTTAAAATAAAATTGATTTGGCTCATCTTTGCCACAATAACACAGTGGAACATCTATAGATACAGTCAAACATCATATGCCTCTGTCCTTTCACCTGGTGCCAATTACCTGTACTGTCCAAATGTGTAACACAAGTAAAATGTCAAATCAATATTAAATGTCCTATATTAACCAAAATTGTCTCTTGTGAGCTTTAAGGCATGTTATAATGTTGTTACCTTATCAAACACCATACTTGGAGTTGTCTTTCGTTTCATTCACATAACTCTTTATTGTTAGTCTGTGTACATCTCCAAAGCTCAAAATGCTCTGTTCTGCTTTCAAGTAGAGATTGGCAATTCCAGAGCTGAAATCATCCAAATGATTCTAATAAAGGTGTATGGAGTTTCAAAACATAGTGGAGCACTTCCTGTATTATCACATGACATCACAAGGTGGAGTGTTTTTAGTTTGAGAGAAGAACTCAGCCTAAATATGCAGTGTTTGTGTGTTAAACGTGTGAATGAAACAAAACAAACTGTATATTATGAGGAAACAACATTAGAACATACGTCAAAACAAAATAGAGTAATTTGAGCTCTTTAAAGTAACACGAAGATTTGATAGAAAAGCATTCTTGTCTTGTCTTTTTGAAATATTTTTTACATATAAAAGTAATATATGTTGAAGAAACTAGAAACAGAGCAAAAGTGAAAGTACATTTGATTTATCTTACCACTAGAAGGCGCCATGGCGTGATTATTGTCAGTGTTTATCGGTCACAGGATGCAGAGTAAGTATAAGCACAAGAGAATAACTCAACACCTAGTTTAAAGAACACATCCAACCTGTTTCTAAATGTTATTATAGTTCAAAGTTGGCCCCTACTGTCAGTATTTTTTTCTCTAAACTCTGTCCTTGCTTTTCACATCCTCATTCTCAGTATGTTTACAGTAACTGATACGTTGTGTTCACTTATCATTAGATCATTGTAAACTTTAAAACTTGAATTTTCCTTGAGCCTTATGTTCTGAACTGGTTTATTGCTCATATTTGAAACTTGTAGGCTATAGTTCACTGCCTTCGCTGTCCACACAAACTAAAATGAAATAACAAAAGAAAATTCAGTTGGATAAAATTATTATTGGACAATTATTATTTTTACTACCACTTGAAAATGGTTCTATTATTATTTGGAAAGACATGACTGTTGTCAGTTAAAAGGACTTTAAGCCACAACACTGGGTGTAACTCATCCATAGAGTTCCAAAGCCCAGCTGAGCTTATGACATGCATCATATTTTACATACTGGGTATATGAGAAAAATAGATACTAAATGAAGTTACATTTAGCAAAAACACACCAGCCTTAATTTGCCAGTCAGATTAATCAAAATAAAACCTAAACTAAGACTAAAACAAGGCTGCATTAGACAAAATGTCCCTGACCTGTGGGGTTCCCCAGGGTTCAATCCTGGGACCCCTGTTGTTCAATCTCTACATGCTGCTGTTAGACCAATTAATACACAGCAATAATGTGTCCTACCACAGCTCTGCAGATGACACTCAGATCTATGTCTCACTGCAGCAGGTGAATATGGACCAGTGGATTCACTCACTGCATCCAACAGATCAGTGTGTGGATGCAAAACAACTTTCTTCAGCTAAACTCAGACAAGACTGAAGTCATCGTCTTTGGCCACAGAAACATAGAGAAGGTGTCACCTCCAATCTCTCTCTCTCTCTCTCTAAAACCTTCAAATCAGGCTAGAAATCTAGGGGTAATAATGGACACAGACTTGAACTTTAACAGCCACATCAAATCAATAACATCTGCAGCTTTTTATCATCTAAAAAACAATGCAAAAATCAAAGGTATACTGTCAAACACAGACTTATAGAGACTTATCCATGCATTTGTCTCCAGTAGGTTAAACTACTGTAACGTCCTGCTTACTGGCCTCTCCAAACGAGCCTTAACACAGCTTCAGTACATCCAGAACACTGCTGCTCGCCCTAGGTCCAAAGTATATCTCTGACATGTTAGTGTCATATGAACCATCTCACACTCTGAGGACTTCAGGGACCGGCCTCCTGCTGGTGTCCAGAGTCAGGACTAAACATGAGGAATCAGAGTTTCAGTTTTATGCAGCTAAAACCTGGAACATTCTTCCTGAAGATGTGAGACAGGCCTCTATTTTGACAATGTTTAAATCCAGGCTCAAAATGGTTCTATTTAGCTGCATATGACTGAAAGGTTTTTATTCTGCACTCTTCTGTTTTAATGGTAAATTTATGATGATTATTTGTGATTATTTATGTTTTGATTTGTGTGATTTTAATATCTTTCTTATTGTGTAAAGCACTTTGAATTACCTTGTGTACGAATTGTGCTGTACAAATAAACTTGCCTTGCCTTGCTGGCATTCGGATTTAATGAGGGAATTTGTATGTACTTATTAAATGTATTATTTTGATTGATAATGAATAACATAACAACAATAACAATTTGATTTACCGGGGATAGTGATGATTGTGTTTACTGCAAGACGGATATTTTATACACAGCCCACCATGAGTGCACCGATGATCTAAATTGCCCATTATGATTTGAAGAAAGTCTAGTTGGAAACTGAAGATGAAATGGATATAAGTTTGTTGTTTAAAGGTCCTAATTTACACAAAATGGGCTGTTAGAATTAATTATTACACTATTCTCTGATCTGTGTTATAATGTTACCTCCTCAAAAACACAGTTGTGTTTTGTTTCTTTCACACACAATAAGTGTGTAATTCTTTATTATTAGTCTGCCTACATCTCTAAAGCTGTAGTGTAGTTTTCAAGTTAACAGCCACAGTTTACCTTTAGTTCAATAGAGATTGACACTGCCAGGGCTGAAATCCTTCAAATGATTCTAGTGAAGGTGTATGGAGTTTAAAAACACAGTGGAGCATCACAAGGTGGAACAGAGTGGGTTTCAGTTTGAGAGAAGAACCCAGCATAAATATGGAGGGTTGTTGTGTTAAACATGTGTGAATGAAACAAAACACAACTCCAGGTCTGTTTGTGATGAGGAAACAACATTATAACACAGATCAGAGAATAGTGTAATATGGGACCTTTAAATGAATTCAAACTTTATAGCCTATGTGCAAATCCATCTTTTTCTGTGTTTAATAGTGTGTGATAAAAGATCCACAATGTGCCAAGATAAAATAGTTGAATCATCAACAACAATAACAAACTACAAAATATGTGTATTATAAAAAAACAAAACCTTCACACTGGGATTGTTCGTCCCTTCTGATTGGCCTGATGTCTTTGTAAAGGCACAGCACCAGTACTGGTTTAAATGTTTAAAAATATTGCACAGAATAAAATCAAACCTTCACATGCATGATAAATTAATATAGGATGTGTTTGTTTTTCAACCATAAGGTGCAAGATTATGCTGTAGTCATTTTTTTTTTTTTTTGTTTTGAGACATGTTTTAAAACAAACCTATCATGCCAAATCAACTTCTAACCATGTTATAGTTGTTTCTCCTTCTCATTTATCCTGTCAGAGCTGCTTTTGGAGTGATTTGTGCATGTTTGACCTGTCTTTAATTGCTTTTTTTTCCAATAACTTGTTTCTTTTATTAAGAATATTGAGATTAAAATGTACAAATTATAACATAATGTCCACAGGTGTCATAGATTATAACTATAGAGCAGACACTTTAATGTTTCCCCATGAAAAATAAATAAGCATAGTGAGTTAAGACTTAGGATTCAGGTTTAGTGAGTTCTTAATGAAGCAGTTAGGGTAATTACTAAGCCTCAATCTTTCTTAAACTATTTGTTCTTAAGTCTGTCATTACATTTATAAGTAGGCCTATTCCAAATACATTGTTGAGCTGTTGAATACATTTCTTTTAAATTGCCATTATTTAATTAAGTATTTAGATATTATATTCTAACTTATCTTATTTTAGCTGTAGACACTGTACACAAAAAGGCATCTGTGTGATTTGGTCAGACAGGATTTAGATGAAAATTGAAGTGCGATATAGTGCCAAAGTAAATATAGATGATAAACAATAATATTGAAACTAAACCAAGCAGAAGCAGAATTATCCCCCAAAAAACTACAATAAATGTGTAATATTGTTAGAAATATTAGCAGCAATAAATAAATGACTTAAGTAGTTAGTTTGTCTATGATCAGTCATATAAGTTTATAATTTGTGTGAGGTTAGAGTCTACTGTGAAAATAAGAGAGTGCAGAGGAGTGTGAGGACGGTTCCCATGGCGATGGACAGGTGCAGCGAGGAGGCGGAGTTACACAGGTCGCCGCTGCAGCAGGTGAAGGTGGAAGTGTAGGCAGCTCCCAGGATTGAACCTGTCAGGGTCTTTCCACACAGGTCCGTGTCTAAGCAGCCACGGTTATGGAGCGTGAGAAAGCCGGTGGCATTGAACTCTGCAAGGACATAGGAGGTATTAGTCCTGGTCTTAATTTGAGCCCAGTGTAGTCTTGAAGTATACCTGACTTAGTCCTGTTCTAGTCTTGGTCTAGTCCTAGTCTAGTTCTGGTCTAGTCCTGGTTAAGCGCTGGTCTAGTTCAGATTTAGTTCTGGGTTTGGTCCGATGTGGGGGTTTCTTGTTTCCATGGAGATGTTATGCTGTGTTGTGTGTGTGTGTGTGTCTACTATCTGCTTATCTCAATAATACCTTTATGGAGAAAAGCAGATTGTAGACCATCCACCAGAAAATTACACAGTGTAGCTTTAACAATGACTTTAACAATGCCTATAAACTAAAACAAAGTGAATAGTAAATTGTAGTAAAAACTGGTGATTTTTGGCTCTAAATAAATAAATCCTCTGCACATTTCTACACCGTTACATCAGGGAGACAATCATTCATTCATTTGTATAGAACAACATAAATCATAATAAGATTTCAGTGTGTCTTACGGGCTTCGCCACGGTAACAACTGGACGTGCTGTTGTTACAATTCGTGTCGCTCCCAAAAATGCACGAGTTGAAGATCCCAATGAAGCACTCACGACAGCTCAGACCATACGCTGAGAAAGAGAGAAAGAACCATCACGTCATTCAGTCTAAACTCAACCAGCCACATCTTTGTACCCATCAAACAAGGACATTTTTATTTCAAAGTTTGAAAATTATAGAAATTATTACTCTTTTTCACCCCTCAGTTCCTTTCTATGGTAGACAGGAACTCAAGTTATTAAAGAGTTATTTTAGTGTTAGGTTTTTTTGTTTGTTTTTTTTACATAGATTTCCTCCCTGGATTTCACCCATAATTTGACCCATAGACCTTTCTCAGATCTTGAGCTGGTTTCATCATGTCATGTTCTCAGATGCTGAAACCCAGCAGTTCTTCAAGAGTACCAAGCTGGAGGATTACCGTTTTGTGCACGTTTTAATTTGAAAGGGTGTGGTAAAATGAATCATGAGACATTGCTGTGGTGGGAGGCTGACCTTTCCATGTCTTCTTTATTATAATAATTGATTATACATTTGCAAGAAGGCCTATAACAAACACATTGTGGAGCTTTTGAATAAAATCTTTAAAATTTGGCGTTATTGGGTCTATATTGGGCCATTTTCTGATCTATGTTATAATGTTGCTTCCTCATCACAAACAGACCTGGATTTGTGTTTTGTTTCATTCACATGTTTAACACACAAACCTTGCATATTTAGGTTGTGTTCTTCTCTCAAACAGAAAACACTCTGTTCCACCTTTTGATGTCATGTGGTAATACAGGAAGTGCTCCACTGTGTTTTTAAACTCCACACACCTTAACTAGAATCATTTGGATGCTCTGAAGTTGCCAGTTTCTGCTGAACAATGGTAAAATGTAGCTGTTAACTTGAAAACTGCCACTTCATGACATCACAAAGTGGAACAGAGCATTTTGAGCCTTGAAGATGTAGACAACGTGTGTAAATGAACCAAAAACACAAGTCCAGGTATGTTTTTGAAGAGGTAACAGAATAATAACATGGCTTAAAGCTCACAAGAGTCAATTTTTGTATAATATCGGACATTTAATTATGTATTTAGATGTTTTATTTTTGCTGTAGGATCGACACTGTACACAAAATATTTTAGCAGTGCTCAAACCTGAGAAACTGTGAAATAGTCAGTGAGGGAGTGTTTGTGCAGGTTAAAAATATGTGACTCAGATGTACTGATACTGATCCTGTTACATGAAGACATCTGTGTGATCTGGTCAGACAGGATTTAGATAAACTGCGCCTGCATAATGGACATGCGTGGGTCTGCTGCACTATTGATCTTACTAAACAGTTCTCTCTCTGTGGTGACACTTCCAGTTAAGTGGGAAACAGATTTAATTCAATGGAGAATTTGAGGTTGACGTTTTTTCCACTAAAATCTGATATAAAGTATGTTGGTTTGTGTAAAATGTTCAATGTCCATGTGCACCAACAAATCAACATGAGATTTAAGCCATGTTATAAAATTGTTACCTCATAAAAACATACCTGGAGTTGTATTTTGTTTCATTCACACATGTTTGAGTAACACTTTATTATTAGTCTACAGGTCTAGCTCAAATGCTCTATTCCACCTTATGATGTCATGAAGCAGTAGTTTTTAAGTTAACAGCTACTGTTTACATTTGGTTTAATAGAGACTGGGAATTTCAAGGATAAAATTATCCAAATAATTCTAATGTAGGTGTATGGAGTTAAAAAACACAGTGAAGCACTTCCTGTTTTACCACAAGACATCAAAAGGTGGAACAGAGGGTTTTCTATGTGTGAATGAAACAAAACACAACTCCAGGTCTGTTTGTGGTGAGGAAACATTATAACATAGATCAGAAAATAGTGTAATATGGCCCTTTAAACAGTTTTGTAGTCCATATAGAACTTATTTGCTGTCAAGATCAACAGCTCCATGCAAAATAATACATGATAATAGCGGCACCCACGGCAACTTCAGGAATAAGGTGAACAGTGAATTGTATTGAGTATAAGTGTGTTAGGGATAGGTGTATATTGGTATCGGTGATATAGAAGGATTTCCCCAAATATTGGTGTTGGTTCAATATTGAAAGTGTATTCGTTAAGCTAAAATGTGGCTATTTGTTTACACTATTAACAGATTATTTCATATGCCAAATAAATACACTTTGTTTTTAACAGGCTCTATGCACAGCAGCATGCTAGCTCACTCTCTCTCTCTCTCTCTCTCTCTCTCTCTCTCTCTCTATATATATATATATATATATATATATATATATATATATATATATATATATATATTTATATTTATATTTATATAGATAGATAGATAGATAGATAGATAGATAGATAGATAGATAGATAGAGCCTAATATTCAAAATTGGATCAGTACATTAAACATTTGTTAACTGGTAGCTGGTCCATTACCACATTTTAAAATATTTTCAAAACCATAATGCTACAGTATTGTTTTCTCTTACCTGCAGCCATGAAAGCACTGAGGATGATAATAGTCTTGCACAGGGACATCGTGTTTTCTTGAAGTAACAGATCAAAAAGTTGAAGAAGACGTTATAATAATAAACAGCCCCGTCGGATCTTATTGGTGTTTGAATTCGCGGCTTGTGTGAAGTGAATGCACTGGGGCTGTCTGGAGTTAAACAGGAGTGAGCTTGTTTGTCTAGTTTGGGGCGGAGAACGCGTCATCTTAGATTACAATTTGTTACTCTCTGATTGCATTTTTATTGTAACTTAATGTTTAAAACAGACATAATGATCCTGAAGCAACCACAAATAACTAAAGCTGTGTTTGCACTATACACATGCACTGGGTTTTAACTACTTTTTGGAGACATTACTAGACTTTTACTTTGTCTGGTGGAATCGTACCTGTGGTAAATATACACTGACAGTTAAAAGTTTGGACACACCCTCTCATTCAGTGTTTTTTCCCTTTATTTTTACTACTTTCTACATTTTACATACTTACAGAAGACATCAAATATAGTCAAATATAGACCTCCCACCCCCACCCCCTTTATTTTTTGAAGAACTTATATGTAGACTTATTTAACTTTTCTCCTTACTACATATTCATATATTTGATGTATATAAAATGTAGAAAGCGGTAAAAAAAAAAAAAAAAAAACATTGAATGAGAGAGTGTCCAAACTTTTGACTGGTAGTGTGTATCATAGTTTTACCTCATTTAAGTGGCAGTTTGTGGAAAAATATTGAAAGAAAAGAAGAAAGTTCCATCCAAAATTCAGGGGCAGTTTATGCACTTGTTTATATTACGGTTGTCAGGTAAAAGTCATGGAATTACCTCATAGACTGTATATCTAAATGGACATAGCTAACATTCTGGCTGCCACATTCCAAATAGGAAGTGATCATGGCCTCGTTTCCGGCTCCAATTCAGTTTACGTTGAAAAATTGTCAGCCCTCTCTCTGTATTTGCTGCAGTGAGCATCACTTTGGTCCTAAAATGTTCTTGTTAACCCGATCTACACGATCCTGGTATTTTTTTTCCTCTATTTTGTCTGTAAATGAAGATAAGAACATTAATAATTGACAAATCAGGTGCCTTCTTTCCCTGAGGTCACTCCCATTAGCATTAGCAACAGGTTTGTTTCGCTAAACCAGCTGCGTGGGAAGGGGCGTTACCTTCAACAGCCTTGCTCCGGATTGGCTTTTTGCTTACTATGATACTCGCGGTTGAAATTCCAAATATGGAACTTAACTCCAAATTGGCCCAATATAACTGCGCTAACCTCGATGAGCTTCATTTGACTGGAGCCGAACGCTATGGATGATGTCACACTCACTTAGTCCACTTGTTTATACAGTCTATGAATTACCCCTGCGTATGTCATATCTGCTGTCTGTGTCCATCCAGGAAGTGACATTATAAACCACCAACCAAAATTCAAAAACTACAAAAAAAAATATGCAAGATTTTTTTTGTGAAATCTGAAACATATGTTAGGTATGTTTTTTTTTTTTCCTTTCCTAACCTTAACCTATTTTAACCCTTATCTTAACTTTAACCCATATTATTGATTTAAAAATTTACATATAAAATCAGGACCTGACTTTTGACCCAAAAGTGAGGTAAGTCTGAGTAACTGCATGTGTATACTTCAGTCCCCACAATCTGATAAATACCAGACCATTCTTGTTGGGTGTCAGTACTTTGCAGGGACATTACATTGACTTCCTGGAGTGAAGACCGATCCTAACTTTAACAGATTTTTAAATCAAAACTATATTAACCCATGTCTTATCTATACACCATTTTGTTGATGTATGGGGATCTGTTTTGTCTCTATAAAGTGTGTAAAATGTGTAGTTGTTAGCTGTGGTTCATGTACCTCTCATGCTACACTGGGTCTTCTTCTTCTGTTTTATTTTCAGTAACACTTTTTGTAACTACTACCTTACTTAGCCTTTTAGTGTATTAAGAATGATTCACACAACTACATAATTGAGGGGTTAAGAGTTAGGGTAAGGTATTTAAATAGCTAAGCATGTTTGAGGTGTAATTATTATAAAGTGGTACCTCAATTTCTTTTTATAATACTTTTCAAGTTTCAGAGCTGCCTTAAAACTCAGACTTTTTTCAGCTTTGATATAGTTTAGATGCAGTTAAGTGATGATTAAGTCCTGTTTTTAGACCCGGTTTAGCCTGTTATGGTCTGTACCTAGTCTTGGTGGTTCTTTGGGTGTAAAGTTTGAAAACTACTTACTTTATAATTTCTTGTACTTTTGACCTTACCCTTAAATGTGAATTTGGTTTTGAGGAGTGTCAGTAAAATAAGTGAACGACAATGAACCAATGTATCTTACGTGTTTCTCATCCTACATTTACAAGGAAGTACTTTATATATTTTGTAAGCGCAGTGTGATAAAATGAGTCCAACTGAGAGCTCGTTATCTCAGAGTTGTGTAAAGCCTCGTTGATCATGCGTCATGTTTCAGACTTTATTTTATCTCCATGGAGACAAGCAGGCATTAAAATCAATTTAATGCCATACGTTAAAACAAAGCAATCACGTGGAGACAAGCAGAAAAGCAGAAAAACTGCATAGTGCACCTTTTCATACATTTTAATATCTCTTGTGCTTTGTTGCTAAAGTACCTGGGAATTTGTTGCAATGGGACAACACAATATTAGTTGATTTAAATCAAACCTATTCTGCAAAATTGACTTTTTATGTTATAGTTGGTTCCACTCGTCATTTATTCACCTAAAGTTGTATTTGGAGGGATTCATGCATATTTGAGTAATCTTTAATAGCTTATTTTCAAGATGCCATTTTGCTCATCAGCTCACGTTTTCACTGCCACAGTACATGCCCACTGCTCTGTACTTACTTCATTCTCCAGTTTAATTTTCTTAGTCTGTGATACACATATGATTCGGCAGCATTGCATAGTCATTTTGGTACAAAATCCACTGCTCGCTACTGTGATCTGCAGCTATCCATAGGAGTTGCAGATGACTTCACAGCTCTTTGTTGTGATGACACTTACTTGTTTCTTTTATTAAGTTGTTTTAGATGAATGTCGCAATTTAAAATGTGCACATTTTAACATAATTATCTATGGGTGTCATAGATTATATCTATAGAGCAGACACAAGCACAATAGATCTTCTATAATGGGCTACAAGAATTTCACAATATTCAAATACAAAAAAGAAGTCTATCCATTTCAATTGGTGACAAGGGACATTTGTCACTGTGTATGTCGTATTCATGTTGTCTTGGGAATGTGCCATATAAAACCATTGTGTTTATTGTATTATAACCAACCTGTCTAATGTTATGACGTCATCTGAAACCCACAGACAGAGATTAAATGGACCGAAAAAATCAAATATGTAGAATGACTCACACAGTTGTGTTTATTTTCAAAAGGTTTTATTCTGTTTAAACAGTAGACCAACACTGAGCTCCTCCCTTCATTCAAATATGTAAAATGTTTGCTTAAAATCAATACAAAACAATACAGTGTTATAAGAGGTGGAGTGAGGACCTAAAACGAATGACTAGATTACTAGAGATTACTGTTACTTCAAAATGTTATTACTCAAGTAGATCCAGGGAATTACTAGTTAGAGTTTTAAGAGTTAAACAAATATTTGCGGAAACTACTACTCAAGGGTTAGGGTTAGAGTTAGTTAAGCTTTATAATGTCTATCTAGACTTAACATCATTAAATGTAATTAAATGCAGGTTGAGTAATTATGTTGGTTTTTTTTATGATAAATGTATTCATGTTTTTGTTCTCCTTTAGGTTAACTGCTGTTTACTACTATGTCATTCATAATTTTAGACCTGGTTTAGTCTTAGGCCTAATAGAGACCTGTTATCAGATCTGGCAGTACACGGAAAGCAAAATATTAGTTGTGTACATGTTTGAGAAGCACTAGCTTAGGTCACAATTATAAACAACAGTCATTATTTCTCCAGTGTTTTAGCTCATGTCCCTCCACTGAATATCATAGAGACATTTTAACAACATAAATGAATGAAACACCTCATACACTAAAGTTCACCCCAAATGCCAAAAGCAGGGTGCCCATAGCTGCCCACACATTCAGAGGGGCAAACCCGGACTCTGCCCCGTTACACAGGTCGGTGCTGCAGCAGTGCATGGTGATATTCAGTTTGAAGTTGAAGATGGACTGGGTGGTGTTTTTGCAATTGGTTGATGCGATGCAGCCTTTGGATTGAACCTCCCCCAACAGACCACTCAGCGCTGTGGAGGAAAGGGAGAGAAAGTTATAGTAATATTCCACCATACCATCTTGTCAATGCTGATCTTGTCTGATCTTGGAAGCTAAGCAGGTTTGAGCCTGGTTAATACAGTATTCGGATGTGAAACCACTGGGAATACTAGGTACCACACTGAGGCGCAGTGGCTCTGAAACAAACTGTCATTATGTCCTTTGACAAGACACTTCACCAATCTTGCCCAGTATGTATGTGAGTGTTGTTGGTCAGATGGGTAGATGGCAGTCTACCCTAGGGCATCCATGGCTACAATAGTAGCTTACCAGCACCAAAAGTAGAGCAAATAATTCATTGTTAGCATCCTTGGATGTCTTAAAGGCGCTACTGGAATCCAATTCATTATTAAGAATAATAATACAGTTTTGATTAGTTAATTTCAAGACTCAGTGCAGCTGCACTCAGATGGATATCAATATTTCCACATTTTAGAGTATAGATTACTTGGCTTTCAAAATGTTTAATGTCAAAATAAAAGGCACCTGAGAAGTGTCAGTCCAAATCAGCCTCCTCCTCCCCTCAGACTGCAGATGGAAAGTAGCAGTAACTAAATCTGGTACAAATCATCTTTTTTTTTTTTGTAAGATTAATGAATTGGTTCCTGACAAATAAAGAATAAAGAAAGAAAAAAAGGAAGAGTGCACAATGATGCCCCCTGCTGAGCAATGCTATAATAGCTTTTAGCAGAGCACATGATTCAGGGCTGTGGTATTCACTGTTGAGTTTAACTATTGGGCTTGTCAGGTGTGACTGTATTTACATAGTTATTTTATGAATCCAGATAAAATCTGAGTGCTTGTTCAGTGAATTAAAAGCTTATCAGAGAGTATCCCCGGCTGCCCTCACACTCTCTCAGACCTGATGATATGTTTAAGGCAAACACCTTTTTTAAAAATGCTTTAAAGCTCTTTATAATTTTATGTATTTTTCACACCACGTAGGCAAGGCAGTACTGGTCCAAGATGAATTGGAATCACCACATTTGGGTTTGGACATGAGACATGATTTTAAACTAGACTTGTTATTATGGATAGATTAATTTAATAATCAACAAAAAATAACAAACAAAAAATATATTATACTAAAACTAAAACTAAAAAGTGGATTTATAATGCAAAATCAACATTTCAGAGCTTTTAACTACCGGTACATAGTTGTTTTCCCTCAACATTTAGGCACCCGAAATTGTATTTGGAGTGATTTGTGCATGTTTGAGCACTCTTTAATTGCTTATTTTCAAGATGCCATTTTTCTCACTTCGTTCTCCAATTTTATTTTCTTAACTGGTAATATGCATTGGATTCAGCAGTGTTGCATAGTCATTTTGAAAATAAAAATACAATGGTTCCTCATCCAAACTCGCCCCACTTGCCCTCCCTACCTTCCCCAAGAGCTGTTATCACCGAGCGAGCTAGGACATACAGTCATGATAAAGGTAATATCAGGCTCCTGTGATGAAGCTATATCTGCAGTTACAGCTCATAGACTGGTTAAAGGAAGGACAATTAAACTGTCCAATCAGAGAAACGTAAAGTCCTTGAGAAAGTTGTTTACCAACAGCTGATTAACTTCCTCCAAAAGAACAACTCCTTTGATGTTTTCTATTCAGGGACCCCTGGGTCAGTCCTGGGACCCCTGTCGTTGAATCTCTACATGCTGCCGTTAGGCCAGTTAATACGCAGCAATAATGTGTCTGAGTGTCCATGCAGATGACACTCAGATCTATGTCTCACTGCAGCAGGTGAATATGGATCAGTGGATTCACTCTGATGTCATGGTTCTGTTCATCTGTGCGTATGACTGAAAGGTTTTTATTCTACACTCTTCTCTTTTAATGTAAATTTTATGATTTATGCTTTGATTTGTTGTATTGTGATTTTAATGTCTTTTTTATTTTGTAAAGCACTTTGAATTACTTTGTGAATTAGGCTATACAAATAAACTCGCCTTGCCTTATGCACTAACTTGATCTGCAGCTGTTCACAGGAGGTATAGACAACTTTGCGGTTCTTTGTTGTGATGATGTTTACCATCAGCTCCCATTGAGCACCACAGTTTTCTAATGCAGAAGTCAGTGGACTTGTTTCTTTTGTTAAGTCATTTTAGATGAACATTGCCATTTAAAATGTGCCAATTATAACATAACGATCAACGGGTGTCATAGATTGTAACTATAGAACAGACACAAGCTCAATATGGCTTCTTTATATTTTGTTCATTGTAAAACAAAATATTGATCTAAAATGACTTAGTAAAGAAATGCGTTCATTGATTTCCTGTTCAAAAGTGATAAGCCTTGTCCCTTCACAGTGACAGTTCACAGTAGCAAGAAGATTTTCATAATGCTTGATGTATGATTGTAAGTATAAATGCTTTGAATAATTGCAAGTAAGTGAATAGTGGCCAGAGATAGGGGGTAGGTGAAAACAGACATCAAGTACTCAAAATGTAACTCAGCGTAAGCTTTGAAAAATCAAGACTGTTATAACCTGGTTAGAAGTTCATAAAAGTCCCAAAGATGCATACCGGTGTACGTGTGTCTGCTTTGTTATAATTTGCACATTTTAAATCGCAATATTTACCTAAAATAACTAAATAAAAGAAACAAGTCAACATGTCAGAAAACTGCAGTGCCCAGTGGAAGCTGACGTTGCCTTAAATGTCATCATAACATAGAGCTGTGCAGCTCTCGGTCCCTCCTATGGATAGCTGTGGATCATGCTACTGAGCAGTCTTTTGTACCAAAGTGATTACACGACACTGCCAAATTCTACGTGTATCATTGATTGAGAAAATAAAACTGAAGAACCAAGTACATCACAGTGGACGTATGTCGGTGCCAGTGAAAATGGTAGTATCGTGTCTTGAAAATAAGTGATTAAAGATCGCTCAAACATGCAAGAATCACTCCAAAAACACCTTTGAGATGGTAAATGAGAAGGGAAACACCTATAACATGGATAAAAGCTCTGAAAAGTTGCTTTCGCAGAATATGTCTGCTTAATGTTTAAACAGACAAAAGAATGAGGTGGTGAATGGGCATTTTTGTAAAACGTTCCCCATTTAAATCTTGATGTCAAAAATACAGCTAAACCTGCAGTAACATGAGGTACTCACTGACGACTCCAGAGTAGCAGCTGTTCTGAGTAGAGGGGCAGATCACACTTCCAGAAATGGCGCAGTATCCGAGGATCGTGTCATCGCAGGTGTAACATGTCAGACTCTCCACTGGGAAGAACATACAGGACACTTAGTACCAGGAATAACCGTTTAAATTTTATGGGATAAGCTTATAACACTGATTAATGATAATCAATGTGGCAATATTGATTATCATTAAAAAGTGCTTGTCATAACTCTACCATGCTCATTTAGTCCCATCCCATTTTAGTATATTAAAGGAGTAGAAAGGAAAAAGGAAAAACAAAACAAAAAACTACTTACAAGAATCGGGGAGCTCACATGAAAAAGCGTAATCAAGTGTAATCAAACACTATATATGCATTATACAATAAAATATAATTCTTCACCCGAAATGGAGAAGTCACAAAAAATCTGTTCTAATTGGAACAATATACTTTATCCACTTGTTCCAAACACTATAAAATGTGTTCCTTTGAATTTTTATTGTGTAACTTAGCCTTTCCCTCCTAAATATATCACATACTATATCAATCCAGCCATCCACTGAAGGCGGAACAGAATTCAGCCATTTTTTAGTGATGTTCTTTTTACTTTCTGCCAGGAGGGCTTGCAACAGCTTTTTATCATTTCTCCGTTCCAATGAGCAACCCTACCTAAGTACAAAGTTTCAAAGTTGAATGGCATGTTCACTCCAAAAACTAAGTTTAACCTCACATGGATCTCACTCCAATACAGTTTTAATTTGGAGCAAGCCCAAAATATGTGGTAGTGATTCCCCTCCTCAGAACCACACTGTCTCCAGCATGCCGACTTATTGCTCCCCTGGGCTGGAGCTCTAAAATTTCCAATAATGTTCTTCCAGCAGTGTTCTCTCCAGGACAGGGATGCCGTTGATGACCACTGGAATGACCAGATGTTATCCTAATCCTCCTCAGTAATTTCAATTGTTGCCTCCTTTTCCCATTTTAGTTTCACATATAACGTATTACACTTGTCAGTCACATAAAGTGCATTGTATAATTTACGTATAATTTTTTGGGTAGATAGCCCATATGCCGAGTTCAATATTTAAAAAAATGCTTCTTCAGATTGAGTAAAATTTGTTATACTGCAATTTCAGTTAAAAGAATGTCTGACTTGTAAGTATCTGTAAAAGTCATTTGCCTGTAGGTTGTATCTACTTTGCATTGCCTGAAAACTGAGAAAAGTGTTTCTCTCTGTGAAAGTCGGTGGTCAAACCCCTGTCTATCCAAGATTTAAAAACACAATCACTTCTGTTTGGGGGAAACTCTGTATCATAAGCACAGCATCTAAATAGAGTTATCATTTTCTGAATTTGAGTCATGTTTAGCACCTTTTGCCAGATCTTCATAGGTAAATTCATCCAGCAGTTGCCCAATTCACCCACCTGTGACCACAGATTTTTATCACCTATAAAGGCCTGCAATTGGAACTTTTTAAAAAATCATTTTAAACTCCATTTCCAAACTAAGTCTAAATCTAAGTCTATCTCTGCGAAGCAGGTGATGTCACTAGGGCAAGTTACAGGTCAAATCTGTGGAGAGGCAACCCTGCCCACAGTAGAAATGTGTGTTTTTCAAGGTGTATTTGAGCTATAAAACAGCTGCAGTAAAATAAATGCAAGATCACTTTACCATACCATACTTTGAATACTCCTGGCAAAACAATAATATCACCTTGGAGACTAGCAGGTGGTAACCAGTAAAGTTACATAGTGCCCCTTTAAGTCCACATTTGGCAGCGGTACTTGTACATATATTTTAGCTATATGTAACTGTACACATTTTCAGTATTTTTTCCATCACAGCAAATTATTAATATAAAAAAAAACTTTGATTATGTCTGTGTACAATTTTGAAATATACTAAATAGGATCAAAGAGGTAGAAATAAAAACATGTGAAAAGACCAGACCAGTGTTCACAATGTAATCCAATTGTGAATATTTGCTTTTTAAAAGACACAGTGATGAAAGATTTAGAAACCAACAACTTCTTTGAAAACCATAAATGAAATATAAAAATAGATCAAAAGAAGCTTAATAATATGATTTCAGTTAACTTTCTCACAAATACAATACAGGTTAAAGGTCCTATATGGCACAAAATGGATTTTTGTGAGCCTCAAGCTTCATTCACACATGTTTGAGTAACCCTTTATTATTAGTCTGTCTCCATCTCCAAAGCTCAAAATGCTCTGTTCCACCACCACTTTCGATGTAGTGGTAATTTTCAATCTTTTGTGCAGCAAAGTTTGGCAATTCCAGTGCTGAAATTATTCAAATGATTCTAGAGAACTCAGCCTAAATACGCAGGATTTGTGTGTTAAACATGTGTGAATGAAACAAAACAAAGCCCCAGGTATGTTTTGATGAGGAAACATTACAACATAGATCTGAAAATAGACTAATATGGGCCCTTTAAATAAAATCTGAAAAAGAGAATATTTTAAAATGTATACCCAGGCTGTAAGCAGGAGAGTACAGAAACACTGCTAATTGCCTAGTAGGTTTACACAACATAAATCACATTTTAAGACTTAATGAGGTATGACTGATAACTATACGATACACAAAGAATACCTCTTCTGTAGATGTAGTCCTACCTGATACAAACAGAGCGACAATGGCCACACAAGTCCAGATACAAGTTTTCATGATGATATGTTTTTTGCAGTTATATTCGTCTGAACGTAACTGTGTTTTGAGGTTCAGTAGCTTTTGATTCAGGGCTTTATATAGAGTCTGTCCTTTAGCGATAAATACTCATGAAAGGATTTGATAAGAACACTTGTCAAAGGTGAGGGCGAGATAAAAATCTGGAAACACCCCTTTTAGAAACACATTTTATTAAAATGTAAATTTCTTGGTGTTTGGTTTGTATTTGAAATTTGACTCAAAATACACATTACACATTTTATTTATTCAGCCACAAGGTTTAACTCATGATTTACATGCAACCATATTAAAGAAGACCTATAGTGTCTGCTGTGTTATAATCTATGACGCCCACGGATTATGTTATAATTTCCTAATTTTAAATAATATTGATCTAAAATGGCTTAATAAAAAAACAAGTCCAC
Organism: Periophthalmus magnuspinnatus; assembly: GCF_009829125.3. Classification (NCBI taxonomy): domain Eukaryota; kingdom Metazoa; phylum Chordata; class Actinopteri; order Gobiiformes; family Gobiidae; genus Periophthalmus; species Periophthalmus magnuspinnatus. Next base: position 22,903,604 of record NC_047136.2, read on the forward strand.
TGATTTTTGCCTTAGAAAACTGTGGTGCCAAATAAGAAATGATGTCACTACTAAAATTATGTTAGAAGTACCTATAACTAGTACTTTAAGTAGTATTGTACTGTACAATTTTGCCAGCAGCACTTCCTTACCGTCATCAGACTAAGACTCTAACCCAGTTTTACTTACAACCCCAATTCCAATGAAGTTTGGACACTGTGTAAAACTAAAAAAAAATAAAAAATAAAGAATACAATGATTTGCCAATCATTTTCAACCTATATTGAACTGAATAAACCACAAAGATATGATATTTAATGTTCAAACTGATAAACTTTATTGTTTTTATGCAAATATTCACTCATTTTCAATTTTATGTCTGCAACACGTTCCAATAAAGCTAGGACAGGGGCATGTTTACCATCACCTTTCCTTTTAACAACAATCAATAAGCATTTGGGAACTGAGGACACTAACTGTTGAAGCTTTGCAGGAGAAATCCTTTCCCATTCTTGCTGAATGTAAAACTTCCGTTTCTCAGCAGTCCGGGGTCTCCTTTGTTGTACTTTGAGCTTCATAATGCTCCACACATTTTCAGTAGGAGACAGGTGTGGACTCAGGCAGGCCAGTCTAGTACCCACACTCTTTTACTACGAAGCCACGCTGCTGTAACACTTGCAGTATGTGGCTTGGCATTGTCTTGCTGAAAAAAGCAGGACGTCCCTGAAAAAGACGTTGCTTGGATGGCAGCATATGTTGGTCCAAAACCTGTGTGTACCTTTCAGCATTAATGGAGCCTTCACAAATGTGCAAGTTAGACATGGGCACTAACACACCCCCAGACCATCACAGAGGCACTAACACACCCCCGGACCATCACAGAGGCACTAACACACCCCCGGACCATCACAGAGGCACTAACACACCCCCGGACCATCACAGAGGCACTAACACACCTCTGGACCATCGCAGAGGCTTTTGAACTTTACTCTGATAACAATCCGGATGGTCCTTTTCCTCTTTGGCCCGCAGAACATGATTTCCAAAAACATTTCAACAACGTTTCTGGGTGTTGTTGATATGTGGCTTTTGCTTTGCATGGTACAGTTTTAATTTGCACTTGGAGATGTATCAACGAACTGTGTTAACTGACAATGGTTTCCTGAAGTGTTCCTGAGCCCATGTGGTAATATCTTTTACACATTCATGTCTGTTTTTAATACAGTACCACCTGAGGGGTCAAAGGTCACGGGCATTCAGTGTTGGTTTTCAGCCTTGCTGCTTATGTGCAGAGATTTCTCCAGATTCTCTGAATCTTTTGATGATATTATGGACCATAGATGATGAAATCCCTAAATTCCTTGCAATTGTATGTTGAGAAACGTTGTTCTTAGACTGTTGGATAATTTGCTCACACAGTTGTTCACAAAGTGGTGAACCTCGCCCCATCCTTGCTTGTGAATGACTGAGCCCTTCAGAGATGCTCCTTTTATACCCAGTCATGACACTCACCTGTTTCCAATGAACCTGTTCACCTGTGGAATGTTCCAAATAGGTGGATTTTAAGCATTCCTCAACTTTCCCATTCTGGAACGTGTTGCATGCATCAAATCGAAAATGAGTGAATATTTGCATAAAAACTATAAAGTTTATCAGTTTGAACATTAAATATCATGCCTTTGTAGTTTATTCAGTTCAGTATAGGTTGAAAAGAATTTGCAAATCATTGTATTCTGTATTTTTTTTAAGTTTTACACAGCGCCCAAACTTCATTGGAATTAGGGCTGTATGACCTTATGGTTTCTTTGAATATTGCAGAATATTGCTGAGGTTCACCTTAACCCCTCATTTGAGTTAATACTAAGTTAAAATAACTAACTTGGTCTCGGTTTAGTCCTAGTCTCGTTTTAGCACAACTTTAGACCTGTTAAAGACCTGGTTTGGATTAAATATTTGGAAACACCAGTCTTTTGTTAAGTGGTATTTGGAGAGAGAGGTTTTGACAGATGTTTTGATGTTTCAGTTGACAGATCAGGGTGTGCTGGTGTTATTTCACCTAGTTTACCTCTCTGTCCTCTTGTTACACAAATCAATTTTCTGATCTGAACACACCTTTCCTCTCCCCAGTGATGTAATCCAGTATGCAACTATATGTAATGCATTGTCTTCTGCAAAAAACTACATGTCCCTGTGTCTCAGCCAGGTCTCATGAAGTGTTACCTGTCCTTAAATTACCTGTTAACAAGGGCCGTGTCTCAATTCTCTTTCCTTGCCTTCTTTGTTTGTCTCCTCTTCTCACCTCCTTTCCTTTCCTCGCCATGTTGGAGAGCTCAGAGGAGGGAAGGGAAGGAAACCACAGAGGAAACATGAGCAAGTGTTCAGGGGACAGACATCAGATACAATAATACAACTTTATTTGTCTCATGGTGAGGATGAGGAGTTTGTATTAATACTGCAGTGACATCACACTCTACTGTGGTACCGTAGGCATGTCTATGGCGTAATGTTCAGCAGTTTCCATGGTGATGCAAACAGCAAAAAAAGTTTTAAAATCATCTGAAAATTGAAAGAAAAAATACAAAATTGATTTAAACAACAAACATTTCAGGAGCCTGTGATCAATATGAGCATTCATGGTCCTGTTTAGGTGTTTGATTTTCACAAAAATTAGTGAACTGGAAAACTGCTAGCTAGTTTGTGACTGTGACTGTTATTTGAGAGGGACTTGTTTAACAGCACAAATCAGCTCACCTATTGTAGTTTCAGCTAAGTCCATTTTTTATGTTTTAAAACAAAAGTCAGATTAAAGTGAAACATGAGTCCCAGAGCTTCAGACAGTGCATTGCCTCTAGTGTGCATCGCACCCCAGGGAATGTTGATGACATCAGCTGCAAAGGATAAGGGATGTTGAACATGTGACATAATCTTATTTAAATTATTCATGATGTGTTCTGAAGCATTTATCTGAAACCAATGGTCTGACTAATAACAAATATAAATATAAATCACCACAAGATCATTTTGGTCAGAACCAGAGCTTGAAGAAAGGCTGTCCCATTATTTACAAGTACAAATGGGACTCTTTTATGGGATCCAAATCTCTAAAAGTTGTGAAAAGCGCATATAAAGTCATCGTGCTGAATAATTTGGATACTCTGAATTCATGAGGAGGTGAAGTGAAGAACTCTGGACCACTGCAAATGGTTTGAAATTAACTGGTTCGGTTTTTCACATCTTAAAGCTGTTAAAGAGTAAAAATGAGGCACAAATCAGATTTACAGATAGATAATTTGTATTTATTTCATTCACATTGAAAAACACATTCAGACAGAGTGAAAAGGATAAATAAAAAAAAGTAATGGAAGATTTACAGCTCAGCATTTCCCTGAAACGCTCCATTGTCGACTTCCACAAACCTGAGACTTCAACATGGTTTAAACGAAACAAGAGTCACAGACCTATGTCACAGCTACATACAGTCACCACATGGGGCAGTAGTGTTTTGGATCGACTATATCAATAACCATAGACACAATAGTAAAGAGCAGCTTTGGTCAGATATTACTGTGCATAGGAAGTGGGCCTGTCATGATAATTATCATTTTGGGGTCAGTATTTACTTTTTGTTATTCTTCTGTACTATGATGAGATTTGAGCTGAAAAAAGTTGAATATATAGCTTCTATAGCCCATGACTGACACAATTAGAATAGTTCTTTGCTTTAGTGTTTTTTCAGTGGCATAAATTTGTTTCAATGTTATCATTTATCTAGATCTTCTTCCCAATTGACTTATTCAGTTATCATGACAGGTCTAGCAGAGAGACAGGCCCATTACATGTAGCTTCCCCACATGGCACACAGGGCGGCGACACTGAGTACAGACAGGCTCATGGTGACAGAGGTGGCTCCGCTCGTGTTGACTGGGTTGCACCTGTCAGTGTTGCAACACATCGTGTTGACGGTGTAGGTTGTGCCGATCACGGGGAGACTCCCGTTTCTGACGTCGCTGCCGTTGGTGCAGGTGGTGTTGATAATGCAGCCCTGTTGGCTGATGCCCCTGAAGCTTGAGACGGAGGGGAAGGCTGAGGAAGAGAGGGGGAAATATTATTATTTACTATTATTTATTATTTATTATTATTCATTTAACTCTTGCTAGCTGTTTAACGTGCCAAAATCAGATATTTAAATGGACTGACTTTTTAAAATCTCTTTAACTTTTACTATAGATAAAGAGAGAGAGAGGGGGGGGGGGCATTATAAAAGTAGTGTAGTAATATGAATATTTAAAGAAATTTAAGATTTTGATTTTAAATAAACATGTTCAGATCAAATATAGCCCTTGCTGGTAACAATTGTAATGTTCATTTATTCTTGATTAAAAAAAGATGACTTCATATTTATCTGTGTTATAATTTGTTACTTTGGTTCTCACATGACTTTCCCATATGGGTTGCCAGTTTCAATGCTGAAATCCACAGTTGGAGTTGATCCGAATCGTCACTACCTAAACTCCAGCACCTGCAGCCAATCATGAATCAGCCTCTGCAGCTCAGTGAGTGAATTCTGGAGGTTCTGAGCTTTCACATGAAATATATTTTTTCAGGAATTAAAAAGCAATCAGCCTTAAAGACTTGAAAGAACTGGGAAAACTGGTTATGCAAGTTTGACAGAGCCTCAGAACTGACCAAACCAGATCTGAACAAAATGATGTGATTCATGCTCAGGCAATGTCCCTCATTAAGTCTTTACTTATTCATCCCATTCTTTTTTCCATTTCTTTATTTCACTGACTGGGGCCCTATTTGTTTATAATCATACTTTTGATTCAATATAAAATATCTATTCAACACATTTTTGTGAATGACATGAGCTCTTGTAAAACTAGTTCTTCAGCTTTTGTAAATTTCATATATTAAACTAGTATGACCCTCCCCTGTCTGTCAGTGCGTCTGAGTAATATGGATGAATGGGAGGGACTTGTGCTAAAGTACATGGACTTACTAGCTGTGGCTGTGTAGCAGGTCTGATTGGCTGCGCATGTGACATTGTCAGAGCCGAAGCAAAATCCGAAGAGACTAGCGATGCATTTGTTGCAGTCCAGAGACTCAGCTGGAAAAGAAAAAAATACAATTCATTAAAATGTCACATACTGTGTTCATTACTTTCAGCTTCCTGTTATATTAGTCATTTTGAGGAGTTTTTACCCATTCAGAAGATATAATATTTTGTTTTAATCACCATGGTAGCAAATGTATTCTTCTCGACAGCATATAGCGCAAATGTAATAAGTAGCAATAATAATAAGATTAAAAAGAGTTTAACTAGCCTTGTTTAACCTGTCTTTTCATTTGTGTGAAGGGAAACTCAGGTGGACCACACCCAGAGCCATTCTTTAGCCATTGTAAAATAATCCCTGAGCTAAGTCCCACCTCTTTTGCCAAATAATCAATTGTTTCTTATGTAACGTGTGTGTGTGTGTGTGTGTGTGTGTGTGAGGACTAACTGACAGCGCTGTAGTCATAGCAATGCCAAAAGCAGCCCAAATAAAATTTTCCATACAAGTTAATGACATAATTACAATTAACTTCCTCAGCAAACACAATAGAGATTATTCATGGGATTTAGTGTCATGTTATAAGGTGCCATTTTGAGGAGAGCTGACCACTGAAAAGAGTTAGTTTGTTAATCACTATGGCAACATCATGGCAAAGTTTTCATCATTCTGAAACCTTAAAAAAGAGAAACATTTTCTTGAAAAAATATTGACTTAATTAATTGAACAGAATTATTTAAAAGTAAAGTCCCATTTAAACTAATTGTTTTAAAATTTCCAATAAAACAAAGCATAACATTTTGAAAAAAATGTTTTGTTAAATTTGTCTTACCCATGACAAAGCAAGCCAGCACTGCAACAATTCCAATCAGGATCTTGGCCATTTCTATTTTGTAGTTGTTTTTGGGTCGTTGAAAGTTTAAAATCCTCTTTGTGTGTCTCTTGGCTGGGAGGTGAAATGATGCTGCTGGAGTCAGGCTGGTCTTTTATAGTGATGAGCGGAGGAGCCGGTCCAACCAGAACTCAAGACTGAAGGGAGTGGACCAGGAAGGAATCTAAAATGGAAGGAATGTCAGGTATGGGGCTTATGGGGCTTTACCAGTAGGAAATAGATGCTATCACACTGAGAGAATTGTGTGGGGTATTTTGAGAAAGAAAAGATTAATTAATAATTTATGATGCTGGTGTTTTTATTATTTATAAGTCCTGAAATGGGTTGTAATGAGTTACACAACTCCTACTCATTTTACTAAAGTATAGGTAACATAAAGATATTCATTGCCATTGGACCTGTAAAACTATGATTTATATACACCGCAGGTATTACGCCCCCATCACCGACGTGGATGGCTTCTGCTTCCTCTGCACCAACATCACTCAGACGGCTGTCATTGAGTCCATCCTCAACTCCCCCATCACGGTGTGGTACACCAGGGCCACTGCCAGGAACACAGAGAACACACAGAGAAGGCAATGGGCCGCACCTGTCACTGAGTATCCCCATTGTGAACCAGGATACTCATATCCCTGTATACATGCTCAATCGGAGTATCCTGGATTTTAGAAGGCTTGCTATGACAACCATGGCACAGATATGGAAAGGAGCTAAACGTTTTGGTAGCCTTGCCAAATTAAGCCTGTTTCTAAAAACAAAGGAACAATATATACTTTAAAATAATGATATTAAAAGGTAGTTGTATTTTGAGTTGTTTTGGGAAAGTTGCTACTCTTACTGTATTTGTTACTTCAGTTTGTGCATTCTTCACCAGTGTGAGAAATCAGGATACTGTGTCTACATGTCACAGTATCCTGGAATATATGTGAATATATGGACACACACGTAACTAGGTCACTCAAACCCAATCATATCCGGGATACTCATGTAAACACACTCACTGTCACTCCTCTCACTTTAAACAAATACTTCATCCTCTACTGGATTTGCCCTTGCTCTGTCCATGTTGTGTTATGTTTTGATATTCAGTTTGTATTTTTTATTGAAGCTGTCCCATTTTAATATATTTTTAAAATGTATTATGACCATCATGCATCTGACTGCCAGAGCACATTCATAGTTTGTGACATGTGTTCAGTGACAATATACTGTTCTAATTCTGGTCCACGTGCCGTCTTTTTCTGACAGTATGTAAATAGTGTCTGAAATCTGTCTCATCAGATTGAGAACATCACAAATGCCACCGTAGTTTCTGCACTTGAGCCGAGCGTCAGAGCGCGTTATCACATCAGAGATTTCAGCAGATTCACTCCACTCAAGGAGACGCACTCGATAAACGCCAGTGTGAGCTCTGTCCCTATCTAACATCGACCAACTACAACCATATCAACATTTAATCGCAAAGTAAATACCACATCTTTTTTAGTTTATGATGGGCAGTTTCAGTAAATGTTTTAGTAGCTTTGCAATGTCAGCCATATGTCAGCTGATGCAATCCGTCATTGTCTGCTTGGTTTGGTTGTGAGCCGAGGTACACGGAGGATACGCGTTTGATTACATTACATTATAGCACCTTTTCACGTAAACACTGATTGATAACTTTCACCTCAGAGACACTATATGCATTATAAAGCATTTGAAAGGTGTTAAACCAGATTTTTATCATATTAAAAACTTTCAAAAGTAGAACAAGTTCATTTGAAACTGTTGCAGCGGTCTAGTTATTTCTCACTTACCTTATGCTTTCTCATCCTTCTAATTTATTCACTGAGATGAGTTTATAAACGTTTTCACAACTTTCAGAGGCCAGAGCGGTAAAGCCAACAACAACTAGCATGTTAATTGTGCACTACCTGATTCTCGTAAACTATATCGAATAGAATTATATGCAGACAGTCACAGTACACAGCTAACTTATTTTGACCTTGAAAGCTGCTTATACAATATACTAATAGTACTGGGGTGAGGCAGATTTAGCTCAAATACATAGAAAAATAAAAATAAATCAGGTACAGGTATTTTTATTTTTTTTCAAAACCACATGAGAAACAAAATATTTATTAAAATTTAACAAAAAAAAAAAATCTAGAGTAATTAGGTTATTTAACGGAGCGCTGTATGTAACTATCTTTCTGGTGTAGAGTCAACCACAGCTCATCTCTCCGTGGAGCTGCCATTGCTTTTCCTGGAATATTCCACAGTATGCCATTAAATTTATCTATCTCCTTGGAAACAAGTAGGTAATGTCACCTGGACAAGTTGCAGGTCAGATCGGGGGAGAGGCGAGCCAGCTCACACCTGATTTGGCTGTCAGTTGGAGTTAGGTGGAGCATACTGGTTTGATTACATTTCATTTTACCAAGTCACTGAAACTCTGATTTATGATGTTAACCTAGAGGGATGTTTTGAATTATAAAAATAAGAAACTGCAAAAGAGAAGAAATGATCAAAGTTTTCAACTATTTCTAGATACTGAATAAAAATCTGCTTAAATCTAAACTAACCAAGACTAAACAGGAGTAATGAGCGACTAAAGCAGGTGACAAATCAGGACTAGACTAAAACTAGGCCAGGAGTTACTAGGATCCTTATACGTCAAAGCCTAAGCCAATTTAAAGGGGCGCTGTGGAACATTTCTGGTGGTGAGACACATATACTGACTTGTTTCTATGCAGATGCTAAGGCTTTGTCTGGAATATTCTACAGTATGGCATTAAACTTCTCTTTGTGGAGCATGTTTGTCAAGGCAATAAAACAGTACTAATGATAGGTTTAATGCCACAGTGTGGAACATTCCAGGTGAGGCAATAACATCTTCATGTAGACAAGTAAGTATCAGACTCCCCACTTGAAATGTTACATGGTGCAGTTTTAATTTTGTTTAGGTTTTGTTGATGTATGGACCCGGGTAAATTACACAGTGCGTCTTTACTAAAATGTGTTTGATATAACACAATTTTCCTAAATCATTTCTTCTAAAAACAAAATAATTTCTCTGCAGCACTGCACAATTAGAGCTCACAACATTCCCCAAAGGTGTTTTATTATATTTTTGTTATATTTATTTATCATGGTTTCTTCTCACCTCTCAGATCAGAAACAAATTAGTCTTTTAAATTCAGATGACAGAATTTTTTAAAACTCTAAATGAGTGCTTTTTGTTACTGATTTGAATATATTAAATGTTTTGTTTTTTATTACCTTTGTTTAGTACTTTCTACATTTAACATACACACAGAAGACATCGAATATAGGAAGCAGAATATATGAGATTATGTAGTAAAGAAAATAAGTAACTCAAATAAATATTTTTTATGTTTTATTTTCAAATCCTCAAAGTATCCACCCTTTGATTTGTCGACGGCGCTGCAAACCCTCGTCCTTCTCTCAATGATCTTCATGATGAAGTCTTCTGAAACAGTTTTCACCTCACAGCTGTGCCGCGTCAGGGTCAAGAATTGCCAGTGCGAAGCAAATGCAAGTGCAAAGCAGTGAACAAAACAAAGGGTAAAGGATATTAAAAAAATGTAATGGAGCCACTTTATTCTGAATGTATTTTCATTGGCTACATTCCACATGTGACATTCATAGTTTTGATGCTTCAGTGAGTGTCACGAATGTAAATAATCACAGAAATAAAGTGTCAAAAGTTTTAACTGGTGGTATAAGTGTTAAACTCAAACTGTGACACTGGTCTTTTGAAGCCAGCTTAACTTCTATTTCTGGGTCTTGTCAGATTTCAAGACTCAGAACAAAGAAGCTGAAAAACCAATGTGGAGAAAAGAAAAAAAAGTCGTGAAAAACCAGTCAGACCAGAGACAGAGGAGAGAAAGAGTGAGAGGAGGAGGGAGGAGGAGGACACTTAAGACGAAACTCACACAAGATATTCCAGTTTGGTCTTTATTAAAACTCCAGTTGAACAAAATGAAGATTCAGAGCCATGTGTCAATCAAACCCACTGCCATTTCAAATACAAAATATTATCATGAGGCAGGGACTAGGGTTTATGTTTACATTTGAGCTCATTGTTACGCCCCGTATATTTACAAAAATGAGAATTCATATAATGTGAAAAATAAATCAGATAATTAAGCAAAACAAAACATGGCACGATTGGAAATGGATTTAACAAAATGGCGTCTGATTTGTGGAGTGAAATATCCTGGCTAAAATAGACAAAAACCTCTACCTTTTTGAACCAATAAAACAAAAGATAAAGAATTGGTAAAACATTTGAGATAAATATGCCCAAGACCATTTTTAAAGAGCTTAACATAATCATGCACCAATAAAGAAACAGGAACAGTTAAACCAATGGGACAACATGCGCTTTATACATGATACATTACACGTTTTAGCTCATGCGCTAAGAACAGAAAACAACTATAAAAATATGATGACCTAAATCATTAGTATTAGTCAAATTGGCAAACATCTTTGACAAATCTTTGAACAAATTACACATTTAGGGTTATTTTATAATACAGATACTAGTCTACTATGGCTTACAAGTATTTCACACTTTGTAACATTGTTAATCTTAAAACCCCTATTGCCAATTAAACTTAGAATATGATTAAGGCTTTAAAAAAATATATGTTTTTTTTGGCAGATTTCAGTGTATCCTCTCATATATGAAACAAATGTCTCAAGATTTATTGTGGCTTTGTTCAAAGACACACCAAAATCTGATCATAATCTGGTTTCTGGACCTTTAAGTTTATTTAAATGAAATGCAAACCCCAGGATCTGATGTGAGTAACCAGAGGGACCATGTTCAGACAGAAACATGTGCATTTTGCTGTTTAAGTGTTACTTTAAGAGACTTACAACTCCAAAAATCAGATTGTAACCTCATTTTGCGTGTGCGTAGAACCGGAGCAGTTCATATCCCCTCAATAGGTTTGTGTGTAAGGTGGAGATGGACAGTAACATTGGTGCATTCAGAGCTTAGATGTTAAACCAGGGCGTTAGCGGCAAACACAGCGGCGACAGAGGCCAGAGCAAGCTGCAGTGCCCCGGGCAGAGCGGTGGGGGCGCTGTTGCACAGGTCGGTGTTGCAGCAGGTCTTAGTCATATGGTAGACCGTAGTGTTTCCGGACGAGGGGAAGTTGACGTTCTCGGTTTTGTTGCAGCTGGACACAGCGAGGCAGCCCTTCATTTTGATGTCCACGAACCCGGCTGCAAACAGAAAACAGGGTCACAACTTTAAAACATGAACCCGGCTGCAAAGACACAGAAAAACAGGGTCACAACTTTAAAACTGAAATTTGAGCAGATTTTTTTTATTATTACAGTAATACAAAGTGGTTGAAATGCATGTGATTCTGGCATTAGTTTATCATCTGTTCAGATTTCAGTCCTCTGTCAAACGTTAAAGTACATATGAATGTCAAACTGTTCAAAACAGTAAACCAAAACATGGTTTACATCATATTTTTAAGATCATATTAAAGATCTTGGTCAGTTTCTTCTCATTTTTAAATTTAGGTGAAGCTTATAATTTTACTTCCTGGTTGGACACGGGCAGCCTCCATAGTTGTGCTTAGACTGATCAAAACAAAGGTGTGGTTGTTTGTCTTGATCAGTGGAGGATTTGAATCTGCCCTTGTGGTAAATCGGCCCTGCATTTTGGATTGACTTTTCAGTGTTGATGACATATGGAGAGGGATTCTGTTTTTGAACCCAGCACTGCTTCCTTAGTTTTTTCTCATCTTTTCCGCAAACTGTACCTGGTAAATATTGATCACAGTTTTACTTCAGTTGAGTGGCAAAGTATGAGAAAAACAGATGCACTTTTAAGATTCCAGTTTTCTTCTCACTCCTTTTCGAGCTTAAATAAAAAAATTTAAAAAAAAGTGAAATGTGCATTAAGTGTACTGGATGCATGTGTTCATTAATCTGCTTGAAATAAATAAATAAATGAAAAAAAAAAGAGAAAAAAGCTGCTGCAGAAATGTTTTCAAGTAGGACTGGATCGTGTCATTATGCTATGTCTGGGTCTAATAAAATGCTAGTCTGATTTAGAAATGTACAATATCACAAATTGAATTGAAATTTGAGTTAGCACAGTTGTCAAAAATATACCATCTTTACAGAAAAATCTTCCTGTAGTTTAGACCTCTGTAAACATGTTCATAAATCTATGGGATTCTTCTATTAGTTTCCGTTCATATTTTTGTCTTCTCTCAAATATGGAGTTCTTTACATTTTTTTTTTCTTTAAAAAAAAAAAAAAATCATTCATAAAATATAAAAAGACAACAATGTCATAAAGTTAAACATACAAGAAATTTATGAAAAGGAGCAGAAAGAAGAGTTATCTGCCCTGTTTTTTTTTTTTTTTTTTATAAACTCTGATAGTTTCAATACAATATGTGCTCTGAACAAAATCCTATTTTCAAAATTGCAAATCTAATCACAATTACTTTTTCCCAAAATGCAGTGCTAGACTCATCCACTACAAAGTCATTTGGGCAGATTTGAACCCGTCGCTTCCTCTCCTCAGTTGACCTGTCTTTAGGGAATGTGTTCAGTTTACAATTACATTTACAATATTGTTTTTAAATATTTGAAGCAAGAAAACTGTACAGGTTTCAGAGCTGCTTTTGTGTTTATGGAACAGATGAACCACTTCCATAAAACTCTAATGCATGTGTTTAGTAGATACAAAATATACAGTACAAATTTAAGCTGTTCTTAAGCAACATATACAGTGAAGATATAGATGTGCACTATTAGAATGAACTTTTCAATGAGTTATTATGAAATAAAAATGTGAAATTGTTACTTTTTGGAACTAAAGAAACCTAAAGAAGACATTTTAATTAGACAGAGCTGATATATTAATTAGCATTAATTTATAAACACACTTTAGACACATTAAAACACCAACATGTTTTTGCTTCTATTTTGTCATAATCAGCTAATCAACATAGCTTAATGAATGACATAACAGCTAATCTAATGACTAACAAATGAACGGACATATCTGTACATCAGAGACATCCTCTGTCTCTTCTTCACAAACTCGTCATTTGCAATTATGTCAAATGCTCATAGTGTTGGACATTTTGACAGTATTTTGGCGTGATTTGTGTATTTCTAGATAACTTGACAAAATGAAAATAAGAAAGCTCATATAGGTAACATAGCCTCATCATTATGGTCCTGGATGTTAATTAAAATATTTGTATGAACAGTGGTTAAAGGGGAGGAGCTGACAGGAAACGAGGCTTTATTTAGACATTGGATTATTGCCAAAGTACAGTTATTTGATTTAGTCTCTTATTACTGCCTATATTTTCATCACACTTACAACTGTTTTTTATAATAATGTAAGAACATGTGGTTTTTTTTTCATGTTTTTCTAATTCTGACTTGGATTGGTAGATGGTACCTGTGCTAAATATTTATCATAGTTTTACACCAGTTAAGTGACAGTTTGCGGGAAAAAGTTTGCAAGAAAAAGTTGAAATGTATAGAACTTCAGGAAGTCGAGCTGAGTTCTAAAACGAAATTCCTTCATGTCATCAACACGGAACAATCCATCCAACATACAAGATTTACCAAAAGGAAGGCATTTTTCTGACAGCTTCCCATGTTCAACCAGGAAGTAAAATGATCAACAAAATATAAAAATGAAAAACTAGGCAAGATCTGTACTAAAATCATGTATAATGATGTTAACGATGTTTCCATGAAATAAGCAGTCTAACCTGTTACACTTCCAATTTAAACTTTAGTATTGTTCTGTGAATGTTCTGAATGTTCAGTGAATGACTGAAGTCTCTGGGGTTTTCCAAGCTTTGCTGGAGGGTGATTTGTTTATTAGCAGAAGTCAAAGCAGTAATGATGATCAGATCGGACTGTGAACACTGTGACCTCCGGTTCATTCTCTCCTATCAAAGGATTAAAACCTCACTGTCGTTACGGTACATCACACAATACTCAGAAATGTGGTTTATCTTGTACTTATCACTCATAAGTACGCACTTTAACAGAGGCAAATGCTTCAAACTTGCTAGGGCTGTGCAGTTAGTCAAGTTTGACTCCCAGATTTTATTGTGTTAATCAAAAAATAAAACAATTAAAATGACATGGGTGCTGGTTTCGTTTTTTCACTCGCACCAAGAAACACCAGACATCAACTCAATGGAGCTCCACAGTGACCGCCCACCCCCTGGTCCTTTCACTTTATTTTAACAGCTCGCTCAGGACTAACCAGTTATGTGCTAACTAATGAATGTGGAATATCTGTAGATTAGAGTCATCCTCTGTCTCTTTCTGACTCACCGGTCGTTTCCAGTGATGTCAGATTCTCATAGCGTTTGACAGTTTGACAGTATTTTAGCTTGTACTTGTGTATTTCTGGATAATTGAAATGTAGATTCTGTATATTTGACTAAGTGAGTTTTGAGTGAATTGTGCTTTGAACGATTGAATCATTTTAATCCAAAAACAAAACTTGCAGTGGTTGATGATGAAATTTACATTACTCAATCAACTCATTCAAACACTTTAATCCAATCCTGGTGTGTATTGTGTTCGATTCCCAGATAGAATTTCCTAAAATGGCTGCTACATCTCGTCACACAAAGGTGACTCAATCAGGAATGTTGCTCAGGTCAAAGGTCATATTTTAGGTTACTTACTCATACATTCTTTTATAAATGAACAATGGATGATCTTCTAAAACTTTATAAAATGCCAAGTCATTAAAACATTTCGTTGAATCTTGTTTTTTGGACTTAAAACAACTATGTTATTAAAAAACACACACACATAAACAGGACAAAATTGGACCTTTCTGAACAGTTTTAGAATAATCTTGAACTTTATTAGAACTAATATAACACCAGATGGTAACACAAAGAAATAGCTTTTATTTTGTGTTTTTTGTCTTCCGGCTGTGAGTAAGTCTACAAGCGACAAATGCTTTCTGCTGACAATATGAAATGATTTGAACATTTGGGTTTCTTGCAGGCTCCTTCAGTTATAATGTGATTTCTGTATAATAAACATGTGTGGGTGTACCTGCTTCTACTTTGCCGCTGAAGCACTGCTCTCCAGAGTTGCAGGTGATCTTTGAAGTGACGCACAGTTTCCAGAAGCCCAGTTTACAGTTGTAGCACTGCAGCGCCTGGACTGGACCCAAACACAAACACAACAGTTAACTCACAACTTCACAACAGTTCAGGGGTTGTGTCACATTAAAGAGCCCGTACTCATTCACACATATATTCATACACCAGTGTACACAGACACAAGGTGGGGATAAAAATGCAAAACTGCACTACACAGCCAAATGAAAAATAAACACATACAATTTAAAAGTACGGATGAGACATAATTCATGAGTTTCAGGTTCCTGTTATACTGAGAAATTCAAAATTGCTATAACCATGGTCCTAATTTTCCATCATTCTGAAATCCATGGATTCAATTATATAGCATTTTTGTTAATACTCAAATCCTTCCAATAATTTACATCTGTGATTTTCTAACCAAAACAAAACATTCATTTAATTTAAATTAAAAAAAAAAAATCTTAATATTATAGAGTGACGTCATGAGGAACCTGGTAATTTCATAATACTAATACAATGTCTGTGACACATAATATCGTGTCTATGACTCATAATGACTGAACACAAACAGAGGTTATTATATTAAACAAATAAAAGGTGTCACTGTCCACTGACATCAGCATCAATGGCTTTGACGTATTTGAACGTATTTCACGCACATGAAATCCAAATATGGATTAAACAAAGAAAAATCATTTATGCAAGCTATTAAGACAGACACGAATGGAAATAACAACCTGTTCTTAACAACGGCCAATAAGGCAAGCCTCATATTTAATAAATAATATCAAAGACTCATTTAAAATATGCAAGATGAAACGATTGACGACAGAGGAGCCAAAATTCAGCCCGATTTTAAAATTGTTGTGTCTAAATTTGGGTCAAAAATCAGCCCAACAACCACACAGTGTAAACCCAGACTAACGATTTGAATGAGCCAGATACTTTCTTTATTTTTGAAAAGGGTTAAATAATCTGGGAAATAATACCCATCCATGATTTTTCTGAAAAACATTGCGATTGAGACTAGATTTGCGCTTTATGTTTTGATAATAGGAAAGTTCAAAGTTCACATTTTAAACTCAACAAGACTGAAACATGAACTGACAAACTAATACAAGAATCACATTTCAGAACATGTTTGTGCAGGTTTAAGGCCTTAGCGATTTTTATACAGAACAGGACGTTACTATGGTACTTTTGGCCATTTTGCCAACTGCGTCCGTTCAAATTGCACTTTCGATCCCATTGCTGTGAGTCGCCCAGCCCTAGTTTACAACATTGTTCATTAATGAAGTGGTTACGCTGCATTTCAAAGCACTACACCTATAGATTAAACACATTTCCCCAAGTCTAAAAGGAGGTATGGACTGTGCAGTACTGACAGTGTTTATTTGACCATAGCGTTTGACCCATGGATTTATTACTATGTTATTATATTATACTGCACAAATGAATGATTATCTTTCCATTATTGCTCCTACATAACCCACAGTATTTAAAACGGCCACACCACGAGAACACATCAAACAGTATTAAGCTTTTCGATTCATTCACTCCACGCCTTTTGAGTTTCGGTTACACCCAAATCTATATCAGCCGCTGACCACTCTCTAAGTCCTTTCAGTTGAAGTAAATATGGATATTGCCAGAACATCATGTGACAGGTTTATTTCAGCGTTTTGTTTTTTTAAATGGCTAAAGTCGCCCCATTTTCTTTTGAATACATTTGAAAAACTCCTCGTCTCATGTGATTGTATAGACCGCGCCCAGTTGACTTGAGTTGTGGATCTCGTTCGACCTGATTCCCTGTCACCTGATCTTTTGTAACTGGTGGTAATTACAACAGCAGCGGTAATGGGGAGATACACATGTTTGTGTACTCAAGCACAATGAGAGTGTGAGTAATTGTCTACCTTGAACAGACAGACATAATGAAGTGTGAGGCCATACAAAATGTGTTTGTTAGACTTCCCCAATAATTGTACAATAGGGACTGAACCAAGACTAAACTAGAGCCAAACCAAGACTAAATCAGGACTGATCCAGGAGCAGCGGAGGGCTTCAACTTGATCTGAATTAGGAGAAAAAAGTGCAAAAACCAGGATTTACATCAGGACTAAGGGTGGTTCACTTGTCTTTGTTGGATCCTGGTTTTAGCCCAGTTTAGTTCTGATGTAGATTTGTTCCTGGTCTAGTCCTGGTCTAGTCCAAGATTAGCTCCAAATTTAGTCCCACTTTACTCTTACTTTGAAGTGGTCTATGTGTGAACGCACCCTAAAACCACTCAACTACACTAGGAAAACTAGCTCTGAATCAGGGCTGTAACGTTATTATTTCTATTCATGGATTTCAAGCTATGGCAACCATTCTCCATGGTCATAGCAATTAAGCAATTCAAATCTAAATATTATATCTTTTGAATAGGGAAAGGTCCTCTATGGGTGCATAACATACATAACTACATAACACAATAAGTCCATAGAAAATGACTAGCACACACCAGATTAAGTTTAAATTTGCATTATAGCCAATTAGATTATCTTTGGTATTCAAAACAGGATGTGCAGTATGTTTGATGTTTCTAGATAATCTCGTATGAATAATGTGAGTGTAAGAATCAGAAAATTGTGAAAATATTGCTGTAGGCCACTGGTCTCAACTCAAGACAAAAGCAGAGAATAAAAGAGGAATTATTCACTGTACGATATTGTTTTACATTGGACTATATTGCTTTAAATTATCTCTATATATTTTCATTTAAGCCACAGACATCTTAATATGTAGCGCTAAAGAATACCAGTAAAACCATTGTAAAACCTGTCATTTGTGAGTTTTAATTAAAGCCGCCCTGGTGTCGCTGATCATAAAGATACAGGTCTGCGTCTCTTTTACACCAAGTTGAACTCGTTTGACGACGAGTTACAGGAAAAGACTTGGTGAAGAATGTTTAGGTGACAAAGACATGAGCGGTATACATGTCTCAGACAGCCAGTACAGTACACTGCACTTAACTGCCATCATAAAATGTGTATTTAACCTGATTCTTCTGTCTGAACTCATCTCAGCCTCCTCCTGGTATAGATCTAAAGTTATAGACAAACGTTATGGAAAGTCTCTCACCCATTTGGAGTTCATAGTTCAACCATTCCCTGGATCATCTGTCACCTTCACTTCAATAAATGATCTTACTCCTATGTCTTTGTTTTGGTGTGGTCCTTGATAATAAATTCAATCGTAATATGGAGTTTGTACTTCACATTTTGACTCCGTGCTTCATGTTAACTCTGGCTGGCTCTCCAATAGTAATGTTGTCTTGGACCAAAGTATGCATACTGTGAAACGTTGACGCCAATGAGACTGTATGCAAACAAACTAAATACATCCATATGCTTCATAATTGATGACTAGTAGTATTATACAGCGGTACATATATGGGGGGCATGCTGTTGAAGTACTTAAACTTTGAGTAACACAGGAGCCAGTGAAGTGTCAGATTCTTCACATTCGTTCAAAATGGAGGTAGTTGATTTAACCTGGAGGAGAACAGATCAAAGACCGCAGAAAGAGCATGATAACAGCACCAACGAATGTGCTTTAGTCATCCACGTAAACCAGTGTGCGACATGCCAGACCAGTGATGCAACACAATCAGGTTACAAAACACTATTCAAATTAATGCCGTTTTTTCATTTTATTTATTAGCTCAGTCCAAGTCTTGGTGTTTAGGGTTAGGGCTAGACTGACAAATTATTTCAAATATGTAAGTAATGTAGTAATAATCTGTCAGAACATAATTACCATTATCAAGTCTCAGAGAATAGACTTTAATGCAGCTCTGCTTGTGTCCAAATCTCTCCATGGTCTAGCCCGATCGATAACACTATCTTAGCCTAGTTTAGCTTCTATTGTCGTCCTCACACTTTTGACCTTGTTAGTGTGAAGTGACTGCAATCCCTTCTTAACATGAGATGCAAAAAAAGAAGAAATTGTAAACATGTCCATTATTTTCAATCAACTTAGCCTTGGACCTGGAAGTTACGTCACACTTATTATTATGCTCAACTTCTTTGACATCTGTCAGCTCATAAACCGATCACGTACTGTTACAGAGGACATTTTGAAATGACAAACTTCCTTGTGTTTGGTTGAGAAGGGGACATGACATAGGAACCTCTCTGCACTTTACGGTAAAAGTGCAGAGAGGTTCAGCTTCATTCCTGAGTAGTTTCTAAACCCAAAAAAATCTATTGTTACCCTTTCACCTGTAGATAAAATCTGCTCAAATATTTCACTGAAACTCAACAAATTTGTAGACATATTTATACAAACAGACCAGCATTTTTGTTGAGTTTTGCCATTACAAGTGTGAATGTATGCTGGACATGTCACTACTACACAATATCTTTTACCAATGAGGACTGCGACGAGACAGCACTCCCACAAGATCGAGACAAGGCGAGATTTTGATCTAAATTACAATAAATCGGATCATTCAGTTCAATTTTGGCCTTTACATTTTTAATATATTTTATCAAGTACTTTGATAAAATGCTACTCACCAGCGTTTACCCCATTTTTGTCCAATCCAAATGGAAACATACAGGGAAAAAATATCACAAGTTAATTTTTCTCATGTGTGCACAATCTTCTGGCACGAGGTCTCATCCCATCTCTATTAATATTTCCATTTAAATCACTTATTGAGGAAATTATTGCAAAGGAAGCAATACTACCAGGCAAGAAGTAGTTTGAAATATCAGATTTCATATTTGTCAGCACAGGTAACTGATAACTGTGACTGTGCTACTGTTTTGTACAAAGACCTCTCATAATGGTTCAAAGTGTCATATTTACTTTTAGTGTTAAACCCTGGTGTTGACAGAAGATTACAGATCCAAACGAGGCAGAAACTGTTCAAAAACGTCATGTCACTGATGGATTTTTCCTTTTGTTAAATCAGAAACATTTATCATACTTGACACAGGCCGCAGACTCAACAGGAACAAACCACTGTGAGATCATTCATTTTATTATTCACAATTAAATTAAGAATTTTAATGATTGCACCAATCTAAAAAAAAACAAAAAAAACAACTTGTTCTGGTTCTCAAAACCTGCAACAAAGCCACTCCCCGCTTATGAAATCTGTGTGTTTAAATAGGATTACCCTTCTGATAAAAAACAAACAAACTGACTGCTGTATTTCTCAGAATCAACACAAAGGTCACATTTATTATTGAGCAGTAAAATACTCAGTAGATGTAAACCAAAAGTAATTCACAGAAAAAACAGGGTTGAAATGCCCTGTGCGTGATGCCAAAAGGGGAGTCAACTTTATTTAACAAAAGCCTCATGTGATGGATTAACGTGAAGAAACACCAAAACTATTTGATCGGGCTCCTATAATGTGATGATGGCAAAAACTGACTTTTGTCCCCTATTTGTGAGTATGTCATGAAATATCAAAACCTCGCTGTACTGCAACACAAAAACAAGATAAATTTTAAGTCCCCCTCTGTATTATTGGCCTATACAATATTCTGATGTCATTTGAAACCCAGCAATTAAACTTTAGAACGTAATGCAAAGTTTAACAATAAAAACGGGTCTTATTATTAGGTTAAAGTTTTAGTCTCTTCAGGTTCTATGTTCTGGCTCTGTGTATGAGCGTGTTTGTGTGTCTCTGTGTGTGGAAGGGTGTGGTACTTTCAATGTATGTATACGTTTTCAACCCAGTGTCACTTGTGTGCGTTTTGTAAAATGTTTGTGCATTGTTATTTTCCAGAGGACAGCGGATGTAAATGAGTCCAAGCCCTTCTCTTTTCCCTGGTACAATACATCAAATGGCAATATTCATGTTCTAACTGTACATGGTCCTCTAAAAAAATTCTATTCAAATGTCTAGAAATATATATATAGAAATACTTATATAGAAATACTTATATAGAAATACTTCAATAATATAGAAATACTTCAATAATGAAACAGTTACCATAGCGAATGATCAGTCGTTTAAGATCGAACAATGTAACGTGTAGAAAACGATGGTACAAATTTAACCAAAACCTCCCGCTGGCTCATAAAACCTGCAGTGTTAAACAGGAGAAGTACAAATCTCCACACATGGGTCCTGTTTTAAAGGTGAGATCGAAAGAAACAGGCTCGTACTGCCCCCCGCTGCTCACTCCACATAACTGCACCATCCACGCAGCAGGTGTCATGATTATCAGTGATATGACTTCAAAAAAATGTCGTAATGGGACAGGGACGTGTTATTAAGTTATGACATTTGTCTTTGCTGTTGCTATTCTGTGAAGAACTTTGAATTACTCAGAGCAGGTCCAACGAGGCATATGGACTTAACATTGTTCAATAATATTTAGGGCAGTGGAGCAGCCAGGTTTAAAATGCGTAATGGAATATGAAAGCATCTATAACCAAATTCAGGCTCTTTAGAAACCAAATCCAAACATTCACAGTTATCACACATTAATCTATGGGGACGTTTGTGTCCTTAACAACAGCTAACAAAGCCAAGGACAAACAAATGCTTTGTAAATATTCAAATGTAAAACAAAACCTGCCCTGATTCAGGACACGGCCGCAGAGATGCAAAACCCGAGCGTGACTGAGCTGAGGAAATAAAGGTGAAATAATGGTGTGGGAGCGTGACTATACACAGTAAATACACGATCCTTTTGATTAAGTAATGTAACCTGCAAATGAATCTCATCACCATAAATTCTAATAACATTTGCTGACCTTGTGCAGTGGAGAGCTAGAGCTACCAGATGTAGTGTAATCTAATGTAAATAGTCCCCTTGAACGAAGCAAAGATAAAATTATTAAACATTATCCAACTTAATTCGTTCAGCAAACACAATATGGCGCCTTTAGTTTAGACCTCCATACAACTAAGCATGTTCTGAAATGCCTCAAGTATTGGCTTAGCAGTCCATATTTCAGTCTGCGCTTTAATCTTATCCATTTGAATCAGAAAAATGTGCACCTAAAAGAGATTGTGTTTTTAAAATAATTAAACTGTTATGCTCGAGATAATGTTCAAAATTCATGGGTTTAAAGCTATGGCGACTGTCCTCCAGGGTCATAGCAATTAAGCAATTCAAAATATGATATCTTTTGAATTGGGAAAGGTCGTCTATAGGTCCCCACGGTGCTTCACATCAGAAAAGAATCATCTGTCTGAAGCCCATGAACACACCTGTACAAACTCTCCACTGCTCCATGTTTTACTCTGTATTTTAGTTCTGCCATTGAACCACAGAGGAGCAGGTGACCACTCGGAACACTAGATGGCATCAGTGTCAGCTGCTTTTGTACGCCCTGCCTCCAGGCCACAGACACAGAGACACAAAATGTACAGAGGCCTGGCCAATACAAGAGGAGGCTCCAACCAGACTGGGACAGGACTGCACCTAAATATTATCATAGTCTAGTCAAAAGATTATTTCAAATGTACACGGACATGTTTTAAATGCTTTTTCAACAAAATAAAAAGGTGAAAATCTGGCTTCTAAATAGACAAAGTGTAACCTCAGAGCGTGGGGGGGTGTAACTTTGGAGTAGGTCCGAGATGTGGGGCCAGTCCGTTCAAAGCTTTTAAAACAAATGAATCTTAAAATCAGTTCTAAAATGACACAAGAAATCAGTTCGATGTTGATTTCTGACCTAACTGGAGACAGGAAAGACTTTGGATAAAAGCCGCAGATGATAAAAACTTGAGTGACCTGCTTTGTAAATTTTAAACCACTGTCTAAGGTGAGGCCAAGGTTGAGGACTGTAGGACGCACATTATCCTTTAAGGGTCCCAAGTCGAGAAGGACGCTCCCAGGTCCAAACTATATGACCTCAGTCTCGCCGCTGTCTTTGTTCTAAACAGGTCTTGTATGTGTTTTAGAGTCTGTGTCGTCCACATGATCAAAATACAGCTATGATTACTTTTTATAGTCATCTAGCCATGATTAGGGCGTCGATACTGAAAAATAGCTGGATTCGGTATTGATTTCATGGTATCGGTTAAACCCATATCCTAGTTGGGCCTTTAATTGGATGTGATAAGACAAGCTATTTACAGGCAGATTTTAGCCTAGAGTATCTCATAATGTTTGATTTTTTCCTTACAAAGTTGTTCAATAGTGATTTGAAGTATAAGTAACAGTTATATTACACAAGTGGATCTCCTGTGTAGTAAGTCCACTGTGTTTCGAGGAAATAAGCGCCATTTTAGTTCACAAAATCGAGTATAGGCAAATACTTAAAGTCAAAGTATCGATATTGTATCAGAATTGAAAAAGCTGGATCGGTGCATCCCTAGTCACGATTAGCTGATCGCTGCAGCCCTTGGACCAGAGCAACACATTTATGCTTTGATTGAAACAGGTTATAAAAGGCAAAGTCCAGATTCTGGTTCAAGATCTGGAGAAGGGTCCTGGATAGTACAGATGTCCCAGAGAGATCAAAGGGTGGGTCAAATGCAGTGGACTCAGGCTATGATATAACCACAAAAATGTCCTTTCTAAAAACCTATATAACAGCGTATCAAGTTTGCGTCAGCAGGTGGGTCTAACGTTACAGAGGCACTTCCCGAAACTGCCTGACCCCTGCCCTCCTCCTCCTTCTCCTCCGTCGTATTCTCAGGTGTTTTGTGAGTGAATCTGGGTCATTGTGTCACTCCCTTATTTCTATAAACCTTCAAAAGTCATCTAAAACCTAAAACTGACATAAATATACACACTCACGTTTGCACAAGTTATTAAAAAGTACAAAAGGCACCAGTGCTGACGGCTCGCTCTCTCTCCGGAGGACTCAGGGCCCCTGCTCTACAGACTCGCTGGATTTTCATCAGTATTTTAAGCAGACACAGTGCTGTCCATGTGCCACTGGAAAACACGGAAAACACGGAAAATTGTCTTTCCATTCCAACACACTGGGTCTGTGTGTGAGGGCAGAGAGCAGGTTTGTGTCAGACTAAAGTGTTTACGCTTATCCAACCAACACAGAGAGAAAGAAAGAGGAGACCAGAGGGACAGATAGAGAGACAGAGAGAAAGAGGGAGACAGAGGGACAGAAAGAATGAGAGATGGAGAGAAAGACAGAGAGAAAGAGGAGGACAGAGGGACAGAAAGAAAGAGAGACAGAGAGAAAGAGGAAGACAGAGGGACAGAAAGACACAGAGAGAGAGAGAAAGACACAGAGAGAGAGAGAAAGAGGAGGACAGAGGGACAGAAAGAGAGACAGAGAGAAAGAGGGACTGAAAGAAAGAGAGAGAGACAGAGAGAAAGAGGGAGAGACAGAGAAAGAGGAAGACAGAGGGACAGAAAGAGAGACAGAGAGAGACAGAGAGAAAGAACGAGACAGAGGGACAGAGAGAGACAGAAAGAGAGGGCGACAGAGAGAGGGAGACAAAGAGGGACAGAGAGACAGACACAGAAGGAGACAAAGAGAGAGAGAAAGAAAGAAAGACAGAGACAAAGAAAGTGAGACAGGGAGAGGGACAGACAAAAAAGACCAAGAGAGAAAGAGGGACAGAGAGAGAGACAGACAAGACAGAGAGAAAAACAGGAGGGGAAAGACAGAGAGAGAGAGAGAGAGGGAGACACACAGGGACAGAGAGAGAGACAGGAGGGTGAAAGACAGAGAGAGAGAGAGCAAGACAGAGAGAGAGAGCGAGCGCAGGAGACAGAGAGAGGAAGACAGACAGAGAGAGAGGAAAAAGACACAGAGAGAGGGGGGGAGACAGAGTGAGAATCCAGTTGTCCCTAGAGTCCTCTCGCTCGCCCACAGACCTGTGACACTGTTGTAATTACCACAGTGACAAACAGCCATTAGCTTTAATCCTGTGGCGGTGTAAAGCACCCACGTGAAAGACTAGTACACACCAAACATGCTCTCAAGCTCCCGTTAGTAAGGGTGTGGTCTGTAACGGGACACTCAGGACAACAGGAGGGCAAGAGGGATAAAAACTGCATGAATACTCCCTAAAACACAATAGTCAAAAGGACAAATGGTGCTTATATTTTGAGGACGAGGGGCAGAAACATGAGACTTCTCCTGACTGTTTACAGGTGAGGAATTTCACAGAAGACTTCACGACGCAGTTTGCAGGTCGGGGCACGATTCTCAGTCATAACACTCCTAAATATAAGCTCCCACAGGACTGACTCACATTATGTAACAGTTGTGATTCACTGTGGTCACGGGGAAGTTACTTAAACAATAATATCACCTTCAAAAATAAATAGTTGACGCAGTTCACTGTTGACAAAAATATTAAGGTGACCCAAATGTCCCTTAGACCACTTGACTTTAGTTTGTTTCAAAGTAGATCCTGTCTGCAGTGTTATCTATTTGCACTGTGTGTGTACCATATCAACAACTGATAATGGACAGACAAAGAAAAGATGGAGCACTGCAGTCCTAAAACAATGAACCTATAACAAATTAAATGGAATTGTGTTTAGACAGAATTATTCACATAAGTTGACGTCTATGCAAGTTGATGTGCACTGCAGCTTAAGATGAATTTACACAGTGATTTGCCTAAACCTTTCAGTGGTAAGCCACAGCAGAAACTCATTTGTTAATAAAAGAAAAACAACCAACAGAAAATAGGTTATTGAACTGGACTCACGGAGCTTTCAAATAATTAGTTTGAATGTGTCTCATTTGTTAGGCCTTTGTACAATTCCCCAAAAACCCATCAAGAACTATCCAATCAATGTTGTCTTTTATATTGTCTTATCTTGTCCATCTTAAAACGTAATGAAACTGCAATTTACTGGTTTGAAGCATTTTTAAATAGGTCACAGCCTGTATCACTACTTTTAATAAGACTGACACGTGCAGATCAACCTCAGGCAGCAGCAGAACTATCCCAACATGCTTTTCAACTGACATGTAGGGTGACCAGACAACCCTATTTACCTGGGACAGTCGTTCTGTGCCCCATGTCCCACCAGATTTATACAAAACCATTAATTTGTCCCAGTTTTATATAAGAAATCTCCCAGATGTCTCAATTTTTTTTACCAATTTGATCCCCTCCAAAGGTAAGGAGATTATATTCTGACCAGAAGTGAGTCAAGAATGGATAACATTATGCGCTATTTTTATCATTTCAACCATTTCAACCATCCCAACCATCCCAACCATCCCAACCAGGGTGTGTCCCAGTTTTGAATTTTGAACACCATTTTTAACCTTGAATTTACTCTTCAAGGTGAAAAATTGTGAGAAAAAAATAGTTGAAGTAAATAAGATGTGAAGGTGCCTTTGTTCCGTCCTTGTTGTGGTGGGATTTAGTTGATCCTTTCCTGAACACGCCCGACTGTGCAGGAGCTGAGTAACTGACACAAGGTGTGGGAAAACGGATTGGAAAAATGCAAGGAAAAAAAAACAAAACGCTTTTTTTTTCTTTTTTTTTAACGTTCGGTAGTGAAAACCTCTTTAAATTAGCCTATAACTCTTACATTGCAGAAAAAAGTAGAAAAAGTTTTTATACTAACTTTACAATAACGAAAATAGTTGAAAATATGAAAAATAGTCCATACAGCAGATCAGTCCAACGGCGCAAATTTTAGACTGTGCGCTCTTTCTATTTGGTTTTAATGCACTGATTTTCTCATCTAAAAACACATATTTATGGCGTTGGTGATAAACTTACCTGCAGCGAAGCAGAGAGCCACGACCAAAACCTGGAGGACAGTTCTGTTCATGTCTGCGCTGGAGTTTGTGGTGGAGCTGAGAGCGGTAAAACTGAGCTAAAGTCACACCGTAATAACAAAACGGACTCAAATAAAGTTTTTTTTCCCTCCTCGTGGTCTTTATATCCCAGCACCGCCCGCGCCTGTCACTGCGGTCCAATCAGAATCAGAGCTGCCTGTCGCCATGGAGACGCCGCACCTGAGGCCCACTGAGGCCCACTGGGGTCTGAGAGAGCCTCTCAGTCCACCCGGGGGTCAACAGGTGTGTATAAACTGGTCCCATTCAAATATAGTCCTGTTTTCTTTTAAAGCACAAACTGGAGATGAGCCTGTTTCCTCCTCACATTATTCATCACAACCAAACAGCACAAATAAACACTCTGGTGTTTCACATGTGATGAGGTCTTACTTTGATATTTCAGGGGATGTACCTGGGCTTTTTGTTTTATTAAGATCCATAAATAAAAATTCAAAAATCCCATTATTGAATGTGGCTGGTTTCTATTGGACAGTGGAGCAGACCATACAGTCTATGGAGTATTTTATTTAAGTATGTATTTATGTATTTATGTATTTTAAAATATAGACAGTACCTGAACATATGTGCCACATGTAAATATGTCAGCCACAGCGTAATTTCCATCTGTTTTCCCTGGACAGGTTGATGTAACACTAAAATCACATGTAACACAAAACAAAAAACAGTATCTCTACCACTGGGACCACAGACAACGAGAACTTCACACTGGGACCACAGACAACAAGAACTTCACACTGGGACCACAGACAACAAGAACTTCACACTGGGACCACAGACAAGAACAAATAACAGAATGAACACAGTCCAGGGTAGAAGCAGGACAGGGGCAGACGGGGGCAATTCAGAACCACAAGCTCAGGACTGGGGTTGTTACATTTCATCGTGGTATTTTACTTTAAGAATAAGAATAAGCTGATATATTGCACCTATCATAAAGTGTGATATGTTTAGCGCGTACCCTAAAGTGCTGAGTTGAGTTCTTATGAAATGTGCCCTCAGGTTTCTGTTGATCTGAGTCACTCCTGTACTTTGTATAGACAAAGTTATGACATCATGGCTCAACAGTCCCAGAGATGTTAATATGAATAAAACTGATAATTTTTTTAAACACATGAGAAGCACAGCAAAAATATGCATTGGTTAACATGGCCTGTATAGGCTGGAATGGACCAGTAAAGGATGGTGACTGAAATGGATGACTGATGGAGTTTGAGCATGCTGTAGTTTCAATGCAAATGCTGCTTGTATAAGATTAACTATAACTCAGTTTTTCTAATTTTGTTCATTTCAAGTCACTGTTACAATAGTTCACCAGTTAACATAAATGTGTGTTTATTATACTATGAGAAGTTAATCTACAGCCAAAGAATGATTGATGTGTCTGTGCAGTAAACAAATAGTGTGAGCCTAGCCCAAAGCCTATATGTAAATGTATGTTATGCTAAGCTCAAGTGATGAGCATGCAGACTACCAAATGCTTCTTTAAACCAGGGTCACACAGGTACTTTTTGCTGTGTAATAAATGGCTTTTTCTTCTTGAATTCTTCCATTGTATGATACATGACATACTTGTTTGATACACAAATATTTCTTCTTGAAGTAAAGACAAACCTTTTCAGAGATAAAACTGCCAACTACTACAATGTTTGAACCAAACCAAATATACACTGTATAAAAAGACACATACACTTTTTTTTTCTCACTGTCTGACTTGAAACTTTTCAAAATTATTTCTATTTCCTAAATGTCAGAATAATGAGAGAAGGATTTTTTAGACAATTTTGTATTACTTTCTCCAAAGTCAGAAGTTTACGTAGATTTCATTAGTATTTGATACCATTGCTGTATGACTTGGGTCAAATCTTTTGGATATCCTTTCACAAGCTTCTCACAATTGTTAACAGGAAGTTTGGCCTATTCATCCTGACAGAACTGATGTAATTGAGCCAAGTTTGTAGGCCGCCTCACTCACACATGCCTTTTAAGGTCTGTCCATAAATTTTCAATTGGACTGAGATCAGAGCTTTATGATGGCCACTCTAAAACTTTTTCTTTATTATCCTTACACTATTTTGTAACTAGTTTGGCAGTATGTTTCAGATCATCGTCCATTTGAAAGACCCATTTGCGTCCAAACTTTATCTTTCTGGCTGATATCTTGAGATGTTGCTTCATTATTTTTCATTATTCATTATTCATTATTTTCACATAATGTTCTTTCCTCCTGATTCCATCTATTTTGTGAAGTGCACTGTGCCTCCTGCAACAACCTGACAACATGATGCTGTCACACCCATTTTTCACATTTGGGATGGTGTTCTCAGGCTTGTAAGTTTCCCCCTTTTTCCTCCAAACATCACAATGCTCATTATGGCCAAACAGTTACATTTTGGTTCCATCAGACCACAGGACGTGTCTCCAAAAATTCAAGACTTTGTCCCTGTGTGTATTTGCAAACTGTAATCTGTCTTTTTTATGTTTCTTTTGGAGTAATGTCTTCTTTCTGCAGAGTGTCCTTTCAGCTCATGTCAGTACAGTACATGTTTCAATGTGGATAATGACACACTCTCACCAGCTTCAGCAGCATCGTCACAAGGTCTTTTACTTTTGTTCTTGGGTTGATCTGCACATTTCAGACCAAAGCACGTTCATCTCTGGGACACAGAATGTGCCTTCTTCCTGAGCGGTTTGATGCTGGACATTCCCATGGTCTTTATATTTGAATATAATAGTTTGAACAGATGAATGTGGCACCTTCGGGCATCTGGAAATTGCACCTAGGATGAACCAGACTTGTGATCCTAATTGACCTAAAACAGAAAAAGTTGAGTTTGATTTCACTTCAGACGGTGAGAAAAACAAGCATATGTGTCTTTTTATATGGTGCACGTATACTTCTGGTTTCAACTGTAACTGGTGGGGACATATTTACATGACTCCAACTGAAACTGTTTTTCTGATAGCTTTCTGCTATCTATCTCTCTTTTTAAACAATAAAAACACCTCTAATTGAATTATTGTTAGATAAATTTAATGCCATAGCTGCTGTTGAACTTTTAAGGCCTGTTCAAGTTGGCTAAAAGTACTAGTGGATGGAGAGTGTGAAGGCTGTACAATCTGGATTCATAGAATGTGTAATGAGATGCTGTGGCCCATAAAAAGGTCCCCGCCCTGTTCTTGTTCCTACCTGACCTCTGACCTCTCACACATAAGGAAGTAGAAGCAGGTGTTCTGGGAAATTCTGGTCCTCCGATCCCCCTATTGTATCACTACAAGTAGGCAGACAAAGAGGTTTTTTATTGTCTTTTCTTGTTAAGTAATGCTTTTAAAATAATCAGATTAATAAAAGTTACTAACTGTTTGTAATCTGAGCACTCTGAAGAAGTTTTAGACATAAAAATAAGCATTACCATGAAAAAACTATGAAATGGAGGTAGCAAAACCTCTTGTGGTTTAAATATTACATTTATTTTTAAGCACATATTCTGTTTTGTAAATGATAAATAGCATTATCACAAGCATATATAGAGTGTTTAAATTGTGTTTGTATAATTTCTCATGCAGTATAAGCGATGGCTTGCCCTTCTTAATGATTTGAAGGGGGATCGAGGGACCAGGCAAGGCAAGTTTATTTGTGTAGCACAATTCATACACAAAGTAAGCCTGGTTTTAAACTTTGTCAAAATAGAGGCCTGTCTCACATCTTCAGGAAGACTGTTCCAGGTTTGAACCGAAACACTGATTCTCCATGTTTAGTCCTGACTCTGGGCACAAGCAGGAGGCCGGTCCCTGAAGTCCTCCTCGTGTGAGATGGTTCATGTGGCTCTAACATGTGGGAGATGTACTTTGGTGCTGGTCCATGGAGAGACTTGTTCACACAGAGCTGCTTTAAAGTCTATTCTCTGAGCCACAGGAGCCAGAGACCTGAGCACAGGATTTAAATTTGTACTTCCTGGTTCTAGTCAGGACCTAAGCAGCAGCGTTCTGGATGTAGGATCAAGACTGAAACTTTGCATGCATCAGTGTTCAGGCGGATGTCATTTGTCACTTTGATAAGAGCAGTCTCAGTGCTGTGGTCTAAAACCTGACAGGAAAACATCAAAGGAGTTGTTCATTTGGAGAAAGTTAATAAGCTGTTGGTTTATGGATCAGACCTGGACGACTGAGGGTCTACACGGACAAGCTGTTGGTAAACAACTTTTTCAAGGACTTTATCTAAAAATGTCAGATTTGAGATTAGTCAGTAATTGTTCAATATCGTGGCATCAAGACTGCTCTTCTTTAGGAGAGGCTTGATAGCCACAATTTTCAAGGCTCTTGGGAATGTTATAGATTGAAGTGACATGTTAACAATGCGAGTGGTGAGAGCAAACTGTTGAGCACAGACTTTAGAAATCATCGAGGCAGCATGTAGATGAACTCAGACTGGTGACAATCTCTTGGACAGTTTTGTCAGTTACAGGTGCAGATTGAGTAAGCTCTAAGTGTCTAGGTGGGTGCTGGGTTGTTATTTGTGTTGTGGAATTGATGGAATTTTAATGCCCTGAACCTTGTCATTAAAGAATACTGCAAACTCATTGCACTTATATGTAGAAATTAGTTCTAATGGCAGCAGAGCTGGAGGGTTTGTTAATCTGTTTACTTTTGGACAGGACACAAGAGTTGTTACTGCAACTTCCAATAATGTAGGAAAAATACCTCTCCCTTGTTCTACATAAAATGTGGTTGTACATGTGCATCTTGTCTCTGTAAATCTCATAATGAACCTGGAGTTTTGACTTGCTCCATTCCCGCTCGGCCCTCTGTCACTCCCTTTTCTGTGCCCTGACCGAGTCATCATTCCTCCATGGCACTTTCTGCTTATCTTTAACCATTTTGACCTTCATCGGGGCAATGGTGTCCAGAACATTCAAAACACTCGAAGTCACAGAGTTCAACAAATCATCAACATTAGAACATGAAGCATTTTCAAAGTGTATCATTTCGATAAACAGTGCACCTGTGTTATTGTGTCTCCTTTGAACAACTGCAGGACCAGCCTCTGGTTTGGGAATAACAGATGATGATCAGACAGAGCAACATCCACTACAATGACATTTGAAATATTTACTCCTTTTGTAATGAGCAGAATGTCCAAATCTCCCTTTAGCTGAATCCTCCCCTGTTTACTCCAAACTCTTTCTGTCCATTTAACTTGTGGGGTCTGTGACCAGGATGAAAACTGGACTCTATGTACAGCTCTTATTTAACATGGAATTGTGTCACATATTAATAAACTGGCATGTATCTATTTAATGGAACCTAATCAATGTTTCAATGTCAATTTCATTTGAAGAACGTGCTCTTTATTCCATCTCACCACCTCTGCTTGTTGCTTGTAATATTGTCTTTTATATTATTAATCGCTTTGGCAACTGTGCAAATTCTTCTTTACTCTGAAACCCACAGATAGTTGCTCTATGGTGACCTACACTGAAGATATATATTTTTAAAAGTCTCCCACATAAGTATTTAACTGATTCTAGAGACACATTTACAAGTCTCCCTTTAGCCTGTCATGGTGTAAGCAAAGTGTTTTACTGTTTACCTGAGCTACAGATAATCAGTTCTGAGTGATATAATACCCCATATAAAGATAATGAGTGTTTGCTCCTGACCACAGAAAAGAGTTTCTGGGCTAGTCCCGACACAAAAACATACAAAACAAACTGCAATGGTCTGGGAGATTTGTGGGACACTCCTGATCCAAGTCAACAAAACAGGTGGAAGACCAAAGAGGCACGTGAAAGCGTTTTGGAAAATGGTTTTGTCATGTAGAGGTTTTGAGGAGGTGAACGGGCTTTGTGCAAAATGGCGGCTGACTCTGGTCACTCAGAGCTATTGTCCATGGGTTTCAGAATGATGAAAACTTAAGACCATTGCCTTAAGACCATTGAGTAACAATTTAAAAGAAAATGTATATATTTGGGAACAAGTCCTCAAAATCTGACATATAACAGGAAACAAACAGCCTCTTCCACTCCCTTTACACCTCCATCACTTTTTGTCAAACTGTGAAAACAAACAAACAAATATTTAAAGGTAGACATTAAAGGTCTACAATGAAACTTTTCTGGTGGGAGGAGTCTGCCACCTGCTTGTTTCCATGGAATGTTCTAGCTTGTATTTCATTACAGGTGTTTTAATTGCTTGAAAATCCTTTGAAAAACTGCATTCTTACTACGCAGCCTCATCTCTCTACAAATCTGACCAGTGACTTGGCTCAGTGCTGCTTGTCTCTACCAAGCAATAAAATCTCCAGGGACAGAAGAGGATGAAAGACTAACTTGTAATGAATTCAGTAATTGAGTGAATGTGTAAAAGAAAATATATCCAAGCTTTTATTTGTCATGGCCATCTCACCAAGTCCTCAACAATTCCCTCAGGCACTTTAAAAGGTAATTTCTGACACACAATGCATTTATAAAGCTCACAGTTAGATATTTTAGCTTGAAACCACCTCCACCTGCTGTGTTCCATATTGGCCCCATCCTTAAACTCATCTCAAACACACTGCAGGTCCCGACCTGCCCCAGGACCCGTAGTCTCTGTTTCCCTGGAGGCGCTTTTTAGCACTTGAGGTGTTTGCAAACAACTACAACACAATGCACTGTCTATTGAGTCAAGTGTTTGCTAGGCATTTCCATAGGGTGGTGTTTGTTGTTGGTTTAATTATTATCTTGTTGGCCCCTATGAGTTTTGGAGGGGGGCATTTTGAAATAGTTTGAAGTGGTGGAAGAGGTTTAATAGGAATGCTGGGAGTCGCACCCTCAAGGATTATGGTTATGTTTCTCAACTGAACAGAAGAAATAGGGCGTGAGCTTGGTTTAATTACTCAACGAGACAGCAGAGGGAAAACACAAAAGAAGAATGGAGTAAATGTCTTGAAGAGATTGTAAATTGTCATATTGAAAAGTTAGCACTAAGTTTTGTTTTGTTTTTTTTGTGATGGGAGGGTCCACTATCTGCTTGTTTCTATGGAAATTCAATTAAATTCATTTCTAAATCCCAAAATGAGCAGTCACCTCTTAGGGCTCAGCAAGATGGTTGATTTAACCAACAGAACAGTTTTCTTTAGCTTAGAATAACTATAGCATTAATCTTATGTTGGATTTATTCAATTACAAATGTTTTATGGCTTTCCTACTGTGAGCAAGGTCGCCTCTCCGCAGATCTGACCTTTAACTTAGCCTTGTTGAAGCAGACCTATTCTAAATTGACTTTTCAAATCTTTTAACCATGTTATAGTTATGTCCTCTCACCATTTACTCACTTGAAGTTGTATTTGGAGTGAATCGTGCATGTTTGAGCGATCTTTAATCCCTCATTCTCCAATTTTATTTTATTTATCAGTGATACACGTAAGATTCAGCAGTGTCATGTACTAATTTTGGTACAAATGTGCAAAAAATCCGCCCGCTCATGAGTGTGATGTGCAGTTATCTGTCAGAGGTGTTGACAGCTACACGCCTATTTGTTGTGACGATGTTTACAATGATGTCAGGTCCCATTGGGCACCGCAGTTTTCTAACGTGGAAAACAGGGGACTTGTTTCTTTTATTAAGTTGTTTTAACATGTTTCACAGGTGTCGTAGATTATAGCTACTCTATATAACACACACAAGCACAATAGGTCTTCGTTAATGAACAAACAAACAACATCCGCTGTTGCCAATTGTCATGTGCTAGTTTCCATCCATTGCCACACATTCACTTTGCCAAACACATTTTCATTCATACACCTGTGTTCATGGACTGGAGGCAGGTTTGGTGAAGTGTATTGCCCAAGGATACAACCACAAAATGCACTAAAATCACTGCTGTCCCACTGGCCTTCCATCAAAGTACTAACTAGGCCCAGCAGTCATACTAAAGCTAAATTAAATCTGTCAACTGGACTAATCGTTGTAGGAGCAAAGACGTTTCTCTGCTCATCCAAGCTGTTTCTTCAGTTCTGGTCAGATCACTGGTGGACACTGCCTTATATCTATCTGCAGAGAGGAGCTAGCTACACTGAAACTATGAACAGCTATTGTTTACAGTTTCAGCCTTAATGGACTACATTCAACCTGTAATGGCCCTGCTGGCATGCTCTATTGTTCTCTTTGTTTGCCTTGTTTGTTTTGGGTCTGAGGATAGAGTTATAGATCGGTGAGAGAGTATGTCCCAGGTCCCCACTCCTGTTCAAAGAAGGATTGTTTTTAACTCCTCTCTCAAACCATTTCTTTTCCCTGGTTAAGATCTGTAGCTCACTATCTTCAAAGGAGTGTTTAGTGTCTTTGAGATGGAGATGTGCGGCGGACTGGGATCTAGAGGAGTTCTCGTAGCGGTGTTGGTACATTCTCTTATGGTTTAGTTTCTCAAATGTACCGCTGACTGCTCTCTTCACTACACTGAATGGAGTAGACCACATTACTTTGTTTATGGCTTGGGGTTTTGTCCTTTGGATGAACCATTTTCTGTTTTAAAGTGTTTGTAGGTTTGAAATAGACTAGAATCACATACTAAACCAAGACTAAACCAGGACTAAACCAAGACTAAACCAGGACTAAACCAAGACTAAACCAAGACTAAACCAAGACTAAACCAAGATTAAACCAAGACTAAACCAAGACTAAACCAGGACTAAACCAAGACTAAACCAAGACTAAACCAGGACTAAACCAAGACTAAACCAAGACTAAAGCAAGACTAAAGCAAGACTAAACCAAGATTAAACCAAGACTAAACCGAGACTAAACCAGGACTAAACCAAGACTAAAGCAAGACTAAACCAAGACTAAACCAAGACTAAACCAAGACTAAACCAAGACTAAACCAAGATTAAACCAAGACTAAACCAAGACTAAACCAAGACTAAACCAAGACTAAACCAAGATTAAACCAAGACTAAACCAAGACAAAACCAAGATTAAACCAAGACTAAACCAAGACTAAACCAAGACTAAACCAAGATTAAACCAAGACTAAACCAAGATTAAACCAAGACTAAACCAAGACTGAAGCAAGACTAAACCAAGACTAAACCAAGACTAAAGCAAGATTAAACCAAGACTAAACCAAGACTAAACCAAGATTAAACCAAGACTAAACCAAGACTAAACCAAGACTAAACCAAGACTAAACCAAGATTAAACCAAGACTAAACCAAGATTAAACCAAGACTAAACCAAGACTGAAGCAAGACTAAACCAAGACTAAACCAAGATTAAACCAAGACTAAACCAAGACTAAAGCAAGACTAAACCAAGACTAAACCAAGATTAAACCAAGACTAAACCAAGACTAAACCAAGACTAAAGCAAGACTAAACCAAGACTAAACCAAGACTAAACCAAGACTAAACCAAGACTAAAGCAAGACTAAACCAAGACTAAACCAAGACTAAACCAAGACTAAACCAAGACTAAACCAAGATTAAACCAAGACTAAACCAAGACTAAACCAGGACTTGCTGTAGACATTTTCTGATTGTCATTCTGTGCATACTGTGATGATGAGCCATGGCTGACAGTAACTCTGACTCTGGGTGTGTCACAGTGACATGGCTCCAGGAACTCAAACTCCCACAAACCACCACTTCATCTTTCCATGATCCGCTGACTCGGACTTCACAGTAAAACTGACACAAGCATCTCAACGTGTTTTTCTACAAAGCTGAAGTTAAGGGAAATGCAAACTGTACATGATGTCATTGTGTGTGGATGTCTAAATTTATAACAGCATGATGTGGAAAAAATATGTAAAAATAAATACAAATTTAAATGGAGGCATAATCTGATTTAAATGTTGACTTATTGAAATATTATTTGAGCAGTTCTGTTTTAAAGCCGTGCAGTAACATTGGTGTGTGAATGTTACTCTCTGGTGTCAATGGAAACTCTGACCAGGCTAAAACCAAGGACAAAGACCAGTATCAGGACTGAACCAGGACTGAACCAGGATTAGACCAGGACTGAACCAGGATTAGACCAGGACTGAACCAGGACTGAACCAGGACTGAGCCAGGACTGAACCAGGATTAGACCAGGACTGAACCAGGACTGAACCAGGACTGAACCAGGACTGAACCAGGATTAGACCAGGACTGAACCAGGACTGAACCAGGACTGAACAAAAACTAAACCAGGAGTAAACCAGATTGAAAGCTGGACTGAACCAAGACAAAACCAGAGGTAAAGCCGGTCTTTCTTTGGGACAAACAGGGATGACTCACATAGGCCTGACAGATCCTCCCTCTGCTGCGACGTTCCGGGCGTAACATGGAGAATCCTAAAACCACAGACCTGCTCAAGTATCTGGGAAACTGGGAGGTGCTGCCTGTTTCCAAACAGCATTCAAAGGAGACATATTATATAACGTTTATGAACTGTTTTGTTATAATAGTATTTTTGCATCATTAACTTTCTCAGATTTGTATTTTGATTCATGCACGTTTGAGTAATCCTGTATTGTCCTGTATTTGAAGCTTGAGTTCTCGGAAAATTTCAGTTTCACCTTCCTCCTATCCCGTGCCACTTCTCTGGATTTATTTAATTAATCCAAAAACTTCAGAGAGACAGGCATACGTAAAGAGTTCAAACATTTCACCATTTTTCAACAATAAAAACACTGAAATGATCATCTGCTGCTGCTGCCTTTGAAATGCAACTTGAAAATAATAAACATAAAATAAGTTGAAGTACTGAAACCAGTCAGAAGTATGGGCCTAAAAAACCTAAGATCAAATATGAAGTCGTCTAAATGCAGCTACTACAAAAGTAACAGATTTACTAAACCAGGACTAAGTCAGGACTAAACCAGGACTAAATAAGGACTAAGTCAGTACTAAATCAGGACTAAACCAGGACTAAGTCAGGACTAAATCAGGACTAAATCAGGACTAAATCAGGACTGAACCAGGACTAAGTCAGTACTAAATCAGGACTAAACAAGGACTAAGTCAGGACTAAATCAGGACTAAACAAGGACTAAGTCAGGACTAAATCAGGACTAAATCAGGACTAAGTCAGAACTAAATCAGGACTAAACCAGGACTAAGTCAGGACTAAATCAGGACTAAATCAGAACTAAACCAGGACTAAGTCAGGACTAAATCAGGACTGAACCAGGACTAAGTCAGGACTAAATCAGGACTAAACCAGGACTAAGTCAGGACTAAATCAGGACTGAACCAGGACTAAATCAGGACTAAATCAGGACTAAACCAGGACTAAGTCAGGACTAAATCAGGACTGAACCAGGACTAAATCAGGACTAAATAAGAACTAAACCAGGACTAAGTCAGGACTAAATCAGGACTGAACCAGGACTAAATCAGGACTAAAGTCAGGACTAAATCAGGACTAAGTCAGGACTAAATCAGGACTGAACCAGGACTAAATCAGGACTAAACCAGGACTAAATCAGAACTAAACCAGGACTAAACCAGGACTGAACCAGGACTAAATCATGAATAAATCAAAACTGAAGATGGACTAAGTCAGGACTGAACCAGGACTAAACCAGGACAAAACTGTGTCTAAACCAGGACTGAACCAAGTCTAAACAAAGACTTTTTTTAGGACAAAATTGGGCCAGGGAACCAGGACTAAACAAGGATTATACCAGTAGAAAACCGGGACAAAACCAGGACTGAACCAGGATTAAACAAGGACTATACAAACACAAAACCAGGATGGAACCAGGACTAAACAAGGATTATACCAGTACAAAACCGGGACAAACCAGGACTGAACCAGGATTAAACAAGGACTATACCAGCACAAAACCAGGATGGAACCAGGACTAAACTCAAGTCATGGTGACAAACATTTGTGAATTGAAGTGACTTTTTTCATTCATTTTTTACAGAATGTGTGTGGCATTTATGTGTTTATTTACACAGCACTGTGTCTGAGGAGGTGATGATTCATGAATGTGCTGTTTTGAGTTTGCTCAGAGTCATGTGAAAGCCTCACGCCCCTCATCCCAAACACAGCTCTGAAAAAAACACTGCTCTTCTCAGTTCTGTTTAGCTGTGCACATGACTGAAACATTTCTATTGTGCACTCTTCTCTTTTAATGTTAACTTTATGATGATTATGTTCTTTCTTCTTTCTTATTCTGTAAAATACTTGACTTTTTGTATGAATTGTACCAAACCGATAAACTCTCTTGCTTTGCCTGCTCTGCCTCTGTGGCCATGGAAGTGTAATGTCATAGATTCACACTGTGGGTTTGTGGATGGAAAAGTGACGCACAGACAGGGACGAAGAAGGAGCGCAACACTGACACTTTGTGGAGGAAAAAATACGACATATGAGAGCCCACTCAAACGTACTTATAGGTTTCAAGTTCCTGTTTAAAAGTGACATTTTGAGGCATTCTGACCTTTCAAAAGACAGAATATTTCACTTTAAATTGGTAATTACTATGGCAACAGCGCTCATTTTTCATTAATTTGAAATGCATAGATAGACAAGCCCCAGTCACACCAGCAGTCTGTAAAGAGTAATATCTCCCATTATGTTTAAGCAGCTACTTTTAGGTTGCAAATCTATAAATGATTATATTTTAATGTGTAGGCTACATTTGAATTTAAAACTATTTCACTAAAGTAAATGTCATGTGTGGC
The DNA here is from genome assembly GCF_009829125.3 of Periophthalmus magnuspinnatus. Lineage (NCBI taxonomy): Eukaryota > Metazoa > Chordata > Actinopteri > Gobiiformes > Gobiidae > Periophthalmus > Periophthalmus magnuspinnatus. The sequence continues at coordinate 22,943,101 of NC_047136.2, forward strand.
CTCTTTGTATTCTACAAGGAAAGAAATTATGGAAATACTTTGAACCTTTTCGTTTCATACAATTGTTGTTACTTGAAATCAACAACTGCAGTGTTCATGTGGTTATTTTAGGATGTCAAAGGTGCACATGCAAAGCAATAAAGCAATAATTCTATATAGATAAGCAACTGTTATACTTCCATTTAGAAAAGTTATAGTGCAACTTTATATTTTCCAAATTGTCCTACATTTCCACAGCGCATACTCCTGACAGGTTTACATTTTTTCAAGAAGACTAGTAAGAAGATTAGAGCTAAAAAATCAGCCACAACCAAATGTGAAAAGAAAATATAAGTTTATTAGAGGTCTCTGAATCCTACCCACCCTCAACAACAACAACACAGGGCAAAGACGAGAGCTTAGAGTTTAAAATGTAACAAAAACATCAAACTTGTTTATTATAATAATAGACGACACAGAGGGCTCTGTCCAGAAAAGGCAGAAAAATATATACGAAAGATGTAGAATTGGAGTGGGCAGGTTCAGATTGTCTATATCATTTTATATCTATGAGACACTGTCCACATCTGGCATCAGCAGAACAACTCAATCCCATTACAAGTGATTTATTTGAAAGGGCCCATATTTATTGACCTATGTTATGTAGTTTCCTCATCACAAACGTCACAAACTGACCTGGAGTTGTGTTTTGTTTAATTCACACATGTTTAACACACAAACCCTGCGTATTTAGGCTGAGTTCTTCCCTCAAACAGAAAACACTCTGTTCCACTTTGTGATGTCATGTGGTAATACAGGAAGTGCTCCACTGTTTTTAAACTCCACACACGTTCACTAGAATCATTTAGATCATTTAAGCACTGGAATTGTCAAACTCTGAATCAAATGTAAAAGGAGCTGTTAACTTAAAAAGATGGAACAGAGCATTTTGAGTTTTGGAGATGTAGACAGACTAATAAGGATTACACAAACAAAATACAACTTGAGGTATGTTTTTGGATGAGGCAACCACATTATAACACAGCACACATTTTGTATAATATAGGACCTTTAAGATGTAAAAATCTATGTTCGATCACAATGAAAATGATATTGGTTTAAGTTACTAAATATACAACATATGAATACAAAAACATGCACTCAAATGGGAGAGTGCCAGATATGAACAGAAATCTCTTCCTTCTAACAAAAAAACAAAACAAAAAAATATATATCTTTGCAAATCACTGAAATTATGGTCATTTTGTTGCTAAAATGAGGCTTACATGTTCATATTAATTGTATTTGTTCTATGTATGCTGCTTAACCTGGACAGCCAAATGCATTTTTTTAGTAGATTGGTCTAAACTTCTCTCATGCAGCCTATTATCTCATCAACTGCACACAATATTAATTCCACAGAGTAAAAAGTATCATGTGCTCTGTATTCTCAGCTCTATAGTGACCGGAGTTGGCATATTTAGCCAAAAACAGACAATTATTTCATCCAGTATTGTTTTAATACTTTACTAAATTCCTAAAACTACTTCTTGCACATAACTATTAAAGAAAAAAAAAAACTTGGCTGCCCAGGTGATTCAAATTTAAAGGTTTCAGTGATTAACAAAAATCTATTTAAATTGAAAACAAAACTAAAGGGAAAAGGGATTGTGGAATTTTTAGTTACTTACAATGTAGATAGAAATATGTAAATAGTAACAATGAAATGAATTTATTGACTGAAAATCCTGGTTTCTGTGTGTTTAAGGCAAATTCAACAGATGCATGTGACAACACTGAAATAAATGAGATTGTTGTGTACGTATAGGGTCGGCCTGAGCGCATGCATCAGGGATGGGTGCGTAAAAGGGCAATTTGTACTTTATACGCAAAATATAACCTTCAAAATGTATTACTGTACTAGTTAAATTGAGTTAATGTTTTTAAATTTTAATCAAGTTATAAATTGGGCTTAAAATGAAAGAAAACATTTTTGGCTTTCTTACATTTTCAAGTTTAAGTCATTACAACCTGGTGATATTTAAAAAAAAAAAATTCTCAAAATGTGAATAAATGAATTGAAACGTCCATTTCACAACTAGTATATTCAGTCAGTAACATGTCATGTAGTTAGAGTCCAAACCAAAACCAAAGCGAAGTTGGCTCCAGGCGGTTGTGATGTCATCATTGCGAGACTTGTATAGTCAATAAGCAGCACCACAATATTTGAAATCATAACAGCACAGACCCTAGAGCTCACTTTTTGTCTTTTGTAAGTTATCTCACAAAAATGACAAAAGTATGCAAGAGTTTTAATTTTTTTGATTTTGATATTTAAATCTCATAATGATAACATAACTTTTCCTGTGACCTCATATTTAACTTTGAAAACATGTTATCTGGACAACAGTACTGCAGTACGCCAGATGAACGACTGATTTAAATGTTTATTAACTATCGATCTCATCTTAAACTCTTTTTTTTTTTAACTACTTGACAATACATCTTGGACTCTTGGACATTTTGAGGACTTTTTCAAAAGATATAGTTTTAAATACTTAATCACTATAGCAACTGTCCAAATTTTTCATCATTCTGAAACCCATGGATAAGACTAAATGTGTCTAATCTGTACTAACTGAGCATTTGGTGTTATGTTAACAGCCTGAAGTGTAAAGGTGCACTATGTAACATTTCTGGTGAGAGTCTGTCACCTGTGTGTAACCATGGAGATGTGATTGCTTTGCCAGGAATGCTCCACAGTATGGACAATAAAATCCCCGTAAGCAAATAAATGCTAGATAGATATGCTTAATGTCATATTGTGAAACATTTTAGGTAAAGCTCTAACAGGATGCGTACTCTTCATCAGAAAAGTTACGCAATGCAACTTTAACTTTGATTTCTAAATAGTTGTTGTCATAATTACAAATTGCCCTTTTGAAATTTTCACACCAAACACAAAAACCATCCATTGCCTGTGTCGCACAAATCATAACTTTATCCATTTCATATTTGCTTCACATCTTGAGCCACTTTTCGTCCTCTTGTTTAAGTGTTGTGTCTGTCGAAATACCTGTTGGGTTTAACTGCTCTTGTGCGTGAATTTTAAATAAATCCTGTCCGTCAAATGTCTGGCTCATACTTGTTTGTCCTAAGTCTAAAAGCAGAAATAATACAGTCTTCTTGTGGGATTGGAGCCGAGGGTGTGTGAGCGCCCTCTGGTGGTGTGAGGCTGTTTAGCGGATGGCCTTGACTGGACTCTTAAAGCTGGACGCGGCCTGGAGCTGCAGCTGGTAGGCCATAGGGTGGATCTTAAAGCCATACAGCCTGAACAGGAGACAAAGAGGAGGGAAAATTAGTTTAAAAATAAACATAAAAGCCAACTGTAAGCTGAGCAACTGAACGATTAGTGCAATTAGTGTATTTTATGAGGCAGCTTCGGCAAACAAAATATGCCTTGTAATAATGTCTTATTGAACTCAAACATTATAAATCAAATATTTTTGCTGGTTTCTGATGACATCACACCATTCTATAGACCAGTAATATTTAATACAGATGGGGACAGATAAAATTCACAAGCAGAAATCATCAGGTTAAAGATTTGTGATTTTACCTTTTTAATATTTCATAGTATAATATTATGAATAGAGGAAACCGTCTCTCGGCCCCATCTGCGGGTATGAAATCATCACATTCTAAAATCTGAAAACCATCAATTGGCAAAATCCACCATCTCTGTTGTAAGAGCAGACTGTATATATAAATGGACACAGCGAATCTGGTAGGCACTGTGTTTCAAGTAGGAAGTGAGCATAACCACTGAGGTCAGGCTTGTTATTTTGGTCTTATTAATGTTCAAATCTTAATTTATGAACATTTTAACGGACAAATCAGGCAGTTTCTTTCCTTGAGGTCGCTTCCATTAGCGTTAGCAACAGGTTTGATTGACAGTGTTGCTAAGCGCCTGCTTCCTGCTAAACCAGCGATATGAGTGGGATATAGATTTTATGTATGTTCTATATATATAACAAACCACTTTTAACATATTAAAAAAAGAAGGAAAGAGTTTGTTGTAGGGCACAATCTCAAACTCATTACCTAATTTACATAAATGTCCACAATTACATGATAAACGAGACAGGATGTACTGTATTATATGTCCAGACAGGAGGTACAGGTGGTTCTCTAAACGCATTATTAATATTTATTTAATATGTTTCACAACCTGTGCCACTGAACATATTTTTGTAATGTTTCAGTTTGGCTGCTGGCATCAGTCCTTAAAAACCAGTCAAGCTGCCAGAGTTCACTTATGTAATCTCCAGACATAGTTTCAGTAGTTCAAGACGGGTTCAAGAATGACTTTATGTCATCAGTGAAACAACGACAATCTAGCTGAGAATATTCTGCATGAGTAGGGCCGTCAACTGAAATTTGGGGGCTCAGGGCAAAAAGTCTCACATGGGCCCCCGTCCAATACAAATCAATAGTTAGAGAGTTCAATTCTGGGCCCCAAAACCCCGAGACAACAGGCAGCTTTGTTACCGCCTGTCGACTCCACTGTGGATAATTTTTTTCCCCCTGCACACTCTGGTGATACAATGGTGATTATATGATGATTATATAAAATGTCCCAGAAACGATTATTGTCGACCATTTTTTATCACGCTAAACAATGTTATTGTTAATTTTCCCATCCCTATAATGAACTGGGGATAAGAGTGGGACTGACCGTGGCACAAACTGGTTGGCGGGCCTCTTGGGTCTGTACTCGGGGTGCACCATAAACAGCATGTGAGGGAACCCGGTGCCAAAGTACGCCCCGTCTGTGTGGTGGTGCCGGGATGACTTTGGGGTGTAGACATCCATGCACTTAGGACAGTACAGCTTCACCATAGCCTCCCCTGGGATGTCCGACAGACCTGGGGGGAGAGGGCAAGTTTAGATACTAGGCCTTTCATGGTAAATACTGGACTAGTATACTGGAACAACACTTTTTGGGGGTTAATATTTATCGTGGGGACTTCGTTGTAGAACAGGAAAATAACCAGAAAGTTCCAAGTAGTACAATGAAATTTGAGCTGTAGATTGTATTTAAGTTCATAATTCAACAAACTAATTACTTTAAATATTTGAATGCAGCAATTTTTTACACCTCATATTTTTTTTTACAATTTTGTACATATAGAATACTTTTTTGGGGAATAATTCTGCTTCATGGTGTGAAACTAAATCAAAGTAAGATCCAATACTTGGTCCAATGTGATGTTAACCTTGTTTTGTGTGTTAACTTATCCGTCTGGCGTGTGTTTCATTCTTTCTGATTTGACCAGTGCTTGGCCTGATGGTGTAACCTGCTCATCTCCATGGAGAAAGCCAAGTTTTAATGCCGTACTGTGGAACAATCCAAGCAAAGCAATGACATCTAGCACTGATATAGTTTGACTAGAAAATGAAGATATTTACATTTACAGGAGAGGAGGCAGGAGGAGTAGGGCCGCAAGATAAACAATTTTATATATATTTATTTATTTATTTATATATTTTTAACCAAAAGTAATGTAAATCATAATTTAACCCAGTGTTTGTCTTGGTTTGGCATAAAAAGGTACACTTTGTATCTTTTATGGGGTCTCCATGTCATTGCTTTACACTTTCTCCATGGAGACAAGCTGCTGACACTAAGAATGTGTGTTTTTCAAGGTATTTTAGAGAAATAAAAACACCCATAATGAAACACATGCAAGATAAATCTGTGGACCAATCAAGACAAAGTAATAACATCTCCATAGAGACAAGAAGGTGTGGTTGGTTTTGTTCAATATAATTTTCTTCCATTGATGATTTCTTTGTTAAAGGTGCACCATGCAACTTTTCTGGTTGGAGTTCTGTCACCTGCTTTACACCATGGAGATGTTACTGCTCTGCCACATTATGGCATTTAAACACATCTCAGTATGACATCAATCGTCTTGTATTTATTTAATCACAGTTTTATTGCTCCAAAAAATAAAAATAAAACATTCATTCATTGCTGTGAATGGGCTTGCCTCTCCACAGATCTAGTCTGTAACTTGGCCTGTCACTGGCTTGTCTAAATGGAGATGGATTCATTTAATACCGTACTATGGAACATTAGCAAAGCAAGAACATTTCGTGAAGACAAGCAGGTGTTGGATCATCCACCAGAAAAGGTGCATAGTGTAGCTTTAATATTTGACCTAAACATGAACGTAGTGCACTGGTCTTTCACAGTGACTCACCGATGGGGAGCATGGGCTGATTCTCGCAGTAAACTCTGGGGCAGTAGCCGAAGTCGCCCTGTTGATACTTCTCCAGCTACAGAACAGGACAAAAGAACGGATCTGATAAAAAACACATTTCCCAAATACCACAGGTTTTATGAAAGCCACAAAAAAAATCTGTTATCAGTCGTCTCCCTGAGAACAATAAGTGGCCGAGACTTCACCTTAAAACTATTTGGCCAGATCACTTTTATAACGTAATGTTTTTAGTTTTATACCCACATTTATGTTTACATTCTCATGAGCAATGTGACGTCACGAGATACCTGACCCAAACTGCACTTGCAACACCACGACCACAAGGGAGTTCACACAAAAGATACTGTTCTTGTATACAGATTAAATCTTCAGCTAACTCACTCAACACTTTCTCCTTGTTGTCCCATATAAAACCTTATAATTGAAATAAAACTTTGCTCCACTACACCAACAACAATAGACTAATGACTGACAGTGCAGTTTTGATAATATAAAGCTGCAGTAGCAAGTGGTAGTATTTTAATTAAATTATAGTCTTACAAATGACTCATTTTAACAAATATGACATTACCACTTTTTTAAGCCAAAAGTTGACATGCTAAATTTATTCCTCATCTTCTATAAAGGTAAAAACAGCTGATGTATTTGCTGATGAAACCAGTTCCTACCATTTGGGCGATTCCTCGGTTTGTGAGGATGTACCGGGCATGAATCAGACCGTACAACATCTCTGCCGCCTGCTCGATAAGATCACTCTGATTTGGATTGTCCTCCAGCTCCTCGTCTGAAAACACAGAAACAAAGACAGTGAATTATCAAAAACAGCTTCACAGAGGATAAAAGAAACAGGGAACACCAAAATAAAGAAAAAAAGGCCTAAAAATAGAATGCATCAATGTCAAAGAAATACACAGAATACAACAATGTCTCTACATGGAATGACTGTTCTGTGTGCTATTTTAATGGTAAATGGTCACGTTTTTATACAGCGTTTTTCCAAATTCAAAGCACTCAAAGCGCTTTACATCAACCACCATCTACCATTGATGTTTAGGTCAAGAGGGGGATTTGAACAGCCAGTGCACAAACACTCTCAAATAAGCTCTACTGTCGCACCTAATAATAATAATAATAATAATAATAATAATAACAATAATAATAATAATAATAATAATAGTTCACCATTAAAAAACCTTCAAAGGATTAATAAAAAATAATAATGGTCGACTGATTGAAAAAAAATCTGATGGAATTACTTAAGTTAATTGCAGCCATACTAAATTTACTCCAATATATCATTAAAATGCTCAGTCCCATTGGTCCACTTAACATTTGTGTTGAGACTCTTATTTTTCTAAAAGCCAGACCTGGTTCGAGGTCCAGGATCATGTCCAGAGCCTGTCGATAGTGAGGGACCTGCTCATTGAGACCCGTCAGGTTAAACTTATCCTGAATATAATCTTCATCCACCTGGAAATAAACAAAAACAGACTGAGTTTGATGGAAACAATATTGGTTTGCAACAACGTGGTCTCACAAGTTCAGTAAGAAGGTAGAGTGGAGTGCATTTATATAGGCCTGTCATGATAACTACTACTCAACTTTTCTTTCAGTATATGATCGATGAAGCAATATATTTAGTTGTCAATATATCATGTGTAGTTTTTCATTAAAATAGTGAGAAGATTTTAGTTATTTTTGTTGTATTATGATCAGATTTGAGCTGTAGAGTTGAATAAGATGTTTCTGTGGCTAAACATTTGTTGCAGCTCAGCCCTTTTAATATTTTTTGTCTTTTACAAAATGGTTTATTGGGATTATCCTGCTGTAGATTTACTGTGTCAGTGGCACAAACTAGTTTTCAAGATTTTTGTTTATCATGATATTTCTCTTTATTAATATATCGTGTTTTGAAATTTGCTATCATGAGAGGCCTAGGATTATAAACATAGCACCATGTTAACTTGACAAAGCAATATACCCATGGGTTTCAAAATAATCAAAGAATTAGAGTTGTTGCCATGGTGATTAACAATTTACCTCAACGTACTATATATTTTAAATGGGTTAAAAGTTCAAGCAATCATAATAATCCCATAAGTAATCAAATCCGTGCAATCACAAAAACTTGCATGATGGGTCCAATGATTAATAATGTAAAAAAAAAAAAATCTCTAAGGAAGGACTGACCTCGCAGAAAAACTCATTCCCTCTGAGTCCACAAAACCAAGAAATCCACGACACCTCTTCTGAGCTGCTCATCTCTGTGACCTGTAAACACGTCCACTTTAGAACCAGAATTAATTTACAATAAAATCTAAACGAAAGACCTACAAGAGATAAAAGAATATGTCGCTAAAGGACTACTTTAGCTGTGCTGCTGCTACGCTAACGCAGCTAGCATCACAATGTCAGCATTAACGATATTGATCTTCTTTTCAATCAAACTCACAATTTTAAAAGGCATGCTACTCGTACATGCATTGCTATATATTCGGAGCCACAATCTACTGACGAAAGACAAAGTATTTCATGTTTGGGAGAGAATAAACACAAAACCGGTGTTAGCATTTCGGCTACATATATGCTAGTGGCTTATGACTCCAATATGGCGCATCATTGTAAAGGGCCAAACAAACATCAGAGTTTATCTTAGCTTTTTATAAGTACCATCGCTATTTTTGCAGTATTATACAAATTATAAAATTGATGTACCTGTACTTATTATTTTATCCACCTGGAAAGAGCGATAGTCTCGTTTTTATACGTGTTTTTGTGTAAATAAAATGGACACCGCCTGGACACCGGGAGGTTCTTCTTTGGAGGGTTTCTCTGATGATGTTGAAGAGGAAACACTGAGCTGCTGCTGCCGCCTTCAGGGACCTGAGGACACGTTTACAACTCAACCAAATCTGTCAGTTCAATTTTTATTTCCTGAAAAATTGCAAATATGTCAGGCTTAAATGAAAGTAATGTTGATAAAGCCATGTTTTCAGAATTTTAGCGTTTAATTATACTATACTACTTCTAATGGACTGTTTTTAATGTCTATCAGAAAATCAGTTACTTAATCTATCACAGTATTGAGCAGAGGTGGACTCATTTCCAGTCAAACTGAAATACACTGTGAAGAATAAATTACTCCACTTTTCAAATTTTAGATGCAGAATTTTAGATTGGAGAAAGTAGTCTGAAATACCAGTGCTAGTTTCAAATTCTGGTAGTCATATATTTTAAGTAATAATTAGTTTATTGTATGAGCTGTTTATAATCTAAGATTACACTTACAAAATTGTTGCTAGTCAAAGATGATGCATAAATGAGAGACATGAAGCCAGTTTCCGTTAAATCAAAAGTAGTTTATTTAACTTTGCCTTCTCTGTATAACTTTTATTATAATAAGACACTTCTCTGCTTGTACATTGCTCCCTTGAACTAAAATGGCAACATTTGTTTGTGGGAATGTAAGTTGGGGTAGACACAAAAGAAAAGAAAACTTAGATACATACCAATATACATACATGTGTGTATATTACGCTTTCATTAATAAAACCATAGATGCTAAAACACCTCGCACCACTCAGAGTTCCCGCAGTAAAAAAACGGAAACGCAGTACAATCTTGAGTATTTTTCTGATACACTACTCTTTGTTTTTGTATTTTTTCTTCTGCTATACATACAATAATGCACACATCAACATGAGTAAGGAGTTAAGGAGGGATGTTGCATGACTTGCCAGTGTTAAAACAGCTAGAGTCCAAGTTTAGGCCGGTAACAGGCAAAAGGCGAGCTGTGTTCATGCTCTCAAGTCAAAAAAGTGAAAAACGAAATCTATCAAACTTCACCTGCCTGCTTTAAAAACGTCTTTTCTTCAATTAGTTTACATATACACACTGTCAGATGTATGTACGTGGATGTATTTAAGGACAGTAGATTTCAATTATACAGGATATTAAATAAAGTGATGGGCAAGCATGACAGAAGCGCTTGCCTTTACACTGTTGTACTGTGCCCCTATGGTCCCCACCCTAGACCCCAGTTTTTTTTTTTTTTTTTTTAATTTATTAATTTATTTGAGAGGCCAAGAAGAACCGCACACGCACACAGATTCTACGCACTTACACGCATACACGCACACACCAAAATGCCCAACGCGAGACATCCCAAAAAACTGTTGTCGGTAAACGAAACATGACCCCAACTTACAGCAGTGATTCGCGAGTGTACACTTCTCAGAGGACATTTTAACCATTTTGAACATCACAAATTCAGTATTTTTTCTGTCTGAACACTCGAAGGTTAGCAATATTCATTGCAGTGGATTTAAAAGGAAAAAAACCCAAATAAAACAACAACCGTGTGATGAAATGTAGGCGACGACTTGCAAGGTCACCCGAAAAGTCCAGTTGCATTAATTTAGCCCCATAAAAAGCACAAAACTTCTGTGCACGTCTTGCCTACTTTTTTAAGCATTCGTGACCCAAAATTAGACCAAAGAGCTGAATGCAGATTATTGTACAAGGAGTGCTTATACGAACATATTCAAACAGTCCTATGAAAGTCACACACATTTTTTTTTTAAACCAGACTTGCGTACATTTCATTTTTACTCATTCGTCTCCTACGTTTTACCTGAAGTTATTTTTGAAGTGAAATAATGACATTAGCTCGTCACTGAGTTGATTAATACAGTCCTCAAATGGGTGAACAAAATTCATACGAGGGAGGAAGTTAGACTAGTTTCTATGTGAATGAATGTCAGTTTGCTGCAGCTTGAGAGATGCTACGAAGAGGCTTGGGAAAAAAGGCCTTTGAATCTTAAAAATGGACTGACAAAAGCAATGAAATAACAGCAGGTCAGTGGCTAAAGGGAACAAGCAGAACTTAAAGAAGTATTTAAATAATGCAATAACAATGGGCTTATAATGGTTTATAATTGTAGACAGTAAAAGTTTAATGGACTGAAAGACCAGTGATGTGAAGGTCAGCTCTCGGTCTCGCATAAAAATGTTATGAAATAGAAATACTATAATATACTGTTCAAGTCACAAGCCCTAGTCAAACTTTGTATAAAGAGCCTGCTAGCTTCCATTAAAGCTAAAATTTTGTAAGTAAAGCCTGACTTCATTCAACACTAGTTTCAGTCCAACGCATCCACTGCCTGTGGTCTAAACCGACTCAGGAGGAGAAAATGTGGGATTGTTTTATAAAAGATATTTAATGACCTGCTGTAAATGATGAAAATAAACATATCTGTTAAAGTAGAAACTGAAAAAGGACAAGTCACAAACACACATTTTACATTGTTCTTGTTAAAAGATGACACTGCACTGCCCCCTAGTGTCACGGAGGTGATGCAGACAGACACTGGTACATAAATATAAAAGATCCAACACTGCTGATTATTCCCACTTTTTCACTCCACACTTTCGCACGAGTTCCATGTTTTCAGATTTTATTGTGCTTCGATGCAGCGAGCGCCTCAGAGCCACATGCTTCAGTCCTCCAGAGACAGATTCACATCGAGCGGACGGTCGTGATCGTGGGCAGAGGGAAACTCAAACTGTACAACTCCATCTGCAGGACAGGGGTGTGACTGAAATGTTCAAATGAATCACTTTCTATTTTTGGGGGAAGGCCAGTTGCCCCGTTTCTCTCCTCTTCCCCCACTATTGCCCCCGGGACCCCCTCCAGGGGGCATACGGGGGCCTTTCCCTCCCCCTCCTCCGGGTGTAACCCTTCGGTTCTGCCGCTCCATGCCGGGCCGCTGGCTGGAGAAGCTCCTCTTGTTGGAGGCGAGCTCTTTGCCCGACATGTCATTGATGCCAGGCCCACCCCGCCCCGGGTGGTGCCCGTGGGGGTGGTACTTTCCTCCCGTGTCACGCTCTCTGAACTCAGTGAAGTCGCTGCTCTCTGAGGCCGTCTCCCACTCCTCGTTGGCCTGGTCTGAGTTCTGGTTGGTGAAGTCTGGAGACTTGGCCCCGTGGTGATGGGGGCCCTGGTTGTAGTGGTGATGGTGGTGGTTGTTGGTATTGTGGTTGGAGTTTGGGGCGTTGCCTGAAGGGGGCACTGTGGCTCCATTGGTTTCAGCAGTAACAACATTAACTGAGGGAGAGGATGGCCGCCCTGCTCCGATCACACCCACCCCTCCGTTGATGCGTGCTGCGTTCTCGCGCTCCTTCAGGCGCCTGAAGCGTGGGGGCTTGTCCTGTTGATGCTGAGAGCGGCCATGGCGCCGGCGTCTCGGGGGTCTCTCAAAGCCTCCAGGCGGAAACCCGCGGTTTGGGGGAAGGGCGCTGAGGCCTGCAGGGTTAGGAGCAGAGTTGGAAACTTGTGTGATGATGCTGCCATTTTCAGTGGCCGTGGGAGGGGGGACAGGGGCAGGTAGACTTTGGGGCGGGGCCTGGGTCAAAGGGGGACCTCCGTCACTGGTCTTCTCTTTCTTCTCTGAGTGTGCGCCCCGTGTCGTATCTTTGGGCGCTGGTGCTGGGCCCTGCTGTTGTTGCCTGCGGCTTGAGGCAGACTTGGGGCCTCCATGTGATGCAGAGATGGGCCCGACCCGGTGCCCCCCGACGGGACCCCCCATGTTGCCACTGCCACGATACAAGTTTGTCCCACTGCTGCCACCACCCCTGCCCCGGCGGGAGGGCACTCCGCGGGGGGTGAACACTCTGGTCTGGTTGGATCTGGGCGGGGCAGAGAGGGGTGCACTACTCTCTGGTCCATTCTTGGTTGGTTTGGGATGGTCCTCTTTGTCTGACGGGCCACTGGTCCCACTCTCGCTGCCCGTCTCAGAGCCCCTCTCTCTTCTTCTTTTGGGGATCTCCTCGTACTCTGAGCCCTCACTTCGAGTCTCGCTCCTGTTCCGGGCTCTGGCAGGATTATGTTGGGACCGGTCAGGCCTGGGTTGCCCAGCTCCCTCTCCTTTTGACTCTGGATGGTGCCCCACAGACGAGCGGTAGTCTCTGCCGCTGCGGCCACTCATCCTGCCACGGGATGGCCCTCCTGGACCTGCGCTGCCCGTGTAAGAGCCTCTGTACCCCCGCCCTCTACCATAGAACTCGCCTCCACGCCCTCGACCACCTCTACCCTTGGAAGCACCTCCATGTGGGGCAGATCTCTCAAAGGAGCGCTCCCTCTCTCTCCTGGGGGGACCAGTGGAGGAGAGCTCTGTATCTTTGGGGCCTCGTCCGGATGATCGCTCTTTTCCTGTATTTCTTGGTTTGTGGTTTGCTTCCTCTTTTTGAGCGGGTGCATTCTGAGACACCGGAGGGGCAGGGGCAGCCCCGTCCTGTTCTTTCTCTTTGCCAAAACTTGACTTTTCTCCTTCAGCTTCTTCTTTTTTAATTTCTTTGAGAACTGGTTTCTTGATGGGACCAGCCCTTTTATTGGGGTTCCCTCCGGTTTGTTGGGGGGGTTTATGTTCGGGGCCATGCTCATCTCTGTTGCCCCTCCGACCGTGGCCCACTGGGGCACCACTGCCCGGTCGCGGGCCCCACTGTGTCTCAGTTTTGTGTTCCCGGGGGCCTCTTTGGTTTGTTTTGGGATGAGGGTGCTGCTGGGGGGCCTGGATTGGTGGGGGGGTTGTGGCCGTGTGAGGAGTGTAGGCGGGGCCTTGTTTCTCTTGTTTGGGGTGGGTGGGGCCAGTGCTCCGCTCACTGTGATCATCCCTCGGGGCGGGCTGTGAGTGCAGGCCTTTGGTCCCATCGTCCCGGGCCGATGTGGAGGAGGAGGACGAGGAGGAGGACAGAGCGGGGTGGAGTGGGGGGGAAGCGTCACTCTTCTTTGGGCCCTCGCTGGTTCTGTCCCGGTCCCTGTCGTTCTTGTGGTGCATAGGGAAGTGTGGCTGTTGGAGGTGAGTGGCGTTTTCGGAGGGGTGCTCTGGGCGCCCGTTGCGGTCGAAATGTGAAGCCCCCCAGATCTGTCCTTGCTGCACCCCTCGAGGAGGACCCTCATCCTGGTGCCCAAAGCCTCTCTCTGTGCCACGCTGTTGTGGGTGGGGCAGCCTCCCTCCCTGGTCGGGGAAGTTGCTGTAGTTGCCCCGTCCGCTTATGTAGTGGTGTGGATGTCCCCCGACCTGCGAACCAACCGGAGGCGGTGTTTGGTTGGATGTCCCGGAGGAGTTTGGCTGCTGAATGGGGCCCAAACCGACCTCACGCATGCGATGTGGGGGAGTGTCACTCCTACGATCAAAACAAGTAATGCTATGTTTAAAGGTTTTAACAAATCACAATTTTTTCCAGAAGCTGTTATTTATTTGTATAGGTAGTTTACCTGGGTCCCTTGGTCACATCTTCCTCCTCCAGTGGTTGTTTCTGCCTCAGAGGAGATGTGAGGCCACGGCCTTCTGCTGTTCCTGCGAACACCTCTGGACCCCAGGCCAGTTTTGGGTCCATGGGAGGGGTGCCACGATGAGGATGCCCCTGATGCTGCTGCCTGTCAAAGGGATCTGAGCCAGAGCCCCCCGAATCAGACCGCTCACGTCCAATTAGGCCTTTAATAACAAAAAAAAAACAAACAAAAGTTCAGTAAACTTCAATGCAGACCAAACCAAGTGTTAACACACAGATGCAGTCACCAGAGGGGTGCATGCCCGCAGAGTAGTAGTCCATGGGAGGCGGGCGGCCCTGCATCATTCTGGGGTCCATGTAGGGCATCATCATCCAGCGAGGGTCAAAGTTCATGGGCAGAGGAGGGGGGCGGACCATGTTCCCAGGCTGGTACATGGGCCCCTGCTTTGGGCCCGGTCCATGCTGAGGGGCGGGGCCCTGGGGCTGAGGGGACAGTTGGCTCTGAGATGCCTGCCACTGCTGCTGCTGCTGCTTCAGGAGCTGCTCCTGGAGAGAGGGCAAAGTGTGGGTCAGAAGGACTCAGATTTGTCTTATCTAAAGAATGTGAGGCTCCAGTGGTCACGTCATTAAATACAAATTACACACAGTAACGCAAAATGAACGTGCAGATTTTCGAATGTGTCACATGACCGCTGACTGCAGGGTGAGGGCCTTCATAGCTCAGACTGGTGCAGATGTATAATGAAGTCAAGACAAACCTGCTGCTGCCTCTGGAAGCGCGGAGGCAGAGATTTCTGGTATTTGGAGTAGCCCTGTCCTGGGGGTCCAGACTGTCGACCTCCTCCCATGACCTCCATCTTTACTTGGTCGCGTTCACCTCCTCGGACATGAGCGTCTCTGATCGGCTCCTCTTTAGCCTCTGGTAGAGGCATCTCCAGGACGGGCTGCTGAGGCTGCGTCACTGGTGCAGGAGGACACTGCTGCACATCTGATCAAAGAACAATATCGCGTTAGAACTGAGGGTCTAAGAATTGAATCAACTGATATATTTACATACAGAATAAACACACTTTGAGTAAAATGTCTGAAACAAGCTCACCTGCCCCAGAGTCATAGCTGCTGTTGCTACTGGCCCTCTGCCTGTCAATGACCAGAGGGCCCTGTCCCGCGGCCGGAGGCAGGGGGGGCTCCTCAGGATCCACACAAGGGGAGGGGGGCTGGCTGGTGTTGGGAGATGAGGCGGACAGTGAGGGGCTGGGACTGCCGGCTGTGGCCACGGTGGATGTCCCGTCGAGGCTGGGGGTCTTACTACCACTGGGACCCTGCTGCTGCTTTTCGTCGAGTCGTTTCAGTTTCTCTGCACAGGCAGCTCTGCGCTCTTCCTCCATGCGCCGCTCCTCTTCTTCACGGCGGCGGCGGGCTCGTTCCACTGCAGCAGAGATCTCAGAGGACGACTGCTTCCTGCGCTGACGCCAGGTCTCATCCTCATCGTCACCCTGTGGCCCATGGACCAGGAGGGCCTGTGAAGGTGGGCCTCCAGCTGCAGGGGGGTGCGGAGGCGGACCCGATTTACCTGGGACCAGAACACCTCCCTGATTCAGGGACCGGTCCTAAACAAAACATTAGAAGCTTACACATTGAACATTTTGTGAGGAAAAAATGTACAAAATGATGCGGGGGAAAACGGTTAACTAAAATGATCTGCCCTGAGCTGAGGTGATGGTGATGGCACATGGCTGTGACTATGGCTGTCTACCTGTCGGTAAAAGGAGTAGGGTCCCTGTGCGAGGAGCGCCCCTGGTGGAGGGGAGGGCTGCTCTCGGGGACCACCCAGTCCAGGCCTGCGCCCCTGTGCATAATAACACAGTTAACCTGCACTCACACTGTTTAATCTGTCATGTGCTCTGTCTGCAGCACTGGCCTGTCTCGCACACTCATGTGAGAGTTCAGAGCTGTACCTGGTAGTTTGGTGGAGCTCCCGGACCACCCCAGCCGCTGCCCCCCTCCTCGGGCCAGGCGGCTTTACTGGAGGGGGGCAGGGGGCCGTTGTCGGCGTTAGTAGGAGGAGTGTGTCGCAGGTCACTGTTCTCCAGGGCTCGCGAGCGACTCACGGCTGGAGGGGTGTCTTGGGACCTCTGCTCACTGAAGAGAAAAAAAAGTGGTAATCAAAATGGTAAACTTAATGCTGGCATTCAATCTTGAATTTAAAAAGTTTTATGGCAACATACTGAGTGTCATTCTTTTTGTCAGCTCTGTCCTCCTCAACCTCTTCCTCTCCTTCATCGTCACTGAACTTCAGTTTAGCAGAGTAATCTATCTCCTCATGTGCTCCTGCAGTAACACAAACACATTAGAGACATGGAAATAAAAAGCTGCATCTGAAGAAACCCCTTTCTGTAAAGTGTCAAAGGCTCAGACCTGCCCAGCCCTCGTCATTGTCATGGTCCAGCTCATCCAGCTCCTTCAGGTCGTCCTGTTTGAGGATGGAGGGCCGCTTCACTGCCTCTGTGTCGCGGGGGCCCTGAGACCTGTCCGTACCCTGCCCTCGAGCAAACCTGAAACAGAAAGAGTTTACAGTGAAATCCAGAGATTCAAAGAGAAAGAGATATTTCACTGAAGCCTTATTGAACATGCTGTACCTGGGAGCAGGCCCTTCACCTGGAGGCGGGTATCTATATGGCCCCTGAGGACCATAGGGGCCCGGGAAGGGCAAATAAGGAGGATACATCTGAAACAGGAAACGGCCATTATATAAATGCCTTTTTTCTGAGTTTTAACATGAGAGGGGAGACAGTTCACTTACGAATGGAGGCATGATTCCTCTGTATGCGGGGAAGCCCGGTCCCACAGGGGGCTGGGGCAGGGCCATGGCGGGACTACCAGCTGGAGGGTTTCTCTGAGGTCCATGGGTCTGGTTCTGAGGCGGGACCCCCGCTGCCCCATCCATGACCAGAGCCCCCCCAGAGCCCCCCTCCACGGCCCCCTCCCCAGTGAGGGTCAGAGCCCGGCCCCCACCGTCCCGCCAACTTGTAACGTCTTAGGCACAAGAGGACAGTCCATTAAAACACATTCGGAGAAAAGATTTCTGATGACCAAGAGTGAAAAAGGAGCTTACTTTGGGGGCGGAGGCTTGGTCCGGGCCCATACCACTGATCTGCAGTGGCCTGTTCTTTGCCAGCTTTGTCCGGGTCTCCAGCCGCCTGCAGGGTGGGAAACTCCTCTCGAGAGAACGGCGACGGTAGGTTTGATGCCTTTCCACCTGTAGCAGAAAGAGCACAGTTCAGCGACTACAGTGTCATGTTTATGTAGACATGTGTGCACACTTATATCATGTACGTATATTCTAGAAACAATATAACCAGAGAGCTCACCGTCCCCTGGTGTTCCATGTGTAACACTGGCCTGAGCCCAGGATCTTGCCCCTGCGGCCTGGACTGGAGCCGGGGCCATAGCCTTCGGAGGAATGGTATAGTTTAGAACAGTAGCAGAGTATAATATTACAGTAGTAGTATTGCAATAATAGTATTACAATAGTAGTATTACAGTGCTGCAGTGAGTGAATAGAGGCAGTTGTACCTTGTCTGCTGGCACCTCTGGGACCGGGGGAGTTCTCGGTTGGGTCGGAGCAGGCATCGGTGAAGCCGCAGGCGGCTGCGGCTCCGGCTGCGCTGATGACAATGCATCGGTACTGAGAACAGACAAGAAGTAAACAACATTAACATTAAGCCAATGTACTGCATTTGAAATAGGGCTTTAAAGGACTTTATAAAACATTTACAAACAGACAGTGACTGACAACTATAGAGCAGTAAATTGAGGTCACTTTTGGGTTCAACCAGAAATTTCACAGTTGATTTCAAGATTTGTTTTTGTTCCTTTTTCATCAAACGAGAAATAACGAGAGAAAAAACGAGAGATAATATGTGAATATATCAAATATGAAAATCTATCATATCAAAAAATGTAAATCTATCATAACACAGGATTACCTGTGAGTATATTTCACTAACTGCCAATCACAGCTAACGCTAGCTGAGCATAGCCTAGCTTCTTACGTCAACCTCCCACGTACACTTTCTGTCACAGTTCTAACCATAGATTCATGCTAATAATCTTCTTAGCTTTAAACAACTGCCATCTCTTTTTAACATGAGATGTGTTGTCACTTAAAAAAAGAGGAATGGTAAACATGTAATCTGGAAGTAACACACACAACCCCATAGAATACTGCTGTGTTCCAAACACATGTTGAGTCGTACCTCTTTGGGTCTGCTTGTTCCGGTTTGCTTGCCCATCCTGTGCCGTCTTTGGGGACGAGCGAGACGTTTGGGTCGTTGCCTTTGTTTTCTGCCTTCAGACTGGGCAGGTTGGCAGGAGGGGGCATACGCCGCGCGGAGGCAACTTTACCAAGAGACTGCAGGCCATGGCGGGGGGTAACTGTAGCAGAGGACAGTTTTTATTGAAAAGAACACCAGAGAAACACAGATGAAACAAAGGGAATGTCCGTGTTTGTTTTTGCAACATCTAACGGCAAAGAACTCTGTTTAATCTGAACTTATATTGTGCCTAAAATTGCTTGACAGGCCAAAATTAAGATATTTTTTTTTACAAATCCAATTATATATATATAATATAGTGGTTGTATGGGTTATTATATAATTTTGTTATCATTGTGTTAAAAGACATGTGCTGTGGATGCTTGGGCGCGGTGCGAGGCCAGCTGCTCAGATGGAGCAGGAGCAGTCTGAATAAAACATGGAGCCGACACAGAAGTCAAACAGTGAGGCTCTGTCTGCGCGCGGGCTCTGGAGATTTAACTTTCCACAGATAAATGCAGCAAAAGGTCGTGTGGGACCAGGGAACAAATATGTTTTTAAAGACAAGAGGTATCACATTTACTTAAAGGAATTCAAAGTAAACATTGTATTTTCAATGGGCAGACTGGTTATTGGGGCCACTTTACTCCTCTCAGCAGCATTTTTACAAGAGATTAAGATAAATCCAAAGGGCTAGTACCAGTAGTGTCATTTATTTATGTAGTTTTAACATCAAAACTTTCATATGTTTCATATTTTTTAAATTAGAAATATACAGATATGCATGTTTACATTACAAAAAACTTGGCATTTCTTCAGGTCTTCAGTTAACATAATAATTGCCTTACTCTGGTTAAGAAGATGTTACATAAACATAAATGGGTTAGTTCAGATAAAAAACAACTCTGCAGATCGGAGCGTATAATATTTACAGAATCAGCGTGTCTGCGTCCGGGCTGCCACGCACTTTATAAAGCTCATCTGTTTCCCGCATTGAAACATCAGCACCAAAGCTTTTAGGAGGAGGACAGCTAATGCATCACACAGATAGGAACTGAAGAGAGCAAAGAGGGTTTTGATCACTTTACTCTCAACTGGGAGAGATAGAGAGAGAAGGGATAGTAGTAATAGAGGGGGGTGAGTGAGAGAGGGAGAGGCTGAGAGAAAGAGAAGAGAGGGGGAGAAAGCGAAGGGCGAGGGAAAGGTAGAGAGAGCGGGACAGTATACAAGGGTGAATGACAGAAGGAGGGAGAGAGAGTGAAGGGTGAGCAGAAGAAAGAAAGAGGGAGAGACTGAGAGAAAGAGGCAGAAAGAGAGAATGAAGAAATAGGAGAAGAGAGAGAGAGTGAGAGAGAAAGAGCAAGAGAGAAAACTGATGAGAGTGAGTGGGACAGAGAGAAAGAGGCATAAGGGTAAAGAGAAGCAGTAAGACTTCCCATCAGAGGGGTTTTCACTCTGCGACCAAATGAAAGTCAACGACATAAAGGCATCTGTCGGAGCGGAGACAGCTGAGGGGCAGCCATTTTGAAAACTAATACTCCACAGGGAGTGGGCGAGGGTAGAGGGGGTGATATACGCCAACAATGAACGCTGTATGTGAGACCAGTACCTGACGCCTGTGGCAGAATCTACCATATGAATGCCATCTATGAAAATTATAATAATGATAATGTTAAGTGTGCCCCCAAAAACTTTACTTTTACCTGGGAGTTAGGAGGACTTAAGCATCAGTATTCATGAGTTTAAGTTTCCTGTTTGTAGGCAACACCATTCAAACAGCATTGCCAGCTGACCCTAATTTTTATCATTCTGAAACCCATGGATATCTTGTGGCATATTTTATGTTTTCACCTTTTTACTGAGACTTACATTCACTTCTTTCTAATGGTCCACAACGACATTTGAGATTATTAACTGACACGGTGCTCTTGATTCATTTTAGTTATAAAGGAAGTTAAAGGTGTTATAATATAATAATGAACAAACACCTGAGGCTCCTCTTGCAGCTGATTATAAAAGACTGAAATTAAAGGTTTACTTAAAGGTTTACTCATCATACTTAATGTTATGATGAGATTATCCTGGAGAATGTGAGGTTTAAAAAGCTCTTCTTTATTAGCATTTATATCAATCAAAATGTGTTCTGTTGTTGTGGTCGTCAGGGATACTCACCAACAGGCTTTTGTGTTTCGAGGCTCTTTCCTTTGTACGTATCAAACAGGTTGAGGGACGCATACTTGGTTTTGCCTTCCTTCCCCTTTGCAGTTTGCCCAGAGCGCTCTGACATTGCGCTGTCCGCTCATTGAGTATGGTGAGGCCTGAGACTGGGAGTGAGACAGAGGGGGGAAACACAGGGGGAGGACACTGGTTAGGTAAAAAGAAAACATATTTATACACTCTTTGATGATATACAAGGATGAGTCGATAGAAGCTTGGGACTGTAAACCATATAAACTTAGGGATGCACTGATACAGTACTGGTATCAGCGCCAATATTGAAAATTTTGGTGGATTGGATATCGGCTTCCAAGATATCACTTCAGCCGATTTCAAATTTTGGTCTACAAACTGGTGTAATAAGATGATTTACTGGCCAAAGTTGGCCAAACGTCTCATACTATTAAACTTCTCTAAGCATCCCTAAACTGACTTTGTTTGAAAAAGAGCCTCCATTTTGAAATTAAAAGAAAGGATTATTATTATTGTTTGAACAGTCAAGAATTGTTAACAGAGAATGGTAGCAAGCAAATATATTCATTACCGAGTAGTATTTAAATGTCAGATGAATCACAAATTACAGACAATTTTATATTAAGGTTTAAATACTCTATTTATCAATTACATTTGTCAATCCCTTTCTGCGCATATTTAGGATGCATCATTACATTATCCTTTGAAGACCAGATAGCCCAACACATAAGTTCATACAGTGACTGAAACTCACATCACCAGAATAAAAATCTTCCCTAAAAATGTTTTTAAAATATAATTTTCTTAAAAATATGAGTATCCTCGTCTCTGACAACCCAGTAAAAAAGCTGCTGATATTGTGCTTTAGCCTGAGACATTCGTGCTCAGTGAATCAATAGGATGATATCTGCCCAATCCAGGCTAGTGCGAGTATGAGAGTTATACAGTGCCCCGTCCTCATCCCATTAACTACAATTAACCGAGACAGACGACTGCACCACAGTGATTATACCACACAGGGAAGAGACTCTAAATGAAGAGGTGGGAAACTGCCATTAGACACCTTATCATTGCGGATGAGATTCAGAGATGCTCTAAAATGTGCCTGTAAATATCCTGGTTGTGGTTCATACAGTGTACGGGTTGAAATGACGCCCAAAATGTGGACTGAAAATCAACCTCAACACTGTAAAAATATGATTTTAAACCCTGCAAAAAAAGCAAGTTTGTTTTCCCTTAAAATTCTTGATTAGTTTTTGCTGCAAGTTTCAACAAACATATAACATATATTAGCCATATTTTGAAAGAAGTGTGAAGGGGTTTTTTGACTCAAAAAGCAAAGAATATGTTCTTTTACTTGGGCAATTTATTGGAAAACCCCAATTATCATCAATCACTTTATGGAGATCATCTTTCCCAGACCATGAACATTTCAGTTTATTTGATTTAGGCTCCAACCCTCCCCTTGTCCAATGTCAGAGGTCAGATTGCTATAACAAATTAATCATTTGGTTACTTTAATTACATGGTATAAATTCATATTATGATGCTGTGGACCACATATACTTGCAGTCACTTGCAAGCTCTTAAATAATTTTTTGTCTGTATCTGAAATGTACCTGTCTGCTTGCAATAAACCTATACAATTTAGAGTACACTATTGGGGTTGAACAGACAAAAAACGGATCAAAACCAATTACAAGGAGACACATGCATCCACCCCAGACCATCTGCCTCCCACAGACCAGCGGTAATCCTAGATAAGTACCAAACACACTACAAATTTGGTAAAACAGAGATATAAAAATGCCTGACAGGACAGAGGATATGAGTAGGCTATTGATTTCACAGCACGGTTAAAGTCACCGGCACTGGAGTGCTTTTTCCATCGCCAGACCAGATTAGGTCCTGAAAATTAGGTCGTGGGATGGTCGCTCAGCTCCGTGTTCATGTTGGGATTAACTTGGCCGCTCCACAACTGCAGGGACCAGACAGACACAGGCCTCGGGAAGATACGGCAAAATACCGGCAATGAGACAAACAGTAAAATCATAGTAATGCACACATTAAAGAGCCGGACAATAACCAGAACAGTGACAAGCACAGTCCCTTCATGATCCCTGGTAATAAAGAGTGGTATTCCTCAAACTTTGTTTAAATAAATAACTCTGAGATATAGCCATCAATAATTTGAAATAGTTAGTGCCAGGAAATACACAACAATACACAACATGCAAACCTGTCACAATAAATACTATATCGACTTATAGTTCAATACATGTAAGATGTATTATTTTTGGGGGTCAATATTGATTGTGGGGACTTTTTCTTTGTAGTAGTGGGGAACTTTTTGTTAACTTTTTGTACTTTTCTGAAGATTTGAGCTGTAGAGTGTTGAAAAAATAACTTCTATGGTTCACTGAGAGTTCCATTTATTTACTGCAGCTCATGTTCATTAACAATACTCCAAATATACATTAGTCATTTTGGGGAAATCCCACTTTAGGTTTTATTATACCAGTGGTATAATGGCATTCAGTATTATCGCTTATCATCTATATTTTCTTCTCCAATATTTCGTACTTCAAAAATTGTTTCGTGACAGACCTAAAAACATGCAACAATTCAGTACAATCAGATTTCACTTTTTACTGCATTATTATCCGAGTCAAGTCAGAATGATCTGAGTCAAGCCAGTATTGCTTTAGTCATAAATCGACACATTGAAAAAAGACCCAATCACCAATACAGTAGGTGTCAAGTTGTGTCATTGATTATACATACTATTTCACCAATATTTGACCAAAATGATTGACGACAGACTGCACAATATTGTGCAGTATTGCTATGACCTAATAATAATACATCTATTATTATTACAATTAAGATTGCAGCTGTAGTCGCGATTATAATCTGTTACTGCAAATTGTCAAAAAGAAATGCTGTGATATCATTATGACAATGGATGAACGGGACAGTCCCGTGCACTGTGTCTGCTCAGTGTAATCTAATGCTGGGGCAGCCTTAGCCCTGTTAGCCGCACTCCATTGATGCTCGCGCTGGGAGGGGACTTTGCGTTGTTTCATAATATGTTTCCACTGACTTACTGTAACAATGTCTTGTCAGCTGTTTTTGGATGTGAGATTCAATGTGAATACCAGAGCAGATAGTTTTTTTTTTCTCCTTAAGAATTATAACCTATATATTCAGTACTACGCTGGAGGCAGTGTTATACGCAGAAAAGGGATTTTAAGGAGAGAACAAAACAAAATGGCGGTGGATATAGGCCTACATCAGTCGAGGCATTCGACACTTAGCATCGCTCTATCACCTCTTACAACCTTCACTGTTCATATAATAACACGAGAATAGTGCTATTGTTCTACACATGGACAATGTATTGCTATATGCACACAACTGTGGTCATTTAGAAAATAAAACGGTTATTTACCACGACCACAAGGAAATATGTGGGCCAACTGATTTTATTGTTGTCGTTTCATCACTATTGGTATCTTCGTGTATATTTATTTTAATGAAACCATCACGTATAATTATATTCAGGTTAATCCTAAATTACATGAACAAAATGCGTTAATTCTGGCGCAGCAGCTCCGCTCTTGTAATCCATAGTTTATGCGCTAATGTTAGCTTCAGGATATTAGCTTCAGGATGTTAGCAACAGCGCAGGCATCATTTTGATAGAAAGCCTGTTTGTTTGTTGCATTTCCCACCGTTTCTCTGATTTTGAAGCACACACGAAAGCCAATGAGAGCTAAAATAGTGGTAGTTTAGCAGAACAATAACACGTTAGATTACATTTGTTATCCTAGCTTCTCACTGATGATCCCAGAGCTGAATGCATCATTCTGCAAAGTGCATCACAGGATGGTGGAAATGGGCTTAAAAACACCCATCCCCGGTGAATCAACAGAATAAATTTAATGATAAGAATTAAATCACAAATCTAATTAGACTTCCTCGACAATCCCAGCAATTACCCACTGGTTCAGCCTCAATTTGTAGTGTTATGGTAGGGATCAGTTTTTTACTATTATCACCAAATTAAATAAGGCATGACCAAACTTTCTATACATAATTAAACGTTGTGTATTATACATGTTTCTAAGAGAAAACAGTTATCAATGAAAACACATAAAAATCAAAATACACATTCTGTAACATTCTGGTTGCTAACACATGTAGCCAGGCTTTGCTAGCAAGCTAACAACAGCTAACAGCAAAAAAAAAAAAAATACGAATAACAACAAATTCCTAACATGTATGAATATTACCGCGTTTAAGAGACAGACTCAATATAAAATTTTAATACAGACGAGAGTAAACATACACTGTTTCAGGGGACTGACCTGTTCCTGTCCCGATTTGTCCCGAGCTTTTATCAGAATAGGGTTAGTTTTAGCTTTAGCTTCCGCTGTGTGTCACGTAGCTCTTAGCAATGACCCAGCTTCGAGCTAAACAACTGCATTATCAAACATACGCTATTTGCAGTACACCCAGCCCCTCCGATCCAACGTTAAACCCTGCATTAAAGCGATAGCAAACGCGGGACTTACTTGCACTCCTTCTCGTTTGTCCCAAATAAAAGTAAAAGGGGAAAGGAAATGGTACAGCGGACTCAATCCGTCACTGAAGAGCCGTCAACGGCTACTGCCGAGAGATGGACCCGTTTGCAGAGGAGCGTCCTCAGAGAGGGTTTAAAAAATGCAAACAAAACACTTTACAGTGGACATACAGTCAATTATATATCACAAAATATGATATGTAGTATCTATTTACCGCTCTACAACAGTTCTCTCGACACAGCAATTAAAAAGAGGTAAAAGGGTAGATATTTTGCCAATTTAAACTGCATAAATAAATGTATCCACACCACACAAAAAACTCAAATGTTTTTGAAAAATGTCATTTACATCAACATTCAAAAACACAAAAGCTGCTCTACACCACGATAACCAGCACGTGCCTTTGTAAACAATCAAAGGGCATCATTAGCAGATGGCACTTTGGACATGCCATGCACATGCTGCAGAAACTAGAAGTTAATAGCCTATAGATGAAAATTACAAAAAAATAATTCAACAGTTATGTCCACTCAGACACAGTACACTGTGAAGTGGTTTATTTGAGAAGATTGCTGCATTTACTTTTACATATAATGTGTGGGTTAATCAGATCTTTGTACACAATGGATTATTCGTTTCAATTCTGATATTCATAAATCAGATAATGTCCATTTTATAAAAGTTTACTGTATAATGTACAGTATTATAACATTTACAGTACATTTACAAGGTTCTCAAAATAATGATGGCACATCCACACTTACCAAACTCACAATCAAACCTTCAAGCTGTTTCTAAACAAAAGAAAAACCTAACTTTTAATTTCCATAAGATTTTTTTTTAAGTACACTTTTTGAATGGCCAAAACAGACAACCATAATTACAGCTGTACAAATCACAAGACACATCATTTTGCCTCACATTTGAAGACAATAAATCAGACTATAAAACTATTTTCACACAATAAAATAAACAGAAAAAGCTTGAATCAAGACACAATTCAATCTTTGAATCAACAAAACAATTTACATAAAAGTCCCTTTTGTTCCTGAGAAAATAGTGCGAATAAACAATCTCTTCCTCTTTGTCATTTCCCGACTGGACTCTAAGAAAGAAAGACTAAATGCATTAAAAACATGCATAAATGTTAAACAACTCCAGAATAAAACAGACCACTGAAAAACTTTCTTGAGCTTTATTTTTTTCCGGTACAATATGAAAAACTAAATGTTCTTCCTGTTAGTCCAGCAAAAAATAAAGACCAGTAGACCTGCAAATAATAGAATAATAGCAGGCTGCTCTAGTCACTCAAGCAGTTTGGCTGGAATGGTCATCCGGAATGTAATTTGCAACAGTCTTTTATTCAGTGCTGCATAGTCAGCTGTTGAGCTTCCTTTAATGTTGTTTTTAATGGTGCACTTTTCTGGTAGGGGGTCCGCTACCTGCTTGTCTCATTGGAGATGATATTGATTTGCCTGGAATGTTCCACTATATAGCATTAAACTTTATTTTGAAGCACATGCATTGTTACTGTGAAGCGTTAGTTGGCCAGATCACCTGCTTGTGTCCATGGAGATGGACAACTTTAATACCATACTATGAAACCTTCTAGGCAAAGACATGTAAAGACTCTCTAACAGAAAAATGACATAATGCACCTTTAATATTAAGTTCTTACCTCTATAAACCTCCGTAAAGGTGAATCTTGACAAATGACACAGTCTCGTCATAATTTTTGTGGCCCTTTTCATAGATGACATAAATGTATCTACGATCTTCGCCCGATCCGCTTTTCAGAGATGTGAGGCAGGAGTAGGCACTGGGCCCGGGCCAAATCTGGACTGCTTTTTTCTCCCACGATTTACCATGATCCAATGACCAGCGCAAAGTGAGGTTAACTCCTAGAGAAAGAGCAAAGACAGACAATTACGGTAGATAAAATGTAAAAGTAAATTGATTTGCAATTACAGAAAATAAAAGTAGAGCAGACAAAGTTGATAATGTAGATTGGGTTCATGCTTTTATTTATTTGTGAAGGACTTATTTTAGTCCTACACACTGGTTGAGGATTACATTGATGTGTAAACCTCTAACTGGTCGTAGTCTAGTTAGTGTTTAGGTCTATAATTTAGTCCTAAAGTCTGGATTCTGTCACTCTAGTCCATATAATTTAGTTCAAAGTTAAACCAAGGTTTTGGTCATTTAGATCACTTTGAGTTCACAATTGACATGGTTTGGTCCTGGTTTGAGCCCAGTTTAGTCCTGAAGTAGACTTGGTTAAGTTCTGGTCTAGTCCTGATTTTGTTCTGCTACTACTTGGTGTAAAATGTATGTAAATTTAGTGGCATAACTATTCACTTTGATGCAAATCACAGTTCCATGCTAAATGATCTCACTGGGTGTCTAAACCTATGTTATTGTTTTGCATGGAATGTTTTCACAGTATGACATTAAATCTATCTCTATGAAGACAAGCAATTGACAAGTTTAATGCCATATTGTATAACATTTAGGCAAAGCATATAACAACATGGTGACAGATCAAGCCCCATAGAAAAGTGATGTAGCGCACCTTTAACAGACCCACAGGTGTTCAATTAGATTTTATTTTCATTGAGTTTCCATTATCTTTGCCCAGCCCTGCGTCTATCCCTCTTACTGTGGACTTGGTTGAGTGGATTGGTGAAGTAGATGACTTCGTCCTTCTCCAGAGCCCCAGCGGCCACCACCGGGTCAATGAGCTCATAGTCAAACCGCACGTAGTCAATGGGCAGAGTCAGACCCCCATCGTAACTATGGACGATCACACGGCACTTACAGTGGTAGTTGTTCTGGTTTCTCACATTTATCACAATAGAACCATCAGACAACTCCAGAGGCTGAAACAAAGGGAGAAAAAAAGAGAGAGAAAGAAGGTTTAAGTTGGCACATGTGAATAGCTAAGGAAATTCTGGATATTAAAACTAACCTAGGTTATGAAAATAGAGATTCATTTTTTTTTTCATATCACTCAGTCCACTCTTATGGTGACTTTTATTTAATAAAAATGTTAGTTTGTGTTTGAAAGTCTTCAGATCTTGTGGCAATGCAATTAAATACTCAAGAAATTCAAAAAGGATTTAGGCAAGTTCTTTTCAGCTCGTCCATCTGGGATTTAAATGGCCAGATAATTACACCCTGACCACCGGCACTGTGCCATTTAAATGAGAGGCCAATTCAAACATCAGGAGACATTTAACAAACAAGAAATAAAGACAGATTCAACTTATTAAAATAGACAAAAAATAACAGTTGAAATGGTTACAAAAAACACATGTGATATGATGTAATATTTCCCCTTTGTTGCAGTTAGAACTGTGAACCATAAGGGGGCAGATTACCACTACTGAAGAATATCCAAGACATTTTCTGGGACTAATCCATGGACCCAAGGATATATACCTCATTGCATTGGGCTCCATGGAGATTAACAGGTTACATAGTGCAGCTTTAGATACAACAGCACCTGGCACTCATCTGGGTTGAAGTCCTGTGATTTCTTGGGCTGGTTGTATGGGATACTCTTCAGCGCTGCTCCGTTGTACCAGCTTTTTCCGTGATCGTCACTAAGGATACAGAAAACCCCATCTCCTTCTAATGTCCCATGTCCACACACCACCAGACGCCCCTTTGCTGGCTCATACCTCTTCTGTTCAGGGAAATACATAATCCATGATTTTCAAAAGACATAAGAACTGTTGATATAGGGATGTGCAGTTAATCTAATTTAATCAAGTCAAGACCCAATTGCTTTTTAATTTGTTCCAAGGCCAGTAAATCAAATGGCTTCTAATATTAAAAAGAGACAGAGGCAGGTTAAAATGATTATGGCCAATTTCTTTGTTCTTTGTTTTAACATACTATTCTGCAAAGGTCCAGTTTGATTTATTTATTCTATTTATTTATTTATTTATTTATTTATTTATTTATTTATTTATTTATCTATCAATACCTGTTCAAATATCTGGAGTCAATTAGTATTAGGTGATTAGATTATTTTTTACCAGTAGTGGAAGAAGTACTCAATTTTGTTACTTCAGTAAAAGCAAAAACATACTTGAGTAAAAGTATCACATGAAAAAAAATCTACCGGTACTTAAGTGAAAAGTATGAATTTACCCCTTTAAACATGTACTTGAAGAGTAAAAAGTAAAAGTATTCCCGCAGATTTTATAAAGCCTTCATATATAGTGATATTGTGCTGAATTTGTTCAACAAGAACAATTAAATTGATTTGCTTTTTGTTTGCTCAAACTGTGAATGTGTTAAAAAAACAAAGAAACCCTCAGACTTTTCAGCAGGGCTCAAACACTAATAAAAAATAACTTTACTCTTCAGTCCAGTTACAAAAATGTAGTGGAGTAGAAAGTACAGATACTTGCTCTCAAATGTAGTAAACCTAAAAAGCGTCCACTGTAAAATCTACTTAATTGCAGATACGTAAAACTTGTACTTTAGAGCAGTCCTTTACCACTTTTACTTTGTGACATTCCATCACTGATTTTTACAACCCTCTTTGGAGTTTATTATCATTTATTCCCATGCCTGTAGGTCTGTGCTGTAGGTTGAGATTCAGTCATTTTTAATCATTAATGAGATGGCGTACTACAGTGAATCCTCAGTAAAAGCCATAGACTATATATACTCTATACAATCTATGGTAAACGCATGCAGTTTTTACCTGTATTCCAAACCCCGGCCCAGGTGCGAATGCTTTGACTCCTAACTGTGTGGAGAGGTTTCTTGGTTTGCTCCAGCTCAGCCCGTCGTCCAGGCTCTGCACCATCATGGTACTGGAGGGTTTGCACTGGTACTCGTGGAAACAAACAGAATAAACCAGAATGATCGACCCGAATTCCTCATCCACCACTACAGAGCCAAGGTTCAGACCGTCCGGCTGCTGACCGTCGTCCACTATAAAGGCTGTGGGGGACCAGGTGTAGCCTATAAGAGAGAGAGAGACTGAGTTTACTGGGTATAACGACACATGGACAACGGCTGGGCGATATGATATTGTAATGAACTGATATTTTGTGTTTTATTATGTTATATATTTGTGTGACAGTTGGTTGCTATGCTGACAAGTTGACGTGAAGGTTGTATTGGTCAGTTTCTGGTCTGTTTTGGAGACTGGCTCTAGTGAGTTGAGACCGCTGTTGTTTTGCTCTTGCTTTGGCGTTGGTTAGAGCCTACAGTAGCACTTGTGTTCAGAAAATAAACAACCAGAAGAAATTTGGCGTGTTTACTTACACCAGAATGCTACAATATGATAAATATAGATTTGTGATCTGGTGAAAGAGTGAATTTTGAAAGAATTTTGAATGGATTTTGAATGAATTTGAAAAAAGCTATTGACTCGAGTATGTCAATGTAGAACGTAGCAAGATACAAGTCAGAGTAAAATAATTTAAATAAAACTGCCTGTGCCTGTTTGTGCCTGTGGTCTAGACTTGAAAATCTACAAAATGACAAAATACACGCTTTGACATATCGCCCGCCCCTCACATGGTCATCGACCCCAGTTCAGGGCTGATCAATGATAGAAAAGACATCTGTCGCATTTACTTGGGTCATAAATAAGTGAATTATTTGGAACAAGGTTTTGCGTAGTGTCAACATAGATGAATAGTATTATCCTTGAATAGCGATTTTAGTATGATTTGTTCTTTTCAACTTTAAACTGACCTATTGTATCTGCTCCATTGTGTCTTACTGATGTTTTTTGGAAATAATCAGTCAATAATTTTGGTTCTTTGACTCTTTTGTCCCATAATTCCTTTGGTGTGAATGACACTGTAGAATAATGATAGGATGACATACATTTTCTATTAGACAAGATTGGATGATGGATGAGATTTTGACACACTTTCTAACATATGCTGTCACTTTTTATGATGTTATTTTAAAAATGCTTTCTTTAGGTTAGACTGTTTAACCAATTGCGCAAATCAGTTCTCTTTATTTTTTTTTAAATATTTTGTTGTCATTCGAGCACTTCTTCTTAGAACTATAAATGATGCAACTCACCAGCACTTAACCCTTTTTTGTCCAATCCAAAATGTAAACACATGTAATAATTTTAAATACATGAAATAATAGATCATTTTTCTCATGTATGCACAATATTATGGGAATTTTGTCTCGCGGGATCTTGTGGGACAAGATTTTATCCCATCCATACTGTAGAACACAGTCATTATCATACCTCTGTCCGTGGAACGTCTCATGGCAATAAACTTGGCACCCGTGTCGCTCGCGGACTTCTTTCGTCCTTCGGAAAATGCCAGCAGACTTCCCTGTGGGGTGAAGGTAAGGAGTGGGATCCTAAACGTGTTCACCTGACCCTGGCCCCCACTCACCCACAACAACTGCTCCTCCAACACCAGCGGGTCGATCTGGGAAGAAAAAACAGAACGAGTTTAAAATAACTAATGTAACGAGATTCAGTTTCTAATCGTCAATGATCAGCTTGGGCCTTTTAAATCTAGAGGTTCACAAATTGAAAGCCATGTTGATTTGTTTATAATAAGAAAAATATGTGAAAATTGTGGTGATGAAAAAAAGAAAAAACATCTCTGCAGTAAAAAGTCCAATTCAAACTTCCGGAGAATTGTGGGATTTGTGGCTTCATCTTTCTGTACGATTGCAAATTTTCATTGTCTTTAGCTTGTAATACTGATACACCTCTGTGCACTCATAGCTTGATATTTCAGTTTAATACCATCTCCAGGAGTAAAAGACCAGACGCTGGCATAAAGGCTGACCTAACCTGTTAGACCTGCAGCGTCAGTATCACATGACACAATAAGATGATAGAAATGTAATCTCACATGAGGCTCTTATAAAACAAAAAACAAACACAACTTTATGACAGGACTGAAGTAGGGCTGTAGGCCTGTAGTCGTTCTGTTGATTAATGCTGGTCATTGGTGTTTTAGCTGAGCAAAATTTATATTTGTGGACTAATCGTTTTATTTAGATTATAAGGATTTATATTTATATGGCACAACAGCAGAAACGAGAAGCTAGTGAGTGAGTTAGATGAAGATTTGGTATGTTTGAGGGTCAGATATGATAGTTTTGAGAGCTTTTGCCCCTTTTTAAGTCAACTAATCAATCTGCAGAACATGTCTTTAGTCGACTACAGCAGTTTGAGAATCATTGCTGTAGGAGGTTCGGTTAGTGACTGAACTTTTAGCTCGTTTAATTGATTTATGCCACTTTAGATGTTAAATTCAGCTCTTCATATTGTTGTTGGGAGAGAGAGTTCTGTTTTCTACCATGTTTTTCAAACTCATTTCTATGATTAAAGAAGCCTTGAACAGACTGTAAATAATATTATACAGTAATCCACTGCAATGAGATGTTTGTAAGAGGACCTTGAATTGGATTGATAAGAAAATTTGAATTACCTACAGAAATCAGCATGTTTTATTGAAATGCATGACATATCTATACATGTCTACTAGCGAGTCTTGGTTCAATAACAAAGTAGATAGGAAAATATATAGAACTTATAATTAATTATTAACTACAAGAGGATGCTGTCAGTGAACTCCTGCAGCTATAACGAAGACACTACACAATGGTGATCACATGTTCTAAATTTAAAAAATGGGACTCACCCAGGTGTAACATTGTCCATTCTTGACATATTTGTAGGTCTGTATATAATCTGTGGGACTTCTGTCAGTGCATTTTTTGGCTTACGCTAAATTTCATGCTCGTTTTTCTGTATTTTAACTAAACAAATGACAATTTATTTCCCTCTTTATCGCTGGAGGGGATTAAATTGGTCAAAAACAGAGACACCTGGGACATTTCTTAAAACTGGTCAATGGTTGTTTTGGATAAATCAGCTGGAACAGGGGACACAGGGCTCAAACTGGAACTGTCCCAGGTAAATCTGGACTCTGGTCACCCCACACACAACACAAGACCTGTCAGAATGTTTTTTTTATTTATTTAAAGGAGATCCAAACACTTGGTTTTGCAATCAGCTAGATAAACTACTAAAACTAGATAAAAGCTTGGAAATGTCTCGCATATAAACAAACTAACGCACTTGTCATTAGATTGGCAAATGGTGTCATGGTAAACATTTCATCTCCATTCAAGACTAAAACTGAAACCCAAACACCAGCCTTTTGAACGAATAGGAAACAATAAGAAACAGCTAAACGAAGGCCCGTTCACAGTCATTCATTAGCCTACACAATGATTGTTTTGGGTAGGTTAAACGTCAAAGATCTCTCCACTTAAGTCCTCTAACCTTACCTCTAAACTACAGCCTGAAATCCACGCCGCGGTGAAAAACAGCGTCAGGAGCACGAGCCGAGCCATTTCTGTGCGCGAGGAGCTGGCATTCACGAACAGTGCGGTAGGAACACGGGTCAAAGTGAAAATAACGGAAGAGAAATGAATAAAACAGAGAGAAAGAGAGAGCGAAAGCGAGAAAGCAGTTCCTCAGTTCTGCCCCATCTCAAACTACAGAGAAAGTCACGTGATCAGATGGGCGGTCACATGATCAATATTCCTGGTCATGTGACTGTGGACGCTTTAACGTCAGGTTTGATATTAAAATGGGATTTTAAGAAATACTTTAATGAATGAATGAAAAATAAATACTATTTTTAAACTTTAAATAATTTTACACAGCATCACTTTGAATATGTTGCACTAAAAGGTCAGATATATATGTGAGTATATATGTGTGAAGTAACACAAAATGTACTTTTAAGTTACATTAAATACATTTATTAACAAATAACTAAATCTATAGATCTATTTGCTTGTCTCGAGTCAGCAAACCGCTGACTTGAGTTTTGAATGACCGCTGTTGTTTTATTACTCATGTTTTATTCACATTTTCAGGAGGCTGTGGTCGTATTTCTCGTCTGATTGTGTTCAAATAAAGCTTAAATTAAAGTCTAATAGAGTTTCTGACAGAGTAGTGCCTTTAGTTAGCATCAATAGGGAATGTTGATGGCACCAGCTGCAAAGTATCAGTAAGTTATGTATAAATTTGATCTTTAAAACTGTCGTTTTTATCAGTAAAGTCACTCATAAATAGACGATGCAATTCAGGATTTTGTTAAGGCAGTGTGTAATCCAGGTTATTTGTAATCTATGGGGCCCACACATAAACTGGGGTACAGGTCATAGGTCAGTATTACATTTGAGTGCCTTTATTCAAACATAATCTGTCTGTAGTTTATATTTTGCCTGCATGTCCATTTTACAATTAATAATATACAAACTATCTACTAACATTTGATTTTTGTTGCAGTAAAAGAAATGCTTCGTCATAGTAAGTTTTAGATCTGTCCATGCCTAGTCACATTTGAATATGATACATAGCTTTCTTGTTTCGGGAGTTTACAGAGGTGTGGTTTAAATTAGTCCATCATCACATACAAACACGCAGTGTTTCATATTCCTCATTTTGTCCATCTTGTTAGTATAAGATCTAGTCGTGTTTAAGACCTGGTTTAGCCGAGGTCCTGGAATCATTTACCTCGTTTAGATCTGCTTGTACCTGGAAGTCCAGATATTTTTCTTAGTTGGTACTCAGTATGACTGTTCAGTACTTTGTAAGGAATTTGTACTCTGCATTTGACCCAAGGATCTATCTACAGATATTTATACTGCCAGTCAATAGTTTGAACACGCCATCTCATTCAAATCTCATTCAAATTCTCAAAGTAGCTATCCTTTGTCTTGCAGAAAAAATGTAGTTGTAGAGTTATTTAACTTTTTTCTTTATTACATAATTCCATATACAGTATCTTGCTTCATATATTTAATGTCTTCTGTGTGTATATAACATATAAAAAGAAATACAAATAAAGGAAAAAACACTGAAT
The DNA here is from genome assembly GCF_009829125.3 of Periophthalmus magnuspinnatus. NCBI lineage: Eukaryota > Metazoa > Chordata > Actinopteri > Gobiiformes > Gobiidae > Periophthalmus > Periophthalmus magnuspinnatus. Next base: position 22,978,659 of record NC_047136.2, read on the forward strand.
GAGAGCATGTGTCCAAACTTTTGACTGGTAGTCTATCTATATATTTGATCAGAGTTACATGAGGTTTTTCTTTATCTTATCATCATAACACAAAATACCAATGTTGTAACAATTTCCTGTATAGACTTTGACCACAAGAGGGCGCCGTTTGACTGAATTACAGCATAAACCACACATTCACTGTCGTGTACCTTACAAAATGTGAAGGATTAATACAATATATACTAAAATAAGCACCGTTACCACAGCAATGATCAATTTAAAACTAAATACGGTCCTTGGAATGGTGAAAAGTCCTCAAAATGTCACCTAGAACAAAAAAGTGAAACCCATGACTAGGTATAACATAAAAATGCTTTAAAACAGCTTATTTCCAATGTGGCTGAAGTTGAATTAGACTTAAAATGGAAAGTGAAATGTATCATTATGGTGTTGTGCAGTCAAACTATTTTAGAAGTAAAAAGAAACTATATTTTTTGTTTATAAGGCTTACAACATTTTGATCTTACAATAGTAGCTTAACCTATTTCAATATTTACCAAAGCTTTAACTCTCAAACAAAGTCTTGCACATGTGTGTTCTGTGGCTCTGTGCATTGCAAAAGTTTAGGATACTATAAGTCTGTAGAGTCTAGGATAATGTTTCTCATATTTCATTCATATTGCACATTTCATAAATAGTTTTCAAAGTACCACTTCATAACAATTGACTTAGTTAAAGTGACAAACATACAAGACAAGATGACGTAACTAGACCAGAGATCAGGACAAATGTAAACCAGAAACGCCTCCATTAAGGCAACCAAAACACTGACATTGAAATGAATTATTTTTATGAATTAAAATCTAAAACTTAACACATCTTTCCATAACATTGCCCTATACATGCCCAGTTTATATATTTAGAGGAAAAGTTAAACTATACTAATACTACATTTGGGTCACATGTCACTGTTCATGTAAACATCAGGAACAATCTGTGTTTAAATAGTGGTTCATCGTCTTTCTGAAGAAGCCCAGATGTGTTCTGTTCATCTGAAAAAATACACACGAGTGAGTAAAATGTGTCATCTTTAAGAAAGTAAAGTATTCATTTTAAAGTGTTTTAAAGGTGTATTACTTTTAGAAGGGTCTGCTACACCCGCTTGTCTCCATGATGTTCTTCCTTTTCCTGTAATGTTCCAAAGTAGGGCATTAAACTAACCTCCTTTGAGACAAATGGGCGACACCATCAGGCCAAGTTTCAGGTCAGATCTGTAGAGTTTGTCAAGGTATTTTTGAGCAATAATAAACATCCATAGTAAGGAGTCATTTAAATTCACAGCTCAGCACATTTCATCTTGAGTCATGTTAGATTAGAGTCATTTATTTAAAAAGTGACAGTGTAGGCTTATAAAATACATTAGAATAACAACCATACAAGCCAGCATTTCTAAGAATCACATTGCTCAGTTTTGTGTGGCCTGTCATTTAAGGCAGTGCTCATAACGTTTCCTTGAAAGAACTTGTAGCATATTTCATTTTAACAATAACGTTGACGTGGACAACTCCACCTACTGTCACGGCTTCTCTCTAGGGTAAAGCTGAGGCGAATTCCTGGTGCAGTCATGAGGCACAGCTGATCTGAGTCACACGCCCTAAACAGCAAAGCAAAAACGCTCTAAACCTACAGACCACAGCTACACTCAAGACAATATGAAGCTGCTAACAACGGTGCAATAAGGAATGGATGTGTACTTTCAAATCAGGTAAGAAATAAAACAGGTTTGAGTTCAGGTTTGTGTGCTTTATATGTTTGAGTGGTTGTGCTGTCTTTGGTTACTATGCCAAAAAAAACCCTTAATGAACGATTTTAAAATATGGCTTTTGACATTTTATCCTTACTTTATGTTTGGAGTACTTTACACATTGCACCATTGAGACCAAAACCTGGGCAAAGATTAAGATTAATTAGTCTGACCTAAATATATAATTACTTTTGCTTTCTTTGTCAAACATCAACTTAAAAATCAGCAGAGCTTAAATTCCTATATTATGCTAAATTAATTATTTTTGTTTTGAGCTTTAGGCCATGTTATAATGTTGTTACCTCCTCAAAAACAGACCTGAAGTTGTGTTTTGTTTCATACACACGTTTGAATAACTTTATTATTAGTCTATCTGCATCTCCAAAGCTCAAGATGCTCTGTTCCACCTTGTGATGTCACGAAGCAGTAGTTTAGCAGCTCCTTTTACCTCGTGTTTTCCATTTGAGCCAAATCAAAACTATGGTTATGTTTCTGATGAGGAAAAAACATAACATAGATCAGAAAATAGCATAATATGGGCCCTTTAAAGACCTACACCAAAGATTATATTAACCTAATGTAAACCCATGGCTTATTCATGATCATAGTCTCGAATTAGAATAGTAAAAATGTGTCTTTTCAGTCAAGAATGTGTGTGTGTGTGTGTGTGTGTGTACATATGAGTCAAACTGAAACTGAAGTCAGTCTGTAAAAGTAATTACAGCCTTTAGGGCATTAAAGTGTACCATGCAACATCTAAAAATCTAAAGCCCAACTATGTCTTGTTTCAGCCAAAAATAGACTAAAATAAATGTCGTAACGGTGGGTGTAGCGGACCAAAGAGTGCAGACTCGGGGCAGATTTACGGTGTTTATTTACAATGGTGCAGAAGACAGTTCAGACAGTACACTTATCACACACGGGGACAGGGAACGGGAGGCAGACCAGACGGGCGTAGGGCAGAGCGGGCAGGAGACATCCAGGGCCGGAGCACGACAGGACAAGGCGCGGGAACAAGAAGGACCGAGCAGGAGTAATCCAGCAAGCGGGAGCCAGGGCAGGTGACGGGAAACAAGCCGGAGACCAAGACAGGACAGGAGGCGAAGACACATGTCCGGCAGACAACGACAGCACAGACAGTGTGAGGACACGCAGACGATCTCGCGCCGAGTGTCTGGCCCCAGCTCCTCTTATTTTCCGCAGCAGGTGGAGGTAATTGCGCTGATGAGCTGCAGGTGCGCGCAGGAGGAGCCAGGAGCTCAGCCCAGCTCCGGCAGGTGAGGGAGGGAAGGAGCAGGACAGGAGGTGAAACGTGGAGCGGACGGTGCGGATCATGACAATAAAAGTATCTCCGTGGATCAACTTCCCATGTAGGCAATATTTTTAGCTTTCTATTTCCATGGAGTCATACAGAATATTACATACCGTATCTTTAAAGGTCCTATATTCTGCAAAATTGATTCATGTGAGCTTTAAGACATGTTATAAAGCTTTTACCTCCTCAAAAACAACAAGCTGCTTTTTGTCTCATTCACACATGTTTGAGTAATCCTGGAGTGTTTGGCTCTCTGCATCCTCAAACACAGCTCTGGGTGTGTTTTTGATGAGGAAATAACATTATAACATAGATCAGAAAAAAGCATAATATAGGCCCTTTAAATGTGTGAAAGTACATGGCTCTGAGTTTAAGAAAATGTAATAAATACCAAGGAGAAAACAACAGTGAATGAACTTGTTTGGTGTAGTTTCAGAAGCTGTGAGAATCGGCACAGTCATATCATATCATACCATTTGTGGTTTGGCTATGGTTTGACATAAAACTTTATAGACTGTTTTACAAATAGATACAAATAAACTTTCTGTTATGTGAGAATGCTGTGAGTTTCACAATAGGTAAATAGATAAGTTTTAAATGTTGAACTGCAAGTTGAAATGAAACTACATTGTTGGGGCATGTCTTTTTGCCAGTTGTTGTTTTGAAGATTTTTGAGCTGTGGTAGAGGAAACGTATACTGAGAAGTGTCTCACAACCCAAACAAGAAATGAAATAAGATGTGCAAAGATGAGATGTGAGGTTGTTTTAAAGATGTGTACAGAGCTGTTATGTAATGTAAGTAAGTCAGTCCCTAAATTAGTTATAACACTCAAGCATTAGCATTAGAACCTGGGTGCAGAAACGCTACCTTGATTTGCAACATCTCAAAGCATGAACTGGTGTTTGTAATTGATAACATTACTCAGTCTGCAATTAGAAAAGACACTGGTTTAATCAAACATGCATTTCTATAGACATATTGAATGTGGCTATGGACTGAACTGGCAAAGGCTCTGTACAAAACCACAGACAGGAAAATAGGTCAAACTAACATCACGCCATTATTTTTCACACTTAACTTCAAAATATGTGCGTATATGTGTGTGTGTGTGTGTGTGTGTGTGGTGTGTGTGTGTGTGTGTAAGAGAGAGAGAGAGAGAGAGAGAGGAAGGGGAGAAAGGGGAGAAAGGGGGAGACTAAAGAGGAAGTATGGTGTATTGTACTTTTGATGGTACACAGTGTACAGAGCTCAGTATACTATGATGTCTGTCTGTCCACTTTTGGTTCTACAGTTAAGTTAAATTATCCATTATTTTAATTATGTAACTTTTCTGGTCATACATGTGATTACCTATCTCCATGGAGACAAGGAGCTGATGCTACAAGATCAAGTTAAAGGTGAGGTTTGTGTAGAGGTGACCCTGCTCATAAGAATCCATGTTTATCAAATTATGTTGGAGCTATAAAACACTTCAAACTGAATACACGATATGTATGTTTAATGCCACACTGTGAAACATCGCAGGCAAACCAAAAAAATCTCTGGAGACAAGCAAGTTTGTGGATCCCTCTGTCCTGAGAAGTTACATAGTGCTCCTTTAAGATGCATAATGGAGGCTAATTAGACCAGGATTATCAGTTACCATAATGCGATATATTGATACTTTGCAGCTGATGTCATCAACGTTCCCTGGGGGTGTGATGCTAACCGGGGCACTGCTCTGTCTGAAGCTCTGTTATTCAAGTTAGACTTTAATCTGAGCTTTGTTTTAACACAATCTGACCAGAAAAAGCTGACTTAGCTGGAGCTACAACGGGCGAGATGATTTGTGCTGTTAAACAAGTGAGAAACAGTCACAAACTAGCTAGCATTAGCTAACAGTTTTTCAGTTATTCACACCTTTTTTGTTGAAACACCTAAACAGGACCATGAACCCTCACAGGCCCCTGAAAATGTGTAGTTTAAGTTCTTTTTTTTCTCTCTTGCATTTTCAAAAGATGTTAAAACTTTTTTTTGACAGTTTTTACTAATGTGTGCATTGTGTCGTCATGGTGACTGCTGAAAATTCCACCATAGAGCTACACAGAACACCCCCAGCGTGATGTCACTGCAAAGAATCAATACAAAATCAAAATAAATATATTAAATGTGAAAACTTCAGTTCCAGTAGTCTAATATGTTACTCCATATACAGTCGCTGATAAGCTTTCACCAAACTTTAAAGCCTTATCAAATTAATATTTCATTTCATTCAAAAACACTACGGTTAAATTAATGACAGTTTACAGTTGATCTTATGTTTTTGCAGATGTGAAGTCTCTATCAGAGGAAGGCCGCTGTCGACCGGAGGGATCCTAAGGTCTTATCTTTGACTCACAGACACTCAGATCAAAAGTGATTATTGTGAAACTGGAACCAACTGTGGGCCGAAGTGGGAAGTTTGAAAATAATGTAATATAGAACTCAAAGTGAAGGTAGAAGCTGCCAACACTATCAGTCAAATAGAAGAACTAACATAAGTAACTCTGAGCATCAATGTCTCTCGTTGTATTTTATGTATCTGCATTTCACTGGTATTCACATGTTATTAACTTTAACATTAGTACATTGAGTTACAAGTTAAAACAGTGCGCACTTTTAAATGTAGATTAGATAAAATAGTCACTTTTTAAAATAATGCTTTTCCACCTTTAAGGCACTCAAAATGCTTTATATCAAGGAACCACACACACATTCACACACACATTCATACACTAGTGTAAATAGACTCTGAGGGCGAGTTGGCTTAAGTGTCTTGCCCAAGGACACAACAACAGCATTCATCTGTGAGAACTGGAGTCGTTGGTGAGGTTTCAATGCCTATTTCAGATGTCTGTAGCTGATTAAGGATTTTCAGCATTAAAGTGCGTATGACACGTTAGACTATAAATTTCACAAAAACATAGTTCACATCATTACATTTAAGATCTTACTAATCTATTTTATTTTATATAACAACCATAATGTTAACAAGGCCCAAATTACTCAATAGTTATGTTTTGAACTCACTACTTCCTGTATTTTTCAACTTTTTGTTTTCTACTTTACTTCACAAACTGCCACTTGACTCGTGTAAAATTATGCTAAATATTCACCACCAAACCAAGTCATAATTAGAAAGATATATGAATCTGTGAAATGCACTTTAGGGTTGGGTTTAAATTCTACTGTTTCGAAAGCAAGGCAAGTTTATTTATACGGCACAACCCGAGCAGCAGCGTTCTGGATGTATTGCAGCTGTTTTCACAACATTAGAATTCAGTAGGATGTTACAATATGTATTTTTTTACGATTAATTCACAGCAATGGACACTGTGACCAACTGTAAAATCCTGAACTGTCTCACTCACTTTGTCTTATCGAGCTACACTTTTAGAGTACAGATTGAAATAACACACTTTTGCTGAAATGATCTCGTCATAATTACAATAATACGCAGCTTCTGTAAAACTCCAATGTTTCTTATACCATCTCGGATCTGTATTCCTAGCTGTTCAGAAAAGGTTGATTTTTGTCTAGCTTAGTGTATTGATTAGTATCTGGGTATCAATTCGATTTTTTTGACAGCCCTACCCTGCGTTCTCACTCGTAGTCACAAAATATAGTCACCACTCTCCACCCTGAGCTCTGAAATATCTTTTTCTTACTCTACCTTAACTAATTCTTCCACTGTCTCAGGGTCTGGTGACCTCTGCAAGATGGCCGACGATTACAGAGGGGGTCATGTTATCGAGGAAAACCAGGTTCAACCAATCAAACCTCAGGCCAACAGCGGCGCGCAAAGATATTTAAATGGTAATGAACAGTTAGAATACGTGAAATCTCTCATTATGTCTATGGTACTTCATATTGTTTTATTACTATAAACAACAACAAGTATTTCAAGATAATATGACTACTTAAATACTTATTCTGTGGTCTTTTATTACTTTTACAACAATTTTGACTAATTCCTGAAAATATGTTTCTAATGTTAGTGTTAGTGTTTATTTAAAGAGCCCGTATTAGGTTATTTTCTGATCTATGTTATAATGTTGTTTCTTCATCACAAACAGACCTGGAGTTGTGTTTTGTTTCATTCACACATGTTTAACACACAAACACTGCATATTTAGTCAGAGTTCTTCTCTCAAATAGAAAACACTCTGTTCCACCTTGTGATGTCATGTGCTAACACAGGAAGTGCTCCTCTGTGTTTTAAACTCCATACACCTTCACTTCATTTAGATCATTTCAGTCCTGGAAATGTCAATCTCTACTGAACTAAAGGTTAGAATTTGCTTGTTAACTTGAAAACTACCACTTCATGACATCACAAGGTGGAACAGAGCATTTCCAGCTTTGCAGATGTAGACAGACTAATAGTAAAGTGTTACTCAAACATGTGTGTGTGAATGAAACAAAACACAACTCCAGGTCTGCATTATAACATGACTTAAAGCTCACAAGAGTAAATTTTGTGTAATATAGGACCTTTAAGCTCTTGTTACTGAATAGTCTCTGGTTTGGTCTGTTTCAGGTCAGTGTGTTTTGTCGATATCGAGTGGAGTTTTAAACCCTGAATTTGACCTGGAGCTCTGCCGCAGTGGTCTGGAGATGAACGGCTTTCAGGTCAGTTCACAGGGTTAGCACTTGGAAACATTACAGTGTGTTAGACCAATCATTTCACCAAATATAGTATCATTTAAGATTATTCAAGTTAAAATCTTATCTATTTTAGAAAATCATTTGTATAAGTGTATAATTTTACTTCCTGGTTGGACCCGGGCGGCAGATATGACACACATAATGCCATAACTGTTACCTAGCAACCATGATTAGATTCATAAAACGTAAAATGACAACACCTTTATTTTGTTCAATGAAGGTTTAAACTGTCAGAAAATGCCGTCTTTGTACATAGAGTGCTGCATTTTGGATGAAAGAGCCAATGACATAGGTAGAGATATTCTGAATTCACCTCTACTTCCTGTATTTTCATACTTTTCTTCAGCTTTTTATAAATATTTTTATAAATAATTTTTATAAATATTAAGGATAAATATTAACCACAGATATTATGGCAAGAAACAAGGCAATGATTACAAAAAACATGAAACCTGTCATATCCGCTTATATTATTACTGTTATATAAGTCTTCTGCATACACAGCACCAAGAACAAAACTGGCTTAATGTTATAGTCATCATAAAAGAATTCAAAACAGAGGTGAAAGGTTTATACTTGTCTTTGTTATAAAATGCCACCCTTAGTTAACATGCAGTGCACTATTGAACTGGATTCACATGAAACACTTGATTATTGTCCTGACAGGAGGAAGTATTTAAGATTAAAGTGGTCAATCTTCAGACGTTTTACACACTTAAATGTATACATGATACTGATACATATTGGTTCATAACTTCTTTGGCCGGGGGTCTGCTACTGCTAGTCTCCATGGAGATGCTTTGCCTGGAATGTTCCACAGTTTGGCATTAAACTTTATATCACCATTAAAACCGCAGGACCAATTTACAGTAACTTTGCACAGCAAGATGGATTCTCACAATATTTGTGAATTCACAAATTCATGAGAAATTACAGAGCAGCACTGAGGTTTTTGTGGAAACCAAAGGCGAAGCACCAAAATGACCCAAAACAAACATGGCAATGCCAACAGACGAATTTCAGCCGATTTTGGCGTCAATAATATTTAGTTTGTGGAAAAACATGCAGAAGGTCAGAGAGGGGTGCATTTGTGGAGAGGGAAGATGTTTGTGCTTTTCTCTCAACTGAATATAACAAAAGTTAGATTTTTTGGCTTGTTCTGCTGTTGTGACGCTTCAACCAATGAGATTCAAATAATCGTCATGAGCCATCCCAGACTGACAATGTACAGAACTGAATTCAGAGGGACACACATATCAATATGAGCACATTTTGGTTACATTACAGACCCTTTTTCACATTTGTAACCATATGCAAGCTCGATAAATACGCTTTTAGCCAACTATGTGACATTACAGGAAAAACAACAACATCTCTATGGACCCCCGATCAGAAAGATTACAGAGCTGACCTTTAACTCTGTGTAATGTATTTTTTGCATATTTAACTAACTTTTATCATTATAAATGTATTTTTCACAGATTCCAGAGTCAGATTTGGAGGCTCCTCTGAAAATGGCCCTCACTGCTCCTTCAGTCAAAAGATACATCACCTTTAACTCCTCCCTGTTTCATTTCTTCATGGCTCCAGTGAGTTTGATATCACATCTTAGTGTTTACTTTATTTGAGTTTATACATTTACCCACACTGTTGTTTAAACACACTGTGAAATAGGTTTACCACATATAATACAGAAAATACAAAAATAAATGTAATGGTCTAATCCTGTAAACAAAGCAGATTTTTAGGTCTTTAGGAACTACATGTTTTACTTGAGCTAGCATAATGCCCTCTCTTCTCCTGTCATTTTGGCTGTTGACTCATTTTGGCTGTTTTTTTTGTTTGTTTTGTTTTTGTTTTGTTTTGTTTTTTGGTAAAGATGGTATTGTTTTATGTTCTGTTCAAAGTCTCATTGTTTTAACCTAACTCTCTATCGCCCCCTGTCTGCTGCTCAGGTGCTGTACATCATCCTGTGGTGCGCGGTCTTCTCCAGTCTGCATTCCTACATCACAGTCACAGATTACTGGGTCCTCTGTCTGTGCGTCAGCCTCGTCTCCATCTTCCTCACCACGGCCATCATCTTCATCCTCCACCGCAGCAACAAAGAGGTAACACAAACAATTAAAGCTGCATTATGTAACTTTTCTGGCAGAGGGTTGCTTGTTTCCTGGAAATGTTTCACAATATGCCATAACTTTTATCCATCTTGCATTTTTCAATAACAGGTATTTTTATTGCTTAAAATTACTAGCTTTTTCACTGTGAATGGGTCACCTCTCCACAGATCTAACCTGTCAAGTTTAAAGGGCTCACATTGCACTGTTGTCTGATCTTTGTGATAATGTAGTTTCCTCATCACAAACATAATCGAAGTTTTGTTTCATTCACACATTTAACTCAAACTCCACATATTTAGGCTGAGTTCTTCTCTCAAACAGAAAACACTCTGTTCCACCTTGTGATGTCATGTGGTGATACAGGAAGTGCTCCACTGTGTTTTTAAACTCTATACGCCTTCACTAGAATCATTTAGATAATTTCAGCCTATCTCTACAGAACAGAAGGTCAAAAGTAGCTGTTAACTTGAAAACTGCCACTTCATGACATCACAAGGTGAAACAGAGCATTTTGAGCTTTAGAGATGTAGACAGACTGATAATGAAAAAGTTACTCAAATGTGTGAGTGAAACAAAACAAAACTCCAGGTATGTTTTTCATGAGGTAACAACATTTTAACATGTCTTAAAGCTCACAATAGTCAATTTTTGCATAATAAAGGACCTTTAATGCCATACTGTCGAACATTATGGCGGACCTTCAAACAGAAAAGTTACATAGTGCACCTTTAAGGACAGAAAATGTTGCTAATATCCTTATTTAGACGACACTGTGTCTTAGCAGTATTGCATAATCTCATATTAACTACAATGCACATACAATGACTGATACATTGTAATTACATGTTTATTAATGCTTTATTAATTATTACTTTCTGTCAGATCAACATGAATTTGGACGTGAGGTTGATCGCTGTGAACGAGAGGCTGGTCAAACACAAGCTGCTCGTGGCTGTGGCTGATTGGGTCGAGAACTGCACCAGTAATCTGCAGGTGAACGTCATAATCCACATATTAAACTATGGGGTTTTAAAGAACAGTTTGAGTAAGAATAATGTCAATGTGTTTGTTATTTGTTTAGCTGTACTTTGTTTACTGGGACATATCGCACTGTTTGAGAGCTTTGACTGAAACCTTAGAGGAGCAAAATTATGAGTCACGCAACATTCAGGTGAGAGATTATCTCCTTTTATTCTGATTATGATGTAATATTTGTACCATCCCAAAGAATAAGTAAATATGGACATGATCATAGACAGATAGAAGAAGTAGTTGAATAATCCTTTACTTTTGTACCTGTGTAATCCTTCAGTCGTCCAGGTCTGATCCACAGTAAGAAAAATTCAAATCTGTCAACTGGACAAAAAGTTGAAGATGTGAAGTAATTTTGCTTCTTCAGTTCTGGTCAAATTGCTGGTGGACTGTGTCTTTTATCTGTCTGAAGGGAGGAGTTGACAGATTTGAACTTTAATTTCTTACTCTGTGCATTTGTGGTTGTAGTCAACTGTAATTAATTGTAGTGTTTTTTAGTGTGTTGAAATTGCACATAAATAATGCAGGAACATAAAGCTAAATACAAATATTATTACAAATATTGTTTCCCACAGGTGTATTCCTGTTTTTTTTCACTGTTTTAAAGCTACCATACATCATTTCATTAGATTTTTTCATTAGATGTGAAACCTGTTCCTCCCCTCCCCTTGGCCTTTGTTCAGACTCACCTGAGCCTGAACAAAGCCTGAGCTCTCTGGTCTTCTTCTGTCAGCTTTTTTTTTTACCTTCCTATATAACATAGTGAATATTCCCACTATTAAATGCATACTCTTATCTCAGTCAACTTAAGTTTTCAATTTTTTCAATTTTTTTATTATTGTTATTAATTATTTATTTACTTTGTAGAAGAAGCTGCAGAAGAGGATGTCCCACCTAGTTCTAGTCAGTGAAGTCCCACAGATCCAAACAGAGCCACAAGAGGGCGACGTGGAGCAGGACACAGATGAACACAGGCCTCTGCTGCAAGAGGAGCAAGAGAGCAGTACCACCTCAGACCAGAAGGGGGCGCACCAACCCACCACCAGCCTCAGCCTCGTCCCGGACACAGGGCTGTCTGCTCAGGTAAGGCTTATTACAAAAAAGATACATGAATTATTTTTTTTTATGTCCCACCTGACCCGGGAATTAAACCAGAGATCCTGTTGCTATGAGACAGGAGGAGTGTTAAAGACGCACTATGTAACTTTTCTAGTGAGGGTTCGACCACCTGCCATGAAGATATAACGTTCCACAATATGACATTACACTTATCTATCTTCACGGAGACAAGCAGGTGATGCCACGAGGTCATGTTACAGGTCAGACCTGTGGAAAGGCGACCCCGTTCACTGTAAGAATGCATATTTAATGAGGTATTTCTGAGTAACAAAACACATGCATTTAAATAAGTGCAAGCTAGTTTAATGCCATGATATTGAAAATTCCCGGCAAAGCAAAAACATCTCAGTGGAGACAAACAGCTCCACCAAAGAAGTTACATAGTGCATCTTTAACTTTTATGCTTTTCATCTACTGACAGTGATGGGAATGTATTTATTTACAGAAGAGAGAAAAAGACAGAAAATCCCACTCTGAACAAAAACATCTTTGGTTGAGCAGTTAGATCCACTGATCCACAGGTTGGCGGTGCAATTCCAGCTCCCACAGATGATTACTGCCATTGTGTCCTTGGGCACCCACCTTGCCCCCACTATCTACATGTATTGGTGTATGAATATGCGTGAATGGGTGAGTGGTTCGTTGATGTAAAGCGCTTTGAGTGTCTTGAAGGTAGAAAAGCGTTATATAAAAATGTGACCACTTACCATTTATTTTCCTCTCTACTGTGCAGTCTGAAACCAATTTTGATTTTAAGTAGTATTTATTTACTTCCCAACGCTGCTTCTTGATCCCATCCCTAGTTGAAGATTTCACCTCTGGTCTAGTCTCTTCCCTGTATTTTAAAGACCCGAGCTGCAGATGTCGAGCTGTGATCAGGAGCTGGACAGATGACCAAACTCATTAATATGCAAATATATTCATGAACCTTCAGAGCTTTCAATATTTCACTTTGAAGCTGGGGCCAAACATCTGAGGAGAAGGATTTTTTCATGAAATTTTGAGTTGCACATCTGCTCATATTGGAACAGATGTGGGATAACTACTGCTTGAGACATGCCTTGAGCTTTATAAGAATAAAATAAAAATAAATTAGATGGATTTATATAGAACGTTTTATGACATTCTCCCGTTGCCGCAGCTGTCCAGAGGCAACTACGCTTAAGTGGGATGTGGTTGTTATTCTTTACCAACGGCCTTTCGAAATACAAATCCACTGCAATCAGTTATAAAGTCACTGTCTTGCCCAAAACACAACACAATTACAATACAAGCAAATATCTATCTGTCTGTAATCTCTGAGGGAATTTGCATAGTTAATAATAATTACATTTTAGGACTACTCGATTACAGAAGAAGTATAAAACATTTGTGTCATAATTGAAATAGTTTTAAAAATGAAATAGAATTGCTATCATTTATTAGTAATGTTTTATAATTTACATTTATGATTAAAGGTGCATTATGTTACTCTCAGGAATGCTACACTGTATGTCTTGCAAGTGGTTTTATCGTCCTGGAAGACATACATTTTTACTGCTAGGGATGGCTCAGTTTCCACAGATTTGACTTGTAACTTGTCCCTGTGGCATCACCTGCTTGTCTCGATGTAGATAGAAATGTTTAAAGCAGACATATTGAGTCTGTGTCTGCTCTATAGTTGTAATGTGTGACATTTGTTGATCATTACGATACAATTTGCACATTTTTTATCGCAATATTAACCTAAAATGACTCCATAAAAGAAACAAATCCGCTGACTTCTGTGTTAGAAAACTGCGTTGCCCGATGGGAGCTCCAGAAAAGTCTCACAGTGCAGCTTTAAAGATGATAAAAACAGACAGCGATCACTAATTGTAGCTACGATCACATTATATTTAAACCCCCCTCTCTCCCTCTCTCCAGGTCAAAGCTCACCAGTTGTTGATGACCTACAGTGCCTTGTACATGAAGCTGCTGGTGTCTGAACGCTTGTCAGGACCGTCCCATTACAGGATGCGCCCCAAGAGGAACCACTGCACCACAGCTTCCCTGTGTCTGTGTCAATACATCCGCACCAAGATCCTGCGGTGACATTGCGATTACAAATGAACAATAATGTTACATACCTGATTGCTGTTATGACTAGATCCTGTTAAAATCCTTCAAAATCTTCACAGAGTAACTTAGACCCTCCATTTTATTCCTCTGTCCCACTGTCCATTATCTCATGTAATGGAAAATATATCTTAAATAAAGGTGCATCCATGTTTGAGAGTTTGCTAAATTAGTTTTAACTCGGGTTTATTGATACAGGCTGGATCACTTTCTGTTGATACTTTGCAGCTGATCATCATCAACATTCACCTGGGGTCTTAAGCTAACTGGAGGCTCTACTCTGTCTAACGCTCTGTTACTCAAGCTAGACTTTAAACAGCTTTATTTTGGACACAGGCTAGCTAGCATTAGTCAACTGTTTGTCAGCTTTTTTGTTGAAAAGGTGACAGTAACTAGCTAAACTCTAAACTGGTGTTTTTGTATTGTATTGTATTTTTTCTTTAGTTGTCAGACAATTTTAAAACAGTGTTTGCTATTGTGTGCATTGTGTCACCATGGTAACTGCAGAGCATTCCACTCCAGACAGACATGTAGAACACCTCCAGCGATATCACAGTATCAATTGGGGTAGATCTCTATGGAAACATGCAAGATAAAAAGATTGACATATGAGATCTGTACTTTACAATATAGATATTTTAATGCGATAAATATTTTACCTTATCGAAAACGGAGGGCTATTTTCCTTTTGTGCACATTATGATCTTTGTGAATCCATCCTTGTATTTGCACATTTGTATTTGTTCACAGTTGTGTCTGACTCTCTGCTCTACTGCTGTCGCTGCTGTAAATATTTATACAGACATAAATGTATATAAATGTCCATGCTGTAAATATTTATATGTCTGTGTACCCAACAATCTCTGCACAATGCATTTTTATTTACATTATTTGTTAAAAAACAAAACAAAACAAAACTGTTGTACATCATTATTGATAATTAAAATATGTGCATCACAGTAGATGACAGTAGATAGATATTCAGGTTTGAGCTTAATGTAATATATTATTTTGTTATAAATTGTTTTTTGCTATGGCAAAGGTCCTAATTTTTCATTATTCTGAAATCCACATATAGTTTTTAGTATTTGTTTGTTTTAAAAATTGGATTATACTGTAGATTTTCATGCACACTGGGGCAGTTATTACAGCACTGCCATATTAAGATATCACTGACATCTTGAGCCATATTGTATTGAATTTCTTACTGAAGCCTGCCCTCTTTTTCTTCACAAAATACAGTCGTAATGCTATTGTTGAGGTCCATATAATTTCCTGTCTCCTTGGTGACCACATGGCGTTGTCTCTCAGTTGTGGAGATGACAGCTGACAGGAACCACAGGCCGACTCTGTCACAGCCCCAGGGCATGCTGGGAGTTTGAGGCAGAGGCCAGGACGCCCGTAGAGAGAGACCAGGTCCAAGCATCTCTGACTCTGCAGTTAGCGCAGGCTGTTAGCGCGAGCTGTTAGCAGGAGGTTAAACGGACATCTGTGAAAACACCACACTGACACACACAGACTGGAGCAGAACCGGGACAGGACTCTGAACTGCTCCAATATGAAGCTGATTTAGACTTGGCCAAATGTAAATGAAAAGCTGTCAATTAAGATATGCATGCCAGATTAGGACAGATTTGGGATTTGAGTTTGAAATGAAAAATGTGGAAGCAACAAGAGTAAAAATAAACATTGTGAAAATGCGTGTGTGCTTTTCTGATTTAAAGCTACCATGTGTAAGTTTGATTTCCTTTACCAGTAGATCGCAGGTGTGAAACCTTGTCCTCTTCCTCTCACCTGGCCCCTCCCCCTGGCCTTTGTTCTGGCTCACCTGTGCTCTCTGGTCTTCTTCTGTCAGGTCGAAACTGGCACACTAACAGACAGAAGTAACACAGATACCATCTAGTGGTGACATGTGAGAATACAACAGGCCAGTCTAATTACAAATTGTGACTTTAAGGGTCATTACAGTTAAATTGACAGCTACATATATGTCACAAACAGACTTCATACTGACTTGTCTTGTTCTGACTAATGTACAGATTAGTCCAAAGTGTTTCTCGGTCTCTGAATTTATAATAATTTCATGCATTTATAAACTGAAAATAACTCAAAGATCAGCAGATTTCTTGTGCCTCAGAGAACAGATGGGTGTCATGTTAAATTTCTATAAATTTCGTCAGCTTTGCAAGTAAAAGACACAATGCTCTAAATCCCCAATAAAAATGAATACAAAACAGTAATAAAGCAGTAGTTTCAATATTGGCGCTACATTGCGTCATAATGTTGACTGCTTGTGTCAGTGTGGAAGACTTTAATTAGCACATTATATTACAGGCTCCTACAGTATAATCCACATGTGAGGACAGCATGTGATTGGAGACAGGAGATTGCGCGAGAGATAGAGCTCTGACTGAGAAAACCGGGCCAACTATAAATAGCGACAACACAATGGAGGAGAGGAGCGGACAGAGTGATAGAGGGAAAGAAATGCGTCCAAAACGGCAAGAAAAAAGATAATTTCAACTCAGATTTGTCATTTATTTAGACAAAAACAACCAATGCATGTGCAACAATGAACATAATTGTCTTTTAACATGTTTAGTCCCCAGTAGTACCACAGTAGTACAGTTTACAGCAGCTTTCATTTTCAACAAGCAACCATTGCATTTACAAGCAGAGAAAATACAAAATAGTAAATATAAATAAGGGGAGTGGAGGAGGAGGAGGACTATACACTGCAAAAATGTGAGCTGAAATGACTGGAATTACATCACAATAACAGTTAAATCGCATTGTTATTGTTGGTCAAGATTTGAGGGTTTTAATTAAAGTATTTCAGTCTGTTTCTTAATTTTAGGAGAAAAGATTTTCTGGGCCAATGGAATGAGAAAATTCAAAAAAACAAGACAAGTGAATAAATGAAAAATGACTACTGGAAAACTGGTCTATAATTTCGCTTAAAGGTCCAATATTACACGAAATTGACTTTTGTGAGATTTAAGCCATGTTATAATGTTATTACCAACTGAAAAACAGACCCGGAGTTGTGTTTTGTTTCATTCACACATATTTAAGTAACACTTCATTACTATTCTGTCTACATCTCCAAAGCTCCAAAGTGGTAGTTTTCAAGTTAACTGCTATGTTTTAAATTTTGTTGAAAAAAGATTAGAAATTCCAGGGCTGAAATCATCCAAATGATTCTCATGAACGTGTATGAAGTTTAAAAACACAGTGGAGCACTTCCTGTATTACTACATGACATCACAAGGTGGATGCTGTCTGTTTGAGAGAAGAAGTAGAACCTAAATATGCAGACTTTGGGTGTTGAACA
Source organism: Periophthalmus magnuspinnatus (assembly GCF_009829125.3). Lineage (NCBI taxonomy): Eukaryota > Metazoa > Chordata > Actinopteri > Gobiiformes > Gobiidae > Periophthalmus > Periophthalmus magnuspinnatus. Next base: position 22,996,146 of record NC_047136.2, read on the forward strand.
TGTGTGAATGAAACAAAACACAACTCCAAGTATGTTTATGATGCAGAACCATAACATTATAACATAGATCGGAGAATAGCATAATATGAGCCTTTAAGACCCGTCATAAAACTACTCAATGACATCTTTAGTCCACAGATATGGGAATACAAACTAAACAAATCTTAACCTTTTTAAGCTACTGAAAGGTGACCCCCCTAATTTTCTGGTGGAGAGCACGCCACCTGCTTGTCTCCATGGGAATGTTACTGCTTTGCCTGGAATGTTCCACAGTATGGCATTAAACACAATAGAGACAAGCAGATGATGCCACCAGGCCGAGGTGCACTAAAGATGTGGAGAGTTGAGCCTGCTCACCATAAGAATGTATGCTTTTCAAGGTATTTATGAGTAATAAAAACAAAATAGAAGATAGACATTTTTAATGCCATAATGTGGAACATTCCAGGCAAAGCAATACTATCTCCACAGAGCCGACCTCTTTTTGCAGTGTATAGGAAAGCATAAAGATTTAGAGGAGAGGGTCTAGCAGCTAAAGCCATCTGTAAAACACCAGAGTCAAACCAAATATAATTACATTAAATACATCATTAACTGTCTCTATTTGTGTCCACTGGAAACACTCATATATGCAATAATAATAATAATAATATCGTTATGTAATACAGGAGATATGTCATAGGTCCATTTGGAAAATACTGGATTGATTGACAGGAAAGTGCTGAAGACAAGTATAAGTGTTTGTATAGAGTTATATCATATAGACTTCTCTTAGAATAAAACATTCAATACATCGTTCATAAACAGGGATGGGCTTTCAAGCCACTGTGAGGAGAAAATATCCTGTCTTATGTCATTCTTATGTTTAAAGTAAATGAGTGAAAAATATACCAAAAGATTGCAATATTTGATTAAAAATTTTAATTCATTTTATATAGGCCAAAATCAATAGCACTCTTCTCTCTGTGGATTTCTGTAACATGGACAGACAGTATTCCTGCAACTTAAAAAAATAAAAAAAATAAAAAAAATAAATAAAATATATATATATATATATATATATATATATATATATATATATATATATATATATATATATATATATATATATATATATATATATATATATATATATATATATATATATATATATATATATATATATATATATATATATATATGCATACATACATACACACCCCCACACACACACACACCCCCACCCCACACACGCACACACAGTTCTAACATATTTTTCTAATGCGTTCTACCTCACTACCATTTTAATTAAATCCACCATTTTTTGTTGGACCACTTCTGGAGCCAACCAGGAACACCCCTTAAAAAGTGTATTTTTAGACCCTGCATGTAGCCTGATCAAAAATAGTTCCTAACTCTGTGTGCATAGCAGCACGTTAGCTAGCCCACTGTGTCTCAGAGCCACTACTCACTTTTATTAAAATTGGAAAACATAAAATTAACAACCTATTAAAATACAAATTGATTAAAATAAAGACTACCCAATTTATAATTATATGTAGAATACTTCAGTTATAAATGCATGAAATTGTTTTTATTATGCCCCAAAATTAGCATTAGCATTAGCATTGAGACACAAACATGTCTCTTTCTAAACACAGAAGAGTCCTCCAGTGAAGTGTTCATTTTATTTGTGTCGTGTTTAACACACACAGCTCTCTGTCCACTGCTTGATCTTTAAATATTTATTCATTTTAGCATGGCTAAATAAATACCTCATAGAGATAAAATTGGACAGGAAGTAGTGACGCTAACAGAGAGGTTGTCGGGTGCGATTGAGCACAGAGCCTATTCATTACCAATCTTTCACTGCAGATTTTAAGGACAAATTACATTCATACTGCAACATGCTTGGATATTTCTGTCTTCACTTTGGCAATAATTTATGTTTACTTTCTGTGCTCGTAATCTTGGCTGGTTTGGGAAACACCATAAGGAATCTCACAGGTTTGATATTAAAATAGCTGTTAAAAACATGAGGATGACATGCAGGTCAGTAGTGGCACTAAAAGCATTTGTTCATTTACATTTATTCAGAGGTATAAGATGTGCAACACAAAAAGGCCAAAACATTTTCAAATCTACATGTGCAACTCCATATATAAACTGTTCAAATTATCTAAAGCTTGAGATGAATCGTTAAAGAGGAGGTATTTTACTGTGGGGTATTAAGTCTTAACACATGATGTAGGCTATATCACCATATTTCCTTTTATTGTTTTGAAAATGCTGTAAAACAGTGTACTAACATGTTTTTTAAGTTTCACTTTCATTTTTGACACTTTGACTCTTTGCTCTTTGTGCCAAGTCACCCCCCCTTCAGAGCACTATCACAACACAATGTAAAGTTGTTCAGTACAGTTTTCTATCATGTTTTTGTATATTTATGGAGAATTTCGTGAGGGAGCATGGGTGACATAGGCTTGTGGGCGGAGCATTGAACAGAATTTTGCAGCTAACCATAAGGAGGGTTCAAATAGAGCCCAGGAGAGATAGTTAAAATATTCAAACATGTATGAATGACATCTAAAACCCATTGTAAATATGTCATGTGTTAGCAGTTACCCCACAGAAGTAAACTAGCCCCTCTTTATTCCGTCTCCGTGCTCATGTCTACTCCTCTGAGCTGTGCTTCCACTGTATCTCATAAAACCACATGAGCAAAACGCTGTCTCCTTTAACTAAATAATATCTCACTATAATTCTAGAAATACTTTTTGTCTCTAAATATCTCGCTATTTCACATAATCTTGACAATGTAAGCAGCTGTGCCAATTGTCAACAAAGTGCAACGGCATCACAAAAGATATCGAACCCGTAGCCAATCAGAAAGTGTTGTATAATGTTGTGATAACTCTGCAAATGACAGCATAAATACATAAATAATTTTCAATAAATAAAACAATGCTATGTTTAACAACCTTTAAATAAATACATGTTTGGTTTTGTCTGTACATTTGGTGCATATGGTCCCTTAATATAATACAGGTTTGATCAGCCATAACATTATAACCCTTAAGGACTGACCACTGAAGTATCTAGATCAGTGGTTCTTAACCTTGTTGGAGGTACTGAACCCCACCGGTTTCATATGCACATTCACTGAACCCTTCTTTATTGAAAATTATATATATATATTTTTTCAAATTCAAGACATATGTATGTTTTACTGGTGCACATAAACCGTGCATTAACTTCACTGTGTTCAAAGACTAAAACCAATAATGAACTTATTGTATTTATGCTATTTATTATTTTTAACATTTTAACACACACCCATCACCTAATTTCCATCAGGCTACAATAATAATGAATATTTACTGCAAATCAGTGTGACTTCTTCTGTTGCCTTTGAGAGACCAGTTCAGAAACGCGTGGCTTCACCTTGACCACTCTCATGTCATTTTCACAGCAAAGTCTGTTCCTTTTCTTCGTTTTTATGTCGTTTTATGTTTTTATGCCATTCGAACGGCTCATTTAAGTCGGGCAGGTACGTCGATAGGCACATCAAAGGGTGCATTTGTCAAACTGGGACACGGCCAGCGTCTGGAAACGCTCACAGTCTGTGAATCATATGAGTCGGTGCGTGTCTTGACCTCCGCCGAACCCCTGACACTGACTCACCAAACCCCTCGGGTTCGATCGAACCCAGGTTAAGAACCACTGATCTAGATGATGTAAAAATGGACAAATAGATGAATTGACTTAAAATCAAATACATCTTCTTACATACAGATTCACTTTTAAGCTAACGCCTTATAAACGTGACAGAAAAAGTATGTGGTGCTTGTAAATTAAACTAAACAAATCAAAACGAGATCAATATTCTGAATTCAAGCCATTTGAAAAGTACACTATATAACTTTTTCGGTTGACATCTCCTTGGTTTGCTATTGCTTTATCTGGAATATTCTCCAGGCAAAGCAGGAGCCGGACCCTCCATCAGAAAAGTTACATAGTGTATCTTTAACTCACTGGGAACACTCTCTTATGCAGTTTGGCAATATTAAAGAGGTTTTTCACCTGGTCAGTGTAAATGGCACATATTTTTTTTAATAAATAAACTCAAAACCTTAATTAAAATCTACAAAACTTTATCTGTAAGTTGATTCAGAGGATACAAACAGCAAAGGCCCCAATGAATAAAACAAAAGAATAAATACTTAATGAGAGAGGCTTTGTTCTTCCACTGCAGTCACAGTTTGTCTGTGTCATTGTAATCTGCAGCTGTTTACACACACACAGACGCACACACACACGCACAGACACAGACACACACATTGACACAGACACACATACACACACACACACACACACTTCTGATTAATTTTGTATGTGTGTAGTAGTTGGTTAAAACAGGTAATTTAGTAGAAACATGGAAGTCAGATTACAGCTGTATTAATAAGACTTAATACTGTTAAAAGTGGATTTATTTAGTCTAATTATCGACACACATTAATTGGAGTTTGTCATGTGTTTGTCTATCAGTGGTGGATGAAGTACTACATTTTGTTACTTAAGTAAACGTACAGATACAAAGGTAAAAAGTTTTCAAGTAAAAGTAAAAGTATCACATAAATAAATCTACTTAGGTAAAAGCATTTAAAGTACCTGTTTAAAAATGTACTTTAAAAGTAAAAAGTAAAAGAATTTCACACAAGTGTTGTTAATTTGTTAAAGTGTTAAATGTAGTGATATTGATTAAAAATGAGACATATTTTGGTCAAAAGTAGCAATACAAACCCATTTCAAAATTTTTCTTCTGAATTTTGTGTATTTATTTTTGTTTTCTCAAAGCCGAAGCTTGAACTTGTAAACTTGAGTCAGGATGTTTCCACAAACATGGTAAAAATAACCCTCAAATCATGTGAAAAGTACTTTTTAACTTCTTAGTCCAGTTCAAAAATGTAGTGGAGCAGAAAGTACAGATACTGCTCTCAGATGTAGTGAAGTACAAGCAAAAAATATCCACTGTAAAATTGACAAGTAAAGTACAGATACCTAAAAAAATTACTTAAGTACAGTACTTTACTACTTGTACTTCGTTACCTTCCACCACTGATGTCTATAAGCAAAGGATGAATGGTAGTTTAGGTGATTTCTCAAAATGTGCCAAACTCAAAATGAAATTAAACAGAAATTTTCAGCTAAGCAATGGTTTTACAAGATTTTTAAAAAGAAATAAAAGTCAAATTTTGCTAGGATTTTCTATAATACGAAAACAGAATTTCTAAAACCGTCTGTCTAATTGTACCTTCTCATGCCGATGTAAATGAGAGGCAGCTGGTTGATACAGTACAAGTTTTGGTTCATGGTTTTTGAATGTGTTAAGATAATGTTCATGAAATACTCATAAACGTAAACGAACGCTGTTGAAATTAAAGACGCACTATGCAACTTTTCTGGTGGAGGGTAACGTTTCTGCTACATGCTTGTCCCCATGGAGACATTTCTGCTTTGTCTGTAATGTTCCATAGTATGACATTAAACTATATCCATGGACACAACCGGGTGGTGTCAGCAGGCCAAGTTACAGGTAAGATCTGTGGAGAAGCATGTTTTAAAGGTATTTTTAAGCAATAAAACTTTAATGCCATAAAGTGGAACATCTCAGGTCAGGCAAGACAAGCAGGTGGCTGACTCCCAGACCTTTAAAGTTACATAGTGCACTTTTACACAGCAATTATCAAAATATCTACCATCCCGTGCCTTATGGTTTTGGGTTAATATCTGTATTTGAAAGACTGCATATATAAGACTCTTAGCAGTGCATTGACATTGCTATGATCACTCCTCTGTATATTCAGTTTCTATCTAAAGACGTACGGCGTTTCATTTCTATAATTGTTGTGTGGGTTAGCTGTTATTGTCGCTATGGCTCCCAGTCGTCGTCATGGTGCTGGGACGCGATGATGACGACCACGGTGAGGATGGTGCACAGGACGATGGAGGCAATGCCCACCGCCAAACTGATGAAGGAGAAGTTACGAGCTTCACGCGATGCAATCTCCGCGGTAACCATGTCCCCCCGAGCGATGGCCGTCCGCACCTGGGACAAGGGAGGAGAGGGATGAGTTACAGAACCTGTTTAAGTACCAATACATCATCTAGTTCAACTTATAAACTTCGCTTTCTTCAGCCAAACTCTGCTCTTAATCCAGGAACACAACAAATTTAAGATCTCTGGGTTATTTTTAAAGCCACACTGTAATTTTTTTCTGGTGAGGAATCTGCCACATACTTGTCTTCAAATGTTAAGTTAAGGGTCAGATCTGTGGAGAGGCAACTCGCAGTAAAAAATAAAGAGACTGATTTCAGGCTTCAACAATTTCCTGAATGTCTCTCTCTACTCTGCACACCCATTTCACGCTCCGGGGTCAAAGGGTGCACCACTGACCTTTTAACAATGACTACAAGGTTTAGAAAAAGAAAAACAGTTTTACAGTCATATATTCCCCGTTCCCCAGATGGACTAGTCTGACAACACTCACTAACACATTAAAAAAATATGTGCAATTTTAAACCACTTTTCGAACACAAACAAATGAACCTGTTCTGCTCTCCACTTGCGCTGTAATGTTAACACATGTTTTTGAGGATATAATGGGTTTGATTTTAGGCTAAACCATTTGGGAGCACTGTGGCTGTAGAATATTCACACATCAATTATTCAAATGTCTAAAAATAGCCGAGACCAGTCGCATATCGTTTACCAGCAGATCTCTGTATGTTTTTACTTAACAAAGTCGTATTGATTTCAGTGCAGTGTTTCCTCGTTGTGAAAGAGGCCACGGCGCTGGAAGCAGGCAGGACTGCTCATGTGTCAGCTGCACTCATTCATACAGGCTAATCCTTCAGCTCATATTTTTGGATTACAGTGTGTCTGATTAAATACCTTTCTATGTATTTTATTTGATTTTAATTATACGCTGACATCAAATTACAGGAATTTTGGTGATGTAAACCCTGTGAAACTGTAAACAGAACAGTAAGTGTACTTTGCTCACTCATATTTTTGTCAATGTGTAACAATTTGTAAGATTTGTGCCAAAATGTTCCTGTAAATGTCTTGGTTGAGGTTCAAGCAGTAAACATGAATGAACCATAAAATGAACAACAAATGTGTGGGATATGGGGGAGGGGTAGGGTCCTCTGGGTGGAGGTCTGGGGGTAGTGTGCTCTGGGTCGAGGTCTCGGAGGTAGGTATATATATATATATATATATATATATATATATATATATATATATATATATATATATATATATATATATATATATATATATATATATATATATATATATATATATATATGCGAGTTAACTTAACCCTGTAGCGTCGGATCCTATCGTCGCCGATAGAGTGCGATTGCGGACTTTCCAGCAGCGTAACTCCGCGCCCAGTTGTGCTCTCATGTAAATTCAAATGGCGTCTCAAAGCGGAGACATGAGGCTATCTAAATATTTGACCATCATTACGGTAATCTGCCTCTGTTGTCCCTCGAAGGTGACGAATGAGAGCGCGGGTGCTGCGGGGATTTTCCCAGTCATTTATTCGATGCGTAAAAGAAAAAATTCGGATGGATGTGTAAAATAGAAGTAGTTGTGTGAAAAAATGCAGTAAATTCTGATACTTCGTTTAACATGATTTTTATGGCTATAAAAAAAAAAAAAAGACAAAACCGTAATCAACATGATTAGCTCTGTTATCGCTTTCAAACGAAAAATGCAATTTTACTCCTGGCTGTCAGAAGCTACTGCCCGAACTATGCATCCCTCACTGATTCTACTCAGTCAAGTCATCAGAGCAGTAATCATCATTCAAGTAATTATGAACATGTAAGAAGTTCAATTGTGTTGTGCAGTATTATCTCATGACGTTGTGCAAGGTACATGAAAATGCACTGTACATGTAAGAATTCATAATACATTTACAAATAAATATATGTTTAACATTTTTGTATTAGGTGGTAGATCTTTCAGACATGATCATTTTAAAAGTAGCTCACATACTGAAAAAGTCTGAGCACCCCTGGTCTATACTCTCTGTCTATACTCTCTATACTCTGTCTATACTCTCTATACTCTGTCTATACTCTCTATACTCTGTCTATACTCTCTATACTCTGTCTATACTCTCTATACTCTGTCTATACTCTCTGTCTATACTCTCTATGCCCTCTGAGTATGTGCTTGTGTCAGCTTCACTGAGCTCAGAGCCACACAGCAGAGCCAAAGGAAAAATCTATTTGCTCTTTCCACTGAGAATAGGCCTGTTACGTAACGCAGTGTGGTACTGTGACGTGGGGTCAGATGATGTAAAACTCTGAGGTAAACAGGGAGAAGACGTGAATTCACTGGTCAGTGTAGAATGGTGATGTATTTTTGTCATATTTGTGGGCCTGAAAACTGTCAATTAGAACTGTCAAAAATTAAAGCTAATGCGTATTGGCTGGGAAGAATACACACTTCTTCAATTCAAAGACGTGAGGCTGGTCACGGATGAACTTGATTGACAGGTGAATTAGCCAATCAGGGACACGCATGGTCTGTCTGTATCTAAATAAATATGCCTGCTCACGAGGCATATTTCTTTTCAAAAGAAAGAAAAAACGTATAACTGGAGACTGAAAATCAAAGCGTTTGTAAATGATGGGTGACCAATGAACTCTTTCATTTCAAATGCGTCAGTGAAAAAAAAAAAAAATTGATTACACTTTGTTCTGTCTCAAGATACCACGGAAAAAGCAGGGACCAAAGTAATATCAATCTGTATAAAAAATACAGAGCTATAATTCTGGATTCGTCAGCCAATAATGCACATGGAAACAGAAAATATTGTCTGGTCAAACAAATATGGAGTTAATATGATTAAGTGAGGTTCAGTAGCAGGACCACGCCTCTACCTCCTCCTGCTTCTCTCCAGTGAACCACAGCTCACCTCAACCACACCTCCAATTACCCAGAAGCCCTAATTATGCAAGAATATCTTGGCAACACAGTCTGTCTCCACCCTCTCTTGTGTCTCTTGTTTAAATTTCAGCACGAAGACCTCAACATCCACAGAGAGGAGGGTCCTGAATCGGCTGGGCTAACCGCCTGAGACAACCCCCATCCTGAGTCTCTATCCAGCCTCCACATCTATTCATATCATCAATAAATATCTTTATTTCTTCTATATCTATATAAATATCTTTATTCTATATTGTGGCGTGGTCCTTGATAGTAAATTAACGAATAAAGCAAGAGTCACCTATCTTTTTATGTAGTGCTTTTCTACCTTCAAAGCATTCAAATCACTTAACATCAAGGAACCACTCACCCATTCACACACATATTCATACTCCAGTGTACACAAACACTGATGGTCAGTTAAAAGAGGTCAGCAGACGACCTTAATATAATGCATGACCAGGTTATTCTATCAATGTAATATTTTTATTCATCACATGGGCAGCTTTTAAACACGGCAATGCCAAGATTAAATGAGATATTCAGGGAGTACTAGACATTTTTACACATGTATCGGCCACAGTTGGAATAAAAACAGCAAGAGCAATTAAAGCATTTTTATACTGAACAAAACCAGGGGACTGTGTAAACAGGGAAACCTCTTCTACTGAAACATCATCAAACCAAATACTGTCTTAAAAATATGAATATGAAACAGTGCTTTACTAAAAGAGTTTAACTAGAACTTTTACCAGGTTTAAAACACGACAAAACCAGGTCTAAGCTTCACTTTCCGAATAAGCAAGGACTAATCAAGAGTTTTATAAATAAGTCAGGACTAAACCAGGGAAAAAAAACAGGTCTACATTAAAAAAGACTTACCCGAGACAAAAGCTGGACTACTGAACTTGTGTTAAAGAACTAAACTAGGACCAAAGCAGAACTCAACCAGGACTACGCCAGAACTGGAAAGCTGTTAACAGATAAGCAGCAAAATATAAAACAAAGGGATGCAAAGAGGATCTGGGCACATTTGATCAGAAGTGATTTGAAGATGGATGGTACCAGCAGCAGACGCAAGACACAAAAATCAGCTTCAATCAGTAACTTTATATATTCTCCAAACGCGGCAGACTTTTTGTGTTTATGATTCGGATCTAATTATATTTGAGACAATCCATAAGTCTACACTATACTACAGCATGAGAATCATCAGATAGAAGTCCGCAGTGTACTGTCTGAAAGGAATTATAAAGCGCTTTAATGTCCAAGAATCAGGAAGTGCAATGTTAGCATGCTAGTTGTGAAAATCGCTTATGAACACAGGTACAGATTAAAAGAATAATTTAGTTCTTCACTGACCCAATATGGTGGTCGTAGTGTCATGATATCAAAACTGGTATCGAATATCAGTGCCAATAGCTGATATTCGATACCAGTACCAGAAAAATAGCTGGATCGAGTATCGGTTTCATGATTTGTGTTGTCATTATCCTGGTTGAGCCTTTAATTTGATGTAATTAGACTATTTACAGACAGATTTTGGTCTACAATGTCCCATAATGTTTGGACTTTTATTCATACGCAGCTGGTCAGTAATGATTTGAAGTATAAATAACAGTTACATAACACAATTGTATCTCTTGTGTAGTAAGTCCACTGTGTTTTAAGGAAATAAGTGTCATTCTCCGTTACTACACTGGTATCGGTTAAAATATTGAAGTGAAAAAGCTGGATCGTGGATCTCGCAATGACGGAGAACATCCAAATTGTCTTTACCTGATTTTGATTTTAACTTTTAAAACAGAACCCTCATTTTAAACAGTTTGCAGTGGTCCAAAGTTGTTCCTCACTTACGTCATACAATCATTCAAACCAATTAGTTTAAAAGCACTTTTCACAACTTTCAGAGGCCAGAGCGGAGTTTTACAGTCACCATAATGCTGACAACAACTAGCATGCCAACTGAGAACTGCTTGGTTATCAATAAAATGCTTAAAGCGGACTTATTTTGACCTCCAGAGCAGTTTATACGTTTTATCTGTACTAATGCAACATTTTGGTCAAAAATTGTTACTGGGTTTTAAACTAAACCACAAAACAGAACACAACCAAGACTAAACCAAGACTAAACCAGGACTAAACCAGGACTAAACCAGGACTAAACCAGGACTAAACCAAGACTAAGCCAGAACAAAACCAGGGCTAAACCAGGACTAAACCAGGACTAAACCAGGACTAAGCCAGGACTAAACCAGGGTTAAACCAGGACTAAACCAGGACTAAACCAGGACTAAACCAGAACTAAACCACAACTAAACCAGGACTAAACCAGGACTAAACCACAACTAAACCAGGACTAAACCAGGACTAAACCAGGACTAAACAAAGACTAAACCAGGACTAAACCAAGACTAAGCCAGAACAAAACCTGGACTAAACCTGGACTAAACCAGGACTAAACCAGAACTAAACCTGGACTAAACCAGAACTAAACCAAGACTAAGCCAGAACAAAACCAGGACTAAACCAGGACTAAACCAGGACTAAACCAGAACTAAGCCAGGACTAAACCAGGGTTAAACCAGGACTAAACCAGAACTAAACCAGGACTAAACCAGAACTAAACTACAACTAAACCAGGACTAAACCAGGACTAAACCACAACTAAACCAGGACTAAACCAGAACTAAATCAGGACTAAACCAGGACTAAACCAGAACTAAACCAGGACTAAACCAGGAATAAACCAGGAATAAACTTTCTAACCAGTCAACGCTACAACAAATTAATCCAAAAAGAACTGCACCAGGCAACAACGTGGACTAACCAAGAACTTAACCAAGACCAAACCAGAACTCAGGACTAACCCTGTACTAAACCAGGACTGTAGCCTTACAACACAAGATGAAATTAAACCAAAAAGGACCCACCGCTCTAGAACGTGGACTAACCAAGAGCTTAACCAAGATTTAAGACTAATCTAGAACTAAACCAAGACCAACCCTGGACTAAACCAAGACTAAACCAGGACTAAACCAGGACTAAACCAGAACTAAATCAGGACTATATAGCTCTCACCTGCACGGCTTTGATGATTGCGATGATTCCCGTGGGCCAGAAGCAGCAGACGGTGGTGAGGACGGCGATGGGCAGGTAGTCGTGAGGAGGTCTGCGGTCCATCAGAGTGATACTGGGGGGCATCTGCATGGGGTGGATCTGAGCGGGGGGAATACCAGGGTGACCTGCTGTGCCCGGCATGTACGGCTGACCCTGAACGCACCACAGAGAGAGAGAGGGAGGGAGAGAGGGGGAGACGGAGAGAGACAGAGAGAGAGAGGGAGGGAGGGAGGGAGGGAGACAGAGGTAGAGAGAGACAGAGAGAGAGAGAGAGAGAAAGAAAGAAAGAAAGAAAGAAAGAAAGAAAGAAAGAAAGAAAGAAAGAAAGAAAGAGGGAGGGAGAAAGCAAGAGGGGAAGAGAGAGATAGAGGGAGAAATGAGAAAGCGATAGAGAGAAAAAATTTTAGATAAAGAGAGAGGGAGAGAGAGTGACAGAAAGTGAAAGATGAGGGAAAGAGAAAAGACAGTTGAATGTTTTTTTGAGGATGACAAGATTTCATGCATCAAAGAACGAGTCGACGTTAAGCAGAGAAATGAGGTAATATAAAGCAGACATGTTCTTCAATCGACTTTTAACAATCTTTTCTCTGCGTCATCCTCATCCTGAGTGATTATTGAGTAATCTTCATGTGTGTCCTGCATTTAAAAATCCCCACATGAACCCACCCCCAATACAAGTTGTAAAAGTCAAATATGTTGTAGTCATAGTGGAAACATACACAGGCAGAACGTGCAAAAGAAAGGTTTCATACAAACACAGTTATCACAGACACGTCTCACTGATTCCAGCACATTCAACTCTCAGTCTACTCTGTGGACTCCTTGAGTAAAGTGACAGATTTGGGGGTGAAATAGAGGCATTATTGATTGTGGTCTTTAGAGTGGTCCATTCTCAATCAAGGACAAACCAAAGTTAATGGAAGAAACTGGACATCGACAGACGCCCAAAGAAACAAAGGAAGGACATAGAGGCGCCGCTAGCAGACAGTCTGAGGAGATAACCCACTATTCTCTATCAACTGCTTCAAGTCCAAAAACACATTAAGAGCCCCAAATTCTGGGAAATGTTTGAGTATCTTAGCAGGTTGTCAAGTTTAAGAAAGAGAATTTAAATAACGTTTAGGTCTTTTCATCATTAATTACCACAACATGCTTTCAAATGACCTCAAAACCCAGGACACGCTGGAGGAACTATGTCTCCATGGGGTCTTATTCTCCATAAAAAAAACTGCTAACCCTGTAGTTTAGCAGTTTTTGCCCTCCCTGTGTCTCCATGGGGTCTTGTTCTACATACAATCGATTAACATTGTAGTTTGGATCTGTACAAACATGGTCTGAAATGTGATACATGTATTAGTTTGTGACTTCATATCTCAGTCTTTTTGTCAATTCTACTGGATGTGTTCAAAATGTGAACTTTGAGCTTTTGTTTTGATGAATGTCTTGAACAGAATCCTGTTATTAAAACATCACAAATCTAACTGCAATTACAGTGTTTCTCTGAAACATTGTGATTGAAATTAGTTTCTCTGGAACATTGTAATTAGATTTTCAGCCCTACTTTTAATACAGCTTTTAATTAGAAAAATGAATGCAAAATTTGCCCGACTGAACCTATTAACTCATTACAGTGTCTTCATTGCCTCACCGATGCCATTGGATAGACAGGGACGTAGGCGGTGCAGGGCTGCAGCTGGAGTTGGTATCCCGGGTGTATGTACCCCACAGGCGGGTGTGTCATGGCCCCCCCTGGCCCCTGCGTTTGGACCGTGTAACCCTGTGGAGGCGGAGGGGCGCAGTGGAACTGGGTCTCCTGCAGGTAGCCCTCTGTCCCGGGAGGAGGGGCTGGAGGAGCGGGGTACCCGGGCTGTACACCCTGAGGGCCCCCACCTGCAGTGACGGCCATGTTGGGGTCCGGACCGGGCAGGTACGGGGGCGGCTGCATGGACTGACGACCCGCATCATCCAGACCTGAGAGAAGAGAGAGCGAGGTTAGTGGAGGGATAGTAGCCTAAGTGCAATGACCCACCTGTAGAGTTTAAACACCTGGGTCAATCAGCCATATTGAGTGACCATAGCCGCTAATGCACACTGTTTATACTGTAGTACATTGTCAGTGCAAAAACAAACGATAAGAAATATCTGCGAGTTTTTGTGAAATCCCTCAGTCGTCCAGGTCAGATCCATAGCAAGAGAAAATTTAAATCTATGAACTGGACAAACATTTGGGAATGAACAGAGATGAGGCAGAAACTTTGTCCAGATTTACAGAAATGATATTGGTTGTTGCTGTTCTTTGTTTATTTGTTTGCATGAATTAGTTAGGATCCATCACTTAATACTACATACTATTAAATATACATACAATTATAAAACAGCAGTACAAAATAAGAATAGTATAAAAGCAAATAAAAAGAATAAACAAAACAAACTTAGCTCCAACTTGGCACTTTCTTACCAGTTTTTCTCCCTCTCTTTCTCGCAGTCTCTGTCCCTCTTTCTCCTATCTCTCTCTTTCACGTTCTCCATCTACTTCCCTTCTTTCTCTCTCTCTCCCTTTGTTCTCTCGCCCACTGTCATATCTCATACAAAAAAATTTGACTGGTTAAACTGTTTACTTAGATTTTGGATTACCATCTTCCTTATGCTTAATGATATTTTTGGTGTGTAGTTGCTAAGGGCGACAAAGCTGCATGTGTCTACTTTTGTCTCTGTCTTCTCCCATCGGCCCATAGAGGTTTTATTGTTGTGCATATTATGAAATGACAAACTAATCGATTGCGCAGTGTCACTTTTGTAATGTCCATTTGTTCTGATGAATGTATTCTCTGCATTAAATGAATTACTGTTGTGTGGATGTGTTATAACCAGCACTGACACCTTCACACGGATAAACAAACTGGATTTAAATTCAATTAAGCAAACAACAAACAAACAACACCACAGGAGCAGATATGAGAGAGGGAGAGAGAGAGGGAGGGGGGAAAGAGAGAAGGGAGGGATGGGGAGAGAGAGGAGGAGAGAAAGAGAGAAGGGAAAGGCAGAGAGAACATGAGACAGAGGGGGGGAAAGACAGAAGGGAGAGGGGGGGAGAAAGAATGTGAGGCAAAGAGAGGAGGGGGAAAGAGAGAAAGGAGGGAGGTGGAGAGAGAGGAGGGGAGAAAGGGAGAAGGGAAGGAGGGGGAGAGAGAACGTTACACAGAGAGAGAAAAAGCGGGAGGGAGAGAGGAAGAGAGAGGGTAAGTGTGTGTGTGTGTGAGAGACAGAGAGAGAGAGAGAGAGAGAGAGAGAGAGAGAGAGAGAGAAAGAAGGAAGGGAGAAGGGGGAAGAGAGAGAAGGGATTCCGGGGAAAGAGAATATGAGACGAAGAAAGAAAAAGGGGGCAGAAGGGAGAGAGAGACGGGGGTTGAGAGAGAGAGAAAGTGAAAGAAGGGAGGGAGAGGGAGAATGTGAGGGGGGGATGAAGAGGGAGAGAGAGAGAGAGAGAGAGGGGGGGGGAGAAGGGAGGGAGTGAGACAGGATGGGGAGGGAGGGGGAAAGACGGGAGGGAGGGAGAGAGAGAGAAGGGTCGGTGGGAGGGAGAGTGAGAGAGAGAAAAGGAGAGAGTGAGACAGTATGAGAGAGAATGAGAAAGAAGGGAAGGAGAGAGAGGGAGACAGAAGAGAGGGAGAAAAAGGATGCGTGTGAGAGAGAGAAAGAAAGGAGAGAACATAAAAGAGAGAGAAAGAAGGGAGGGCGAGAGGGAACCTGAGACACAGAGAGAGGGGAAGGACAGGGGAGAGAGAAGGAGAGGCCAAGGGAAAGAGAGGGAAGGAGAAAGAAAGAAAGCATTCAGATGCAGAGACTCAGATTAAGAAAAAGACTGAGAGACACAAAGGAAGAAAGAAAGATGGGGAGAAAAAGGGGTGAGTGAAAGAGAGAATGGAGTGGATAGAGAGAATAGAAGGGATGAAGGGAAAGTCTGGAGCTTGTCATCCAGAAAAGGAACAGAATGACACAGACCAGGGCACTTGAAAAACATCCACAGGAAAAATAATGTATTAAGCGTCCGTCAGCTCTGCCTCGTCATGACGCAGAGTGACAGGTTCAAAACAAGAAAACCTCTTTGTTCTGGCTCCTCTGAACAGTTCTGTTAATGACGGAGGGAGAACGATGACAGAGAGAGGAGGTCATGTATATAAAGGGGAGGGGGGGTCTGTGCATTTATCTGTTTGAGACATCTTCACCGTGATATTATTGGTTGTTGCTGTTGGTAGCTTTTGTTTATTTATTTGTACGAATCCCCATTAGTTGCCATGGTAGCAACTCCTCCTGGGGTCCATCACTTAAAATGTGATTAAACGCATGTACAATTATAAAACAGCAGTGCAAAATAAGAAGAGAATGAAAGAAATAAAAAAAAAAATAAACAAAACAAACATAGTCCAATTTATCTCTTTCTTAGCAGACCTATTATCCAGGTATGTTTTCTCTTTGCTTTCTCTCTTTCTCCCCTTTCTCTCTCCTTCCCTTCTCTCTCTCTCATGCTCTCTATCACCTTGTCTTCTTTCTCTCTCCCTCCCTTTGTTTTCTCTCTCGCTCAAGTTCTCTCTCTCACACATTCTCCTCCCGCCACTCTCTTTCCCTTCTCTCTCTCTTATGCTCTCTATCTCCTTGTCCTCGTTCTCTCTCCCTCCCTTCATTTTGTCTCTCAAGGTCTTTCTCCCTTCTTTCTCTCTCTCTCACACATTCTCCTCCCCCCACTCTTTCTCCCTCTCTCATGCTCTGTATCTCCTTGTCTTCTTTCTCTCTCCCTCCCTTTGTTTTCTCTCTCTCTCAAATTCTCTCCCCCTTCTTTCTCTCTCTCTCTTACATTCTCTCTCACACACACACTCTCCTCCCCCCACTCTCTTTCTCTCTCTTTCTCACGTTTAACAATCTGTAATTGTTCATTTTCAAGACACCATATCAACACATATAACTCAGTCCCTGTTTCCTCTGCCCCGATACACGTCCACTGCTCTGTACTTCATTCTCCTCTTTCATTTTCTTAATCGTTGAAACTCGTAGGATTCGTCCGTGTTGCGTAGCCATTGTGGTACAAATGAAAACTACAGACAGGACCAACTCCATTTTTTTTTTTATTGGCATGATCCATAGCTATCCATCAGCGTCATTTTATAGGAATATTGTGATTTAAAATGTCCAAATTACAACATAATGATCCACAGGTGTCATAGATTATAACGAGGTCTGCTTTAAAACGTAACGGCTTCTGTCGATATCTCCATCGTCTCTTGAGTTTTGTTCCGAGATCAGTGAGTGTTTTTATCGAGTGTCCTTTGGCCTCGTCCTGTCCCACACTGACTGGACATCTGCAGATCTGTGTCTCAGTTTGAAACAAAGGATGAGCAATGGAGTGTCGTGTTTTTACAGCGGGACACGACAAGGATACATTTATAAAGAGGAGAGAGGGAGTGAGGGAGTGAGGGAGGGAGGGAGGGAGGGAGAGAGAAAAAGAGGCAGAGAGAAAGAAGGGGGAGGAAAGGAGAAAAGAGGGGTGAGAAAGGAAAGGAGATAGGTAAAGAGAGAGACAAAAAGTGAGGGAGGAAGAGGAGATAGAAAGAGAGGGGGACAGTGGAAAAGAGGGAATGGAGGAGAAAAGAATCAAAAAGGTGAGGTAGGAATTGGGGAGGAAAGGAGAGATGGGAAAAAGGAGGAAAGGAAGGAGGAGGTAAAGCAAGGTGGAACGAGGGAAGTGGGGATGAGAACAATGTAGAACAGGAGGTAGAGAAGGAAGTGAGCGAGGAAGAGACAGAGTGAAGGAGGCAGTGAGGGAGAAAGGACAGGAAGCAGGGAGGACGCAAGGAGGAAATAGGAAGAAGAGAGAAAGAGGAGGAAGAGAGTAAAAGTGGTGATAGAGGGAAAGAGGCTAGAAAACAGGAACCGGGTGAGGAGGAGAGAGAAGAAGAGGAGGTAAGGGAGAAGGAAGTGTGAAAAGGAGAGAGAGGAAGGGGACAAGAAAAATGTAGAGAGTGAGGGAGGAAAGGAGAGGTAGAGGAACAGAGGACATGACGTGAGGAGGAAGAAAAGAAGTGAGGCAAGGAGAGAGGACGTGAAATTGGAAATAGGAGAGACAAGGTAGAAGAGCAAAAAGTAGAGGGGGAGAGAAGGAGACAAGGAGGAGAGGAAAACTAGGGAAGGAAACAGAAGCAAGGATGGAAGAAGGAGAAGGAGGAGAGGAAGAGAGGAAGAGCGAGGCAGAAAAAGAGAAAAGAGTAAGGGAACTAGAGGGAGGAATTGCGTGAGAAAGATATAAGAGAGAAGAGGTGGGAACATGAGGTCAGTAAGGAAATACAGGAGACGGAAAGGAGAAACTAAGAGATGGAGGATGGAAAAAAAGAGGAAACAGGAAGTGAGTGAGGGAGCAGTGATGAGTGATGACACGGGTGCTGGAGGGAGTGACTTTACGTAACATCTGAAACTGTGACGAGCAGCGAACGCACCAGAGACTGAAGGAGGAGACACACAGACAGGGACTGACAGAAAATCACTGTATGAGAGAGTATGGGGGAGGTGAAGACAGGGGGCGCTCTGGGACGCTTATACATTTGCTTTTTTCCTGTTTGTTAATCTGCTCAAGTCTTTTATTGACCAATCTCATTGTTTGATTTTCTTTTGTGGGTTAAAGCAGCCATTTTGTGCAGCCCTGCGATGTTGTGATTTTGGGACATTAACATAAATTGATTTGAATAGGGTCAAAACTATGGCACTAACACTATTTTTTCCCCTCAAATTTCAAAGATTTAATAATACGGGTTATGAAGAAAGAGGAGGCAGAGATGCAGCCACCGTATAACACACAAAATAATTGAAATTTCTTCCTCTAAAGTCTCCAAGATTCGCTCCATATGTGAATGAGTGATTATAAACTGTTCAATTGGAGACTTTAACGCAGACATATTGCGCTTGCGGCTGCTATATAGGTATAATCTATGACACTGTGGATCATTGGGTTATAATTTGGACATTTTCAATCGCAATATTAATCTAAAACGACTTAATAAAAGAAACAGGTGCACTGATTTCCATGTTAGTCAGAGCTGAGAAGTTGTTGGCCCCTTTCACTTGTACCAAAATGACCACGTGACACTGCTGAATCCTATGTGCATCATCAATTAAGAAAATAAAACTGGAGAAGGAAGTAAGTACAGAGCAGTGGGTGTGTACTGGCGGCAGTGAAAACAGTTGAGTTGATCAGCAAAATAGCCATTAAAGATTGCTCAAACATGCACAAATCACTCAAAAATACAACGTCAGGTGAGTAAATGGAGAGAGGAAACAGCTATAGCATGACTAAAAGCTCTTCAAATGAAAAAAGGTGTATTTTGCTCATAAAACACAATCATGAAGCAAAATAGCCCAAATGGTGTCTCAGTCCAGTGCAAATGAAACAGAGAGAGACAGGAGAATCCCAGAGGACGCCGTGTTTTAGTGTCCACACAAGAACAGAACACAGAGATTTTCCCAGGAGATAGAGTGAACCACGAAGTGAACACATGCGTCCGTAACAAAAAAAAACCCCAAAAAACTACAGCAGCAAGAGAACATTTAGGCCAACAGACCAAATATAACACAAAAACGTTCTTCTTGTGTCGTTACTGCGCAGTCTTTCTGACTTTCACTATGCAAACGCACCCATAAACTGTAACGAGCAAAATGTGTCAATGTATGGTAGTGCTTAAAGATGCCCTATGTAACTTTCCAGATGGTAGAGGTCTGCTACCATGGAGATTAGATTAGATTAGCACAAATAGAAAAGAAATTTACTGTGCAGGGAAGAGTGACCATAACAGACAAGATGATTAACTTACAATAGTTCAAATATTAACCATTTGTATTAGTCAACATTTGTTTTAATTGTCATGGAGACGCTATTCTATTGCCTGGACTATATTACAGTATGGCATTAAACTACGTTGCTTTTTTTTCAATTATTCTGTGTTTTTATTACAGAAAATACATTGAAAACTTACACTGTTACATTGAGCAGGTCACCTCCCCACAGATCTGACCTGTAACGTGGCCTACTCCTGTCATCTGCTTGTCTCCATGGCTACTACAAAGTTGTTAACAATGCCATTTGCCATTTAGTCAGCTAAAAGGCCAGCATAAAGGTATATTTTCTTTGCCAATATGGTGGAATAGCTTAACACACATGGGTACACAGGTTTTCTGGTTAAAATGTTTCTGTTATTTGTGCCTTTAACTTCTCAAAATTGCTCATGATTTAGTGTTTTCTGAATATTCAAATGTAAAGGAGTTACATTTAGCACTGGTTAACAGTTTTTCCCCCCTATAAGGTTTATGAAAACGTTCCCTTTGACAAAAATAGTCTCCTTACTTCCTGCGCAAGGACACCCACACTATAATGTATGATGTAGGCCTGCGCTCATCACCGCTCATCACCGCTCAAGGCTTTATATGGTCAGAAAAGCTCAAATTAAACCAAGTATTACATCTAATAACATGTAGTTACACAAATCCTAGATCCGTCTCTTTAATAGCGTGCGTAAAAGTCTATTCTATGGCTACAGGGATATGGTAAGACGTGTTTTAATTAGATGCTCCCACACACAGCGGTTACTGAAAAATCACGTTGAGAAAAAGGAGACCTAGATGTTGACAACCAGATTTAAAAAAAAAAAAAAAAAAAAAAAAAGAGCCTCACGTCGCAATGAACCGCGCGTGAATGTACCGCCAATTACGCACAAAAACGTGTCAAATTTACCGTGAACTTACCGTGTTTTTCCGACGACATGCCTGCTCTCTTCGCTCTAAACTGAATAGATATCGGTGTGATCCAGAAATGCCCCCGTTTTTGCTGGATTTGAAAGGTGAGTTTTAATCCAACTGCTCGCAGCACATTTTCACGATGTTTTCATTATTTCCGTGCGTCCCTGAATGTAAAATTACGCGATAAAATGCGCGATGGTGTTCTCCGTGTGCGCTCACTGTCACCGCTGCTCGTTAATAAACCTCTGCTCCGGTAATGAGGCTCTATCAGCGCATTGGACCGAACGGACGCACTGGATGAAGCGGCCTTAAAGAGACAGTGCGCTGGAACAGAGGGAACCAACAGCACCGAGTACAGAGAGGAAGAGGAGGAGAGGAGGAGAGGAGGGAGAGGAGGGAGAGAGGGAGAGAGACAATGCACTGGAACAGAGGGAACCAACAGCACCGAGTACAGAGAGGAAGAGGAGGAGAGGAGGAGAGGAGGGAGAGGAGGGAGAGAGGGAGAGAGACAATGCGCTGGAACAGAGGGAACCAACAGCACCGAGTACAGAGAGGAAGAGGAGGAGAGGAGGAGAGGAGGAGAGGAGGGAGAGAGACAGTGCGCTGGAACAGAGGGAACCAACAGCACCGAGTACAGAGAGGAAGAGAAGGAGAGGAGGGAGAGGAGGAATAGAGACAGTGCACTGGAACAGAGGGAACCAACAGCACTGAGTAGAGAGGAAAAGGAGGAGAGGAGAGGAGGGAGAGGAGGAATAGAGATAGTGTGCTGGAACAGAGGGAACCAACAGCACTGAGTACAGAGAGGAAGAGGAGGAGAGGAGGAAGAGAGACAGTGCGCTGGAACAGAGGGAACCAACAGCACTGAGTAGAGAGGAAGAGGAGGAGAGGAGGAGAGGAGGGAGAGGAGGAATAGAAATAGTGCGCTGGAACAGAGGGAACCAACAGCACTGAGTACAGAGAGGAAGAGGAGGAGAGGAGGAATAGAGACAGTGCGCTGGAACAGAGGGAACCAACAGCACCGAGTACAGAGAGGAAGAGAGGAGGGAGAGAGGGAGAGAGACAGTGCACTGGAACAGAGGTAACCAACAGCACCCGTAGAAAAGAAGAGAGGGAGGGACAGAGAGGGAGAGGAAGAAAGAGGAGAGGAGGAAGAGAGGAGGGGAAGAGATTTAACCAGCTCATCAGCACTGGTACAGAGAGAAGGAAGAGAGAGGAAGATGAGAGGAGGAAGAGAGGAAGAGGAGAGGAGGGAGAGGAGGAATAGAGACAGTGCACAGGAATAGATTTAACCATCACATCAGCACTGGTACAGAGAGGAAGGGGAGAGGAGAGGGAGAGGAGGGAGAGGAGGGAAAGAGAGAGGAAGAGGAGGAAGAGAGAGGGAGAGGAGAGACGAAGAGGAGCGAGAGAGAGGAAGAGAAGGAACAGAGACGGAGAGGAGGAAGAGAGGGAGAGGAGGGGGAGAGAGGGAGAGGAGAGAGACAGAAAGGAAGAAGAGAGAGAGAGGAGGAAGAGAGAGGGAGAGGAGAGACGGAGAGGAGGGAAAAAGAAGAAGAGGAGGAAAAGAGAGGGAGAGGAGGGAAAGAGAGGGAGCCAGAGGAGGGGGGAGAAGAGGAGGTAGAGAAGATGGCTGAGGGAAAGGGAAAGAGAGAGCCAGATGAAGGAGTAGGAAGAGGGAGATAGAAAGAAAAGAGAGGGAAGGGAGAAAGTGAGAGATGCGGGGGAGGGAGAGAAAGTGAGAGGGGGGAAGAAGGGAGAGAGGGAAAGAGAGAGATGAGTGGAGGAAGTGGGAGAGAGGCAGGAGGGACAGATGAAGGGAGGAGAAAGAGAGACAAAGGGGAGAGAGGAAAAAGAGTGTGGGAGGGGTGGGGGGAGAGTGAGAGGGATGTAGGAAGGTGAGGAAAGGGGAGAGAGGGGGCAGACAGAAAAGGGAAGAAAAGGGGTGGGAGAGAAGGAAAGAGAGGAGGTAGAAGTAGAGGGAGAGAGGGAGAAACAGATGAAGGGAGGAGAAAAAGAGATATAGTGGAGAGAAAGAGGGAGAGTGAAGAGTGAGAGGGAGTGAGAGGGATGTAGGAAGGTGGGAGGAAAAGGGGGAGAGAGAAAAGGGAGGAGAATGGGAGGGAGAAAGAGAGGGAGGGAGAGATGGACATGATTGAAAATCAGCAACAAACAAGTAAAGGTGATAATCAGTATAGTGTGATTTAAATATCTCAACAACAGTAGTACTTTACAGTACTTTATCTATCTGCTCCGGTGATTCAGAAAAAGCTCAGACTGAGACAGTCTGGACCTGTTCAGAGGAGGGATGGTGAAGATATGAGTAGAAAGACGAGATTTGCTGTGTCAATTTCCAGAATGAATAAAGTGAGATAAACAACTGTTAATATTAGTGTACTAGACTGGGTGCTCCCTTTGAAATAGAGGGTGTAAAGAGCTTGGAGTAGAGCCGCTGCTCCTACCTAGCAGACAGATAAGCACAAGATAAAATGAAATGATTTATGCAACACATCTACACAATAACTACGTTACTCGCACTAGTCTGGCTTTGGTCCTGATTAGAGCCCAGTTTAGTCGTGATGTAGACTTTTGGTCCTGTTCTAGTCCTGGTTAAGTTCTGCTGTTGTTCAGGTTTAGTCCTAGTTTAGTCCCAGTTTGATGTTTGAACGCACCCTTAAAATGAAAATTCACACAAGGCTAGTTTCAATGTTTTATTTCTGTACAATAAATTACAATCTGGATTTCATTTTCTTCTTTCATTTTCTTCACTTGTCCTGCTAAAAGAGTTCATTCTCGCACTCTTTAATGTAAACATGACTATTGTAGGCACGTTGCTGCTGTCCCTCCTCCGTGTTTGGCAGCCCTCTCCCCTCTCCTACCTCTCACAGGGCTCAGTGGGTGTAGAGGGACGCAGTGAAGACTATATCCCGACGAATAGCCAAAGAGGCACGCTCCATTTTACTGCCCAGAACCGAGTCTCCTACGATCCGGGCCGCCTGCCGAACCTCCTTCAGGACCTCGTCCAGTCTCTGAATACAGCGCACTACTGTCCCCTCCTGGACGTCCGTGAGTTGTGCGATCTCCGCAAAGGGCTGGAGACAAGAGGAGGAGGTGGAGGAGGAGGAGGAGGAGGAGAGGTGAGAATGTGGCAAAGCACAGAATATGAAATGTGATAAATTATTCATAAAGCTTTTAGATGGCGTTTTTGTTACATTGAAAGTGAAAGAGGAACTACCGGTATATTTTAGTTTAAAACAGCACCCTGTAACCTTATAGAGGTGGCACATCACCTGCATGACTCCACTGAAAAAAAACATACTTCAGAACATAGATACATGTTATGCCATAGTGTTGAGTATTAAAACCAAAGGAACAACATTTCCAACAAACAAGTAGGAGGAGGTTTGTGGAGATGCAAGCCTGCTCAGAGTAAGGACACCTGTTTTTCTTTATATTGCTGTGCAATAAAAACTGAAAAAACATGCTTTTATTTGAGTCTACATTTGTCAAGCTGCATGATAGGGTTTTAACTGTCAAGCCAGTTAAAACTCTATCATACAGCTTGACAGCATAAATAGATTGAATGTATTTAGGCAGATCTGAAATGCCTTCTTTGAACATAAATAACTGCAGTTTTTGACCCTTACCATGCCCCTGGCCCAGCAGTACACCACCTCTGTCAGCCCAAACTTGAACTGTCCCACAAACTCCTCTGCGGTCTGCGGTATCCCACAATCCATCTGGAGCTCCCCGATTCGCTTGGCCACTGCTA
Organism: Periophthalmus magnuspinnatus; assembly: GCF_009829125.3. Classification (NCBI taxonomy): domain Eukaryota; kingdom Metazoa; phylum Chordata; class Actinopteri; order Gobiiformes; family Gobiidae; genus Periophthalmus; species Periophthalmus magnuspinnatus. Next base: position 23,020,799 of record NC_047136.2, read on the forward strand.
GCACGCGCTCAATGCCCTGAAACACAAGTAATACACAGGAATTTAAAGTTCACACTGGAACTAACGGGAATGTTTACAATCCAGCCATGATATACTGTCTACAAGCTAACAAACGTCTTGATTAATGCATGTCTTAGCATTAAAGCTCCACTCTGTCACTTTGGAAATGTTATTGCTTTGCCAGAAATGTTCCACAGTATGGCATTAATCTTAGCTAGTTTGTATTTATGCAATAGCATTGGTTTTAAGACTTAAATGTCCTATATTATGCAAAATTGTCTCCTATGAGCTTTTAGCTATGTTAGAATGTTGTTCCTCAAAAACATTCCTGGAGTTGCGTTTTTAGACTTTTTTCCTTTAGTCTGTCTACATCTCCAAAGCTCAAAATGCTCTGTTCCACCTTGTGATCTCATGATGCGATAGTTCTCAAGTTAACAGATATTTTTTTAATCTTTTGTTTAGTATAGCTTGGCTGAAAGGGACTGAGATTATCCAAATGATTCTAGTGAAGGTGTATGGAGTTTAAAAACACAGTGGAGCACTTCCTGTATTACCACATGACATCACAAGGTGGAACAGAGTGTGTTCTGAGAAGAAGAACTCAGCCTAAATATACAGGGTTTGTGTGTTAAATATGTGAGAATGAAAGAAAAAAAAACAACTCCAGGTATGTTTTTGATGAGGAAACAACATTATAATATAGATCAGAAAATGGTGTAAAATAAACCCTTTAAAAGTCAGTATTTTTATGTTACAAAGATGAAGAAGTAAATAAGTGAGTCAGAGTCCAGTCATGTGTCCTTTGTGCCTTTGCTTTGGGGGAAAATGTTTCTCGTCAAATCTCCGACACTGTGACACAAACTGAGTGAGTCATCAGTGGGACGAGGCAGCAGCATAAAAACATGGGGCACTATATTAGATAAGAGACCCTGCACACCAGCTCAGCAGTGGTTATATTGAATGCATTATACAAGTTAAAACATTAGTATATGTACTTTAAACGGCCCGTTGTATTTTGTTTCATTCACACATGTTTTTCCCTCAAAAAGAAACCACTCTGTTCCACTTTATGATGTCATGTTGTAATACAGGAAGTGCTCCATTCTGTTTTTAAACTCCATACACCTTCACTAGAATCATTTGGATGACTTTAGCTCTGAAATTGCCCATCTCTACTGAACTAAAGGTAAACAGTAGCTGTTGATTTGAAACTCGAAAACTACCACTTCATGACATCACAAGGTGGAGCAGAGCATTTTGAGCTTTAGAGATGTAGACAGACTAGTAATAAAGAATTACTCAGACGTGTGTAAATGAAAAAAAAATAACACAACTCCGTGTATGTTTTTGAGGAGGTAACAACATTGCAACATGGCTTAAAGCTCACAAGAGTCAATTTTGTGTAATACAGGACCTTTAATTAGTGTATATCTCAGTGTTTTTAACAACCTTTATGAGATATCATTGATCGCAGCCTTATTACACACTGAAGCTATTAAATACATATAGGCGTAGAGAATCTAGGGCCAAATACAAAATTCTAAAGTATGTATTCTGAAAATTTCTCAAAATTAAAATGAAAAAAAAAGAAAAGGGAGTTCTCCATTTCTTACACTGCATGATTTCAGATAAAACCCTGTAAGTGTGATGTGTAAAATGACCTTCACTATTGAGCAGATGCATCAAAAGTACATTACCCTGGTTTTATTGTATTGTTTGTGGCTACAGGCTATACTGAAAGATAAACATAAGTTTATCAATCTTAGTAGTAACTGCTCACAAATGATGCAAAATAAAAATAAACATTTATCCAGATTCTGAATTTTATTCAGTGCATATAAAAATATTACTGATGGAGAAATGACATGTCTGTGTTGTACTGAGGGCTCCAACTGTCAGCCCAGTCCATGTTATTTTGGCCTGCATCACCAGAGGTATAATACTCCCTACAATGGAAGCACAGCCAGACTGGACTGGACTAGACTGGACAGGACAACACTATCACAGTGTCTGGAGGGTTCATGTGTCCTGTGTTAGAATTCCAGCATCACGCCTCTTAACTTCAACTCTCTCTACTACAGTTTATTCCACAACAGTGTATATTGCAAAGGTTTATAAAAAGTAAAAAAAAAATCATTACATTCTTTTATATTAAACGTTATTATATTAAGCGTAATGATTTATCTCTCATATATAATGTTCAAGTCTCACCTCTTTGAGCGTGTTGGTGAGATGTGGCTCCACCTGTGTGTTCTGTGTAAACACCAGACAGGACAGCAGGGCGGCGCTCTCCTCCGGGGCTAGAGGGCTCAGGGAGTTTTCAAACAGGAGCTCAGTGAGGAGCAGCTCATGACTACTGATCTGACAGGCCACACGCCCCTTCAACTGGACCGCTCCACTGCTGTCTATGTACTGGAGAGACTGCAGCACCTGGTGCAGATAAAAGGTACAGGTGTTATGGCATTGATAATGGGTGTGTGACAAGGTTTACAATGGTTTCAGAATGAAACAAAAATGAGAAAAATTAGGTCTGTTGCCTTAGAGATTTAAAACAAAATAATAAATCTTTTGAATCTAAAAAAAAATATCTAAATGTTGCATATAACAGGAAGTTGAAACCCATAAATCAGGGGTGTTGCCACATATTGAAACATATAGAGGGTGGAGGCAGAGCAGTACAATAATTCAACCTAGAGAAAAGCTTAGGGCTTTAGAAAATCTTCATTGCATGATTAGGAGACACCATACAACATAAGCCGTATATTATATATTTCAAATTGAAGGTCCATTTACCCCTGACCAATGAAAAACTGCACCCATAACATAACATCTACTCATTAAATAGGGAGTATTTTACTTCTATGGGGTATTAACTGCTAAAACAAAACATGTAGATTTCCATGTTATCCTTTCTTGTTTAGAAACTGCTATACTCGCCCAAAACAACCTATTAACATCTTTTATTCACTTTTGTTCCTCTCCTTTGGTTGAATTGGTTGAATCCAGCTGTCAGTCACTCAGACACTCAGAATCTTACAGAGGCCGGCCAATAGGAGCACGGGGTGAGATAAAATGTGTTTGAGTCCAGCGGTGCATTAACAGAAGAATAAGTGAATCACTGTATGACAATTTTACCAAAATGTCACAGGAATGAGATCAAAATTCTGTTTTTTTTAGGCCTGTCATGATTACTATATATATTAGTATATATAGTACTACAGTACATTACTAGTCAATGGCTGAAATCTTGTCATCATCCTCCTCATTAAACTGGTGGTGTGAGTAACAGCACTCAACACTCAAGGGACAAGAGCAGAGACTGAATAAGGGTCAATCCCCTAATTAACAGGAGAGGATAAGATAGAAATTCACAATTGGAGCATTTTAAATCAAACGATTTTATAAACTTTCATAATCAACATGCTGTTTCATGTTTAATAGATTTGCTGCTTTGAATTTTGCACAAAAGACTGTGACAAAATGAGGATTCAGGATTTCCATATTTGACAATAAGGCTCATGAATACACAGTGTTTTATGAATGTGGAGTGCGACAGGTGCAATTTGGATTTGAGTAAAAGATTATCTGAAAAAACAGCACGACCTTAAAAAGTGAGGTAATTAATACAAAAATAACAAACTATTTTTAAAGTAAGTTTAATTAAGATATTGCCATGCAGTGTTAAACTAGTTCAGATATAGATTCGAAGGTTCGGGAAATGTTTTGGGACATTTAACATGTTGGCAGATGTAATTTGTCCCCTACAGCCTTATCTCAATTTACACCATAAAATAAAACATAAAACTCTCAAAATTATAACATTTTAAGCCTGTTCATAGCAACAGAAGCTAACGTGTTACCGTGGCAACTAGAGCAACATGTAGAGTTGTTTTATTTTTTTATGGTTTATGCATTTGAGTACCTGATTGAACAAAGCTTGTGTTGTTAAAGGTGCATTATTTAACATTTCTGGAGGAAGGAGACAAGCAGGTGGCGTATTTTGGATAGAATGTTTCTCAGTATGACATTAGACTTATGTATCACCATGGAGACAAGCAAGTCCTGTGCTAAATAAACCTGTGACTGATTAATTGGTTGATTGACAGCCTAACAATATTTCAAACCTTGATTCGTTGGTGATATTCAGGCAGCAGCGTCAGGGACTGATCTGAAACCAGGAACAGCAGTTTGTCCAGCTCCTCTTGGACGCTCATCCGCTCTTTAACTCGAGAAAACTAGAACAAAAAACACAAATCAATTGGTAATAAAATGGCATGTAAGCTCCGAACTTCAAACTGACTCCATTTCAAAAATAAAGAGCTCACTGTATCTGTGACCTTGTGCCATAGACTGGACAATCTTCTGAGAATTTTTATCTGATTTGAGTTTTTTTTTTTTTTTTAATTAATACATTTTTTTTTAACTAACTGGTATACTTTATTTATTCATTATTTTGATAACAACAGAGGATATCAACTTAGTAATATTGCAGTCCCCAAGTTACAGATCATAGCAAAAACAAATAGGTTCTCCTATACATTTCAATGTTCAAGCACATTAATGACGTCCCTGTGACCAGAACTCTCCCTTTAAACAAATCTGTGCCATTACTTTCTGTATCCAGGCATTAAGAGACGGAACCAGGTGGAACGACGCCAAGTAAAGCCAGACTGGAGTTGTTTTGACTCGTAGCGATGTAGTTGGTTTGTAGATAGTTTGTAGTTAATTTGTATTTAGGGTTATGCAATTAATCCAATTTTAAGTATTGGTCTTTTTACGAGGTCTACAGCCAATCCTCTGTCAGTAACAGCATGTGGTTTGGAGCAGAGTTCAGACTTTAGAGGAAGTAATTGTACTATTTTTTATCTTAAATAGCTTTGATTCTTCTAATTTTCCTCTGGTCATATTTACTTGTTTTTCACAAGAAAAAATAAAATTTTATCCAAAATGCATAGGTCTAATTTTGTGTTCCAGTAGTTAAGTGATTTTGTACATAGAAATGTCTTTTTTCAAAATATGAAAAAAAGGAACCAGAACACATTAAAACCAAAGACCCAAGACCAAGAAACCAAAAATATGAAAGTCAGTACATATTTTGAAATAAATTACCGGTAATTTTTTGTAAATATTTAGTTTTTCTGTTTGCATAATGCAATAACATCTATCTTCAAGTCTCCCCAGAGCAGTTAGACAGGCAGCATACATAAAACATGAAGCTTTGGCTGGAGTCTGACAGCTTAAAAGAGAAGATTGGTTCACATTCACTTCAAGGTTTTACAGTATGAAAAATAAAAATGAAGGGACAAAAAAGCTGATTTTGAATTGTCAAATGTTCTTGTCACACAGTCACACTGCCAAATGTTGAGAATTTTACTTGAGAGATATTTTAACCACATCACACATGTAATGTAATGTAGTGAATTTATTATCACTTATGTTCTTGGGTTTCAGTTTCCTGTTTATAGGCGCCATTTGGAGTATTTTTCACCATTAATCATTTGTTTAGAATATTGCTATGGCAACAGTGCTGAGCTGTAATAAACGATTATTTTCTTATCAATATTTTTTCTAATTAAATGACTAATTGCCTGTACAGTCCACAGTGTCGTGAGCCTGTAGCCTACATTCCATGGTGGACATGTTCAAGCGTTAATGGCACCTGCATGTCATGTGTAGCTCCACTGAGAAATAGTCTCCCTGAAGCACAGTTTACGTTTGGACACAGTTTGGATGGAGCAGATAGTGCAGACGGCCTGTGCCACGTGCAGCGCTGTAAAGTCTGCCTTGATTTTACAACATGAGGAGCCCTTCCTGGTTTCACTTTCTATTCATCCACACTGTCAACATGATCACTCCTGATCTGAAAACTCTCTGGCGATGGTCTTCTGTGTGTGTCTCGCATGTGCACTGCTGTGCTCTGTGTGGAAATACAGCGCAGATGTTCAGAGCGCACCTGTACCCATTTTATCTGGCACATTCATTAAAGGTGACGCATCGACCTGCTCTACAACAGCACTACTTTTTTATCACTTTGAAACTGATGAACAGTCAGTGCTCTATACCTCTTAAGTAGGACTAATTGTGGTTAAACTCTGGGCCTGATCTAGTCCTAGATCTGGTTTATTACTCATGCGGTCTCAGCTCTGGAAGAGTCCTGATTTATTCCTGATTTTTCCTTACATACGGAGTAACACATATATTGGAATTATAATAAAATGGTATGGGCATCTCAACTTGTCCATAACTCCCTAAGTGTAAGATTTACTTTATTGTCCCTGTTGGGAAATGTGTCCTCTGCATTTGACCCATCCTTCAATGACCCAGTCAGGAGCAGTGGGCGAGTTTCAGATCTTGAGCTTCAGATCATGAGCTAGGTTTGGTCAGCACTGTCTTACCTGGAGGATTTTACTTCTTATGCATGTTTTAAATTAGCCTCACCTGTTCAGCGAATGTGGGCGAGTGGATGCAGTTGAAGTCCCTCAGAGCGTCCTGGAGCAGCCTGAGCCTCATTGATCCTTCCACCACCTCCACACTCTTCAGCTGTAGGTCGTTCACAGGGTCCAGAGAAGTCACTCCCCCCGGGTTCGCCTCGGCCAATCGCAGAAGCTCCTGGGTTGCCGTGGAGATTGCCTGTCCGGGAGGGTCGTTCCTGATATTGATAGAGACATAAAGCACAACATGATCTTATACTCAATATGATTAATGGGTAGTTGTAATAAATATGGACCTGTTAAACTTTCAAGTGATTTAAATTTTTTAACAATTAAACTACAATTGTACAAAACTACATCTTTTGAAAGGCCACAAGTCCTCAAAATGGTGTCTGAAACAAGAAAAAGTAATGTCATTTTATCATCAAAGTTCTGATTTTAAGTATGTAATATATAATAAATGAGAGCTAAACATATGCTCTTCAGATGAAAACTAGAGATATTGTCTGGAGTTATGAAGAAAAAACAAAGCATTTTTCCTTATTACATCTAAAAAGGCGACAAGTGCAACGAATGTGCAGTCGCTGAAACAAAACTATTCAACAGTGAAGTGTCTGGTGTATCATTATTATTTTATTTTCAATCTTCAAAGCTGTCCTACTTTATATATTCACTTAAATCACTCATACACACTGTTAATCTTGTGACTATCCATTTCATTCACTCATTTGTTAGAACCAACAATGTAATTACATTTGGGGAAAAAACTGGCCAAGATAAGTTAAGTTTTAATCTAATGCCATAGAATTGTCTAATGTTACTGTATATGTCTATATCAAAATCTATTTTTATTTAACTTAATGCATGTCCTTATTCACAGTTTATATTATTATTTTTTGAATGCTGAAGCAAGTAATTAATTGCACGCATCTCCGTCTATTTTGTATACTCTGTACACAACCAGTCAAAGGTTTGGATACACATCTTTTAAAAAATATTTGAAGTTTTCCACTTTCCACATTTTATATACACACAGAGGACATCAAATATATGGAAGATATATGGAATCATGTAGAAAAGGGGAAAAAAAACAAAAACAAAAACGCAACTATTTTTTAAATATTTCATATTCAAATCCTCAAAGTAGCCACCCTTTGCTTTATCGACAGTGCTGCACTTTCACTTCATAGCTGTGCCACGACACGGTCAAGAAATGATGAAAAGTGCAACGTAGTGATCAAAGCAAAGGGTGGCTACTTAAAAAACCCCAAAAAAACTCCCATATGTGTCCATTCATAGTTTTGATGCCTTCAGTGAGGATCTACAATGTAAATAATTAGGAAATAAAGAAGAAAAACAAATGAAAAAGTGCATCCAAATGTTTGGTCGTGTGTTATATCTAAGCATCATGTTGTCTCACTTGAATCGGGGCTGCTGTCTTTTGTTGTAGTTGTCGATGATTCTGTCGGGAATCACTTTGAGAGTTTTCACTGTGATCGCAGAAATGTCCTGCAGCTTCAGCTTCTGCACCGTGTGACTGCAGGGACCTGAGGAAACAACACACGTGACTTATGAACTAGCTGTAAAAGTAAAGAAAATGAACTGGTCAACTACAGTGATACAAAGGTATGTATATTACATTTTTATGTCAAGCACTGATCCAACTTTTTCGGTCAACAGTACTTGGGTTTTGAAAATCAGCCAAACCCCCTACACCAAATGATGCTACTTTCCAAAAAACATTTATTAAATACAATAAAAGGTAACATGGTGATCTAAATATGTTATGCGTTAGCAATTAATACCCCACAGAAGTAAAACAAAAAAAGCAATTTGACATTTTTCCCAAACCGTTCAGCCCTATATCACATTCAGCCTGAACAAAGAAACTACTACTACTGCATTATCTCTACACCGACCACAGTCTCTCTTCCCTGGTTTTCAAGGACAAATACATAAGACTCCCTGAGTGAATTCCAGTGAGTTTAGTGCCAGTCTGACCTTCAGGGATGAACAGCGCAGTGTTGAACAGATGAGGAAACGCATCGCTGTTGTTTTTTCCGCCTCCCTCCTCGTTCCCTTTTTCACAGATGATCAGAGCCGTGAAGGTGCGATTCACTGAGTCACTGGAGACCTGGAGACAAGAAACAAGGAAATATATCAAACATAAAATGAAGAAAGTGAAGTGGAGATGGAGATGAGTCAGCTGTGAAGGCAGAGGACATTTATAATATAATAAAGTGGTCTGTCAGTGTTTCTCAACGTACGCGAGCTCCTTCAGGTGGTGCATGGACAGCTCTTCAGTCTGTGTGTTTGCCTAAATTAGACTTCATTTTAACCACTCATTAGTCCTGCTTTAGAATTCTAGCTCGCACACATGAATGCTGCTGTTGTGTCCTTGGGTCAGACATTTAACCCACCTTGCCCTCAGTGTCTGTGTACACAGGTGTATGAATGTGTGTGTAAATAGGTGAGTGGTTTCTTGATGTAAAGCGCTTTGAGTGCTTTGAAAGTGGAAAAGCACTATATAAAAATTAGACCATGTAGTCCAGCTTTAGACCAGGTTTAGCCCATGATTAGACCTGGAAAAGTCCTATTATAGATTCAATTCTTTTTTAGATCTGGTGGTACTCAGAAAGTGAAATCTTTTCTTTGGTGGTACCTGTGTGAAATATTTGGGACCTGGTCTATGGCACTGGGTCATTGTTGGGTTTAAGATTACATCGCAACATTTTATAGGCCAATATTGTTTAACACAGATAAGATGGGGGCAGAAATTATTTATATTTTTAAAAAACTGAGAGTAATACAGTGAGTTCTGAGGTCTAGCCAATCATATAAATTATCAGGTTAAAAATATGTGCATTTCTCTTTTGGATATTTTATGGCAAAGTCCAATGTAATCAATAGAGAAAACTTTGCTTGTCCCCAAGCTGGGAGTATAAAATAATCACATTTGTCCTGGTTTGGACCTAGTGCTGATATAGACATGGTTTAGTCCTGTTCTAGTCAAAACAGATATGGGACAGTATTAGAACAAAAATGGTTAATTGATTGCCATATACTACATATATCAAATATTGAAATCACAATAGGGCTGCAACAACTAAACAAACAGTGACTCATCGATTACTAAAAATATGTATTACTGACTTAAAAATCAAGTTTTTTTGGACTATAAACAGACTTTCATATATAAATAACATATATAAATTGATATTCTTGTTTTGGTTTACTCGAGGGTAAGTTTAGTCCCAATTTTGATATGGCGTTTGTGCAAGAATAGACTAGAAATGTAATGAATATCTCTCACCTGTAGGATGACTCCTAAAGCGTTGAGGTGTTGTGAGTTGTTGACGACCACGACTCGACCGACAGACAGAGCTTTGAGCCCGTTCACTGACTCCAGGACGGCTTTCTGTAGTTGTATAAAATAATAGCTTAGCATAATGTTAAAAATAAACTAATGCAAATGTAAATGTAAATAAGGTAAGGACCATAGACTGTATAAAGAAGTGGACTAAGTGAGTGCAACGTCACCCATAGTTTTCAGCTCCAGCCAATTTGGAGCCAAGTTCCATAATAGGAATTCCGACCGCGAGTATCATAGCAACCAAAAAGCCAATCCGGAGCAAAGCTGTTGAAGGTAACACCCCTTCCCGCCCGCACCACTGGTTTGGCAGGGGATAGGCACTTAGCAATAGTGTCAATCAAACCTGTTGCTTATGCTAGTGGGAGTGACCTTGGGGAAAGAAGGCAGCTGATTTGTCCCTTATTAATATTGTCTGTGTACTCCCTCAGTTGTCCAGGTCTGATCCATAGCACGATTTGTCCAGTTGACAGATTTAAACTTAATCTTTTGCTCTTATTAATGATCATATCTTGAGATATGGACAAAATGGTGAAATAAAAAATCATGTAGAGTGGGCTGATATGAACATTTTAACAGCAAAATAACGAGCTTGACAGCAGCAGTTACTGAGAGAGGGGTGACAGTTTTCTAATGTAAAGTGAATTGGAGCTGAGTCGATGGAAGAACACCCATGATCACTTCTTATTTGGAACGCGCTGGCTAGCAGGTTAGCTATGTCCATTAATATATACAGTCTATGGTAAAGAGGCAGCACAATAACATGTATGGAGGAGTGTTGGCATAATATAACTTCATATATTTGAAAAAGGTACGTTTCATTGCATCTTTGCAGTTCATCTCTCTGGTGTCTTTTGTACCTGCACAGCCTCCGTAGTGGTCCTGAGCTCTGTCATGGTGTGGTAGTACGCCAGGAGATCAGAGAGTTGTCCCTCAGTGTCCAGTGGAGGCAGAGAGGACAGGATCTGCTTCAGCTCACGGATCCGGCTCTCACTCGCCTAGCACATATATTAAAAACTTTTAGATTAAAAGATAGCCTCCCCACATCCCAGTTTTAATGATATAAACCAGACTCAAATACTTGTTTTTATCTTGTGATGCCCTTCACTGCATAGAGAAAAAAAACAAAAAACAGAACTATTTCATTTTAAACAGTTTGGAAAGTGAGGAATATTTTTGGACCACTGCAAACAAATCCTGAGATTTAATCAAGTGTTGATAAAATTTACACTTATACAAGTTACAGTTTGTTTACTTCCTTAAATTTTTTTTCCCCTTCAAACCCCACACCTCCCACCTCATTTTCCTGAACCCCCCTTTTGATGGTAGTATACAGAGGTGAAAGAAAAATATAGGAACATAAAAAACATAATAAAGATAAATAAAAAATGTAAAAATAAATAAATAAAATAAATTAACAGCAACAACAACAACGATACCTGTGTGTCTCGGTGGCTCTCAGAGAAGCTCCTCCTCATCATGTCTGTGACTCTGAGCGCTTCGACTCGCAGCAGGTTCAAGATCATAGTGTAGGTCAGTCTGAACTGAGACTGGAGCATTGTCGGCTTACCCTGCGACGAAATCCAACAAGAGAAATTTGCATATGTTCATAATTGTATATTAAATATTGATTCATTTCTGTCACAATATTCACAATATAGAATTAGCTGAAATCCGATGGAAAGCAGGGTTCAATGTAACTATGGGTGAAGCTGTATTTAAAAAAATAATCTTCACTGATTATAGGAAAAAACAATATCCTTATATTAACTATACTGATAAATGTCCTCTCAAGAATTAAGCCACTTTTGCAACTTTTTGATTTATGCAGACTTCTTTCAATTTCAGGAATTTCATTTTGACAGTTTTAACATTATTTCTACCACAGACCACAAACTCAAATATTACACTATTTTCTGATCTATGTTGTTACCTCAGAAAACAGATCTGGAGTTCTGTTTTGTTTCATTCACACATTTTTAACAAACAAATCCTGCATATTTAGTTCTTCTCTCAAACAGAAATCAACCTGTTCCACCTTGTGATGTCATGTGGTAATACAGGAAGTGCCCTACCGCGTTTTTAAACTCCGTACAGTTTCACTAGAATCATTTGGATGATTTCAGCGTTGGAATTTCCAATCTCTATTAAACTAAAGGTAAAATTTAGCTGTTAATTTGAAAACTACCACTTCATGACATCACAAAGTGGGGCATTTTGACCTTTGGAGGTGTAGACAGACTAATAATTATTGTTACTCAAACAAGTGTGAATGAAACAACAACACAAGTATGTTTTTGAGGAGGTAACAGCATTATAACATGGTTTAAAGATCACAAGAGTCAATTTTGCGTAATATAGGACCTTTAAACTAGTTTCAGTGTGCTACTATTCACCACCAATCTAAATACAAATGTTATGTTGCTCTAGAGACCTGAGTTGCATTACTTGAGTTGTGCTTGCCATATTAAATCCCTATTACGCCTCATCATGAAGTCTACAGTTCATTATCAAATGCATTCAAAAGAGCAAATATTTTTGAAACTCACAATGCATTTAATATTATGCATAAAAACCCTCAACTGGCAAAACTGTAAAAGCTTCAAGTTCATGAAAATTGATTTATTTCTGCCTAAGAGCCCAGAGCTTATCTCCTCAGAGCAAAGCGAGTTCAAATAACCCACTCAACTGTATAATTAAATGTGAGATAACCAGACTTTGCTTGAGAAAATTCAATGGGACATATTTTTGTAGCTATTATAACTTCATAATCTTGTTACTATAATAAAAAGCATAATATATAATGTATTCATTTCAAACTTGCAGATTAGTAAGAACAAAATTACAGAACTAACCAGCATCATGACGTGGAGGTCAGACATTTCATGAACTCCAACTTTGCACAAAATGATGACTGTCCCTGTGGCGTCCAAACCTCTTCTTCCTGCTCGCCCGGCCATTTGAATATATTCACCTGGAATAACGAAACAGATATGGGAAAGTATTAGAAGAAGGGCATCAGGCTTACTTGATTGCCACTGTAACTTAATTTACAACACAACAAAGTTAACATATGACATTCTGGAAAACAAAATGTTTCCACAAAAACAGCAATGTTATTAAATATAAATTAGATTAGATTAGATAATACTTTATTGTCAGATCAGAGATCTGAAATTAATTCACATCATATATACTGTGGGATTTTGATGACAAATAGAAATAGATAATACTTTATTGTCAGATCAGAGATCTGAAATTAATTCACATCATATATACTGTGGGATTTTGATGACAAATAGAAAAATACCACTGCCAACGCACTATACTAACTATCAAGAGGTGAGGTTTTAAGTAAGCATTTTCAGCCTAGATCTTGTAACAAAAATAAAAAACTATCTAGCCACCTAACAACCCCTCATTCCACCCTAGGGCCTAGTTTACACACCAATGAGTTTTCACAAATCTGCAATGTTTTGATATTGGACTGGCCTCTTTTTTACAAGCTATGTGTTCACCAAATCCCCCACTCTGTTGAAAATCCTGGAAGAGGTAGTGTCACTGGGGCCACATAAATGTTTCATTATGTAAGGGCAGAGAAGGCAGAACAGCTCTGAGTCTGAAATAATAAGCTAAAATAAAATGTCAGATTAAGTTTGAGAGGGAGTGACAGAAAGAGGAGACAGAGGCAGCACCGGGGAGCAGGTTCCTGAATCCCGTCCCGTCGTGTTTCCGGATGCTGTCAAACACCACAGTCCTGGCAGGCATATTCACTCCCATCGCAAACGTCTCTGTGGCAAAAAGCACCTGCACAGACATGACACCAGGTTAAATAACAGTGTCTGCGGTTACATACTCACTCAAAATAAGATTATTATGCGTTTTTTAAGTAATAAAACTGTTAAAATTAAATGTAAACAGCAAAATTATTTGCATCAGATTATGAAGTTTGCATATCATTTAAAGAGGAGGTATTTTACTTCTATGGGGTATTAATTGCTAACACATAACATATTTAGATCGCCATGTTACCTTTTATTGTTTTGAAAATGGTGTATTTGCCGGAAAACCACATATTAATAATTATAATAACTAAGGGCCCAGGAGAGATCACAAAATTACTGGAACATGCATGGTGACTAAAACCTCTTCAGGCATGTTTTTGATGAGGGAACAACATTATAACATGCTAGAAAGGTAAAAAAAAATAATAATAATTGCATAACACCCCCTCTTTAAATACTGTAATCAGACAGAGAGTGGGGATGAAAGTCTCTTCTATGCCATATATGTGGGAGGGTATATTTTTCCCACATGCATGGGAAAAAAAGTCCAGTGCTACATCATCATTATATTCAACACTTAAAGTGTGAATGTCTCAATGGTTTTATGGTTTAACATATATTAGAATTAACATAAAAAGTGAAGTGAAATATATTTGTTATATTTGTGTATGGCTGTTTAACAAATCCACTCTGTAAAATCCTATATCGGTGTGGTTGATTTGTCATTTTTGTTACTGTAATGTTTCATGTACAGAATTCTGGCATTTGTCATATGATTCTGTTTTGATAGGAAAACTAAATAAACACTGTGGCCCTGCAGTGTGGCTGTACCTTCACCAGGCCTCTGGAGAACAGCATTTCGATCACCTCCTTCAGAATGGGCAGGATCCCACTGTGATGCACCGCGATGCCTCTCTTCAACAGGCCCCTCATCAGCAGGATCTGAGCAACAACCACAGAGCAAAAACTTTTTATTTGACTGTTATTTTGTACTTTTGTGACCTACTAAAATAATATAACAAGACATAAAACAGCATTGTGTAACTTTCTGCATGTGGCACATCACCTGCATGATTCCATGGAAATAGAATGTTAAAACCACACTACGGAACATTCTTCATTGACATAGATAAAGTTTATGCCATACTGTGGAATATTATTACTAAAATAACATTTCCTTGGAGCAGGTGGAAGCCCTTCTCCAGGCTAAGTGACGACTACTTCTGTGGAAATGCAAGCCCACTAAGGACACATGCTTTTTCCTGCATTTTTTAGTGTCATCAAGCATCCAAAAAAAAATGCATTTAATTAAGTCATTTTTTGGAGCTTTAAGAAAAAGAAGAACAAATCTGTCTAACTAAAATGACCTGGGGCAGCTGTCTGTCTCCTCCTCGCAGTCGGCTCAAACTTTTCTGGAAAAACGAGTGAATCTCAGCCTTTTCGATGGAGGTGGTGAGGTCCATGGACTCAAGAGAGCGAGCGTTCTCATCACAGCGCGTCCTGGAGAACGTGAAGGCCACAACCGGAGTCTGCTGCCTTTGGGACAGGAAGTGAAGCAGGGTCAGCCACACTGACCGGTCCTGGGGTAAGAAAAAGAGAGAGAGAAAAAGAGAGGGAAGAAGGGGTAGGGAGAGATGGAGAAAGAAAGACAGAAAAGTAATTACCGGTAATTATGGGTGTGTTCACTTGCACTGAAAATCAGGACTAAACTGTTACAATACCGGGACCTAAACCTGGACTAGAACAGAACAAAGTCTACATAACCAAACCAGGACAAAACTATGAGACTGAATTTAAAGAATTAACTATAATTATCCTCTACCTGACTGGCTGTAGTGCTCTGATTTGTGCCTTTGGTGCCAAATGACTGGGCGTGTTTACTGGTGCGCTCCTTTTTGGCCTCAACTGCTGCATAATATCTGAAAAAAAACCCCCAAAAAAAACCAACCAACAAATTCAACAACATTCAATCTTCAATTCAATTCAAACCATCAACAACAACAAATGTTCAATCACCAATAACGACCTAAACAAGCAAACAGTGAAGTGAAGAAAGAGAAGTGAGAGGTGGTCTCAATTATTGATATTTTGCAGTGACATCACGCTGGAGGTGTTCTACATGTATATCTATGAGGGAATAGTCAGCAGTTACCATGATGATACAAAGCACACACTAGCAAACACTGACAAGAAAAAAATCAGTACTCCTGGTGTATTTCTAACTAAGTCAGTTCTTTATGCTCAGATTGTGTTCAAACAAAGCTCAGATTAAAGTCTAAATTAAGTACAAGAGCTTCAGACACAGCAGTGCCCCCATTAGCATTGTGCCCGAGTTAAATGTTCAAGTAATAAGGGTTCAGTTTTGAATATAAAAAAAAAGATGTGCCTCAATCGACTCAGGGGAAAACATGTGTGATGAAAGTACAAGAAACTCATCTGATAAACAAAACTGCTATAAATAAGTCATGGAAATTCCCCGTACCCTTTGGTGAGGAAGTTGCCGGTGGCGTCCAGCAGCAGAAACAGCTCCTTCTGGGTCTTGGTGCTGTTTCCTGTGTACAGATAATGCTCCAGAGGCACCGGTCTCTTCAAAGTGCTGATCACGTAAATGTGTCTCTTCTTTATTCGACTGGGACAGAAACAAAGGGGGAATGTTTAAGCAGGGATGGGTACTACAGTTTCATCATGGTAATAAGCACTTTCATTCACTTCAGTAGTATTATTTGAAGTAGCATTATTCTTATTTGAGTAAAGGTTTTAGTCTTTTCACTGGAAGTCCCAACTTCTCTTGTTGGTCTTTTAATTTGCAAAAGAACCAGCAGAGAGCTAAAACTCAAACTACAGTGCCTCAAAGTGGTCAGACTCTATAGTATGAACCCTAATACAGTTGCAAGCATCAATTTCCTAGATTTAAGCACACCCTGCATCTGTACAGCATAGATAAGTTTGTTATATACTATTCTTATGAGTCCTTTCATAAGAATTTAATTTAAGAAGAATTATGCTCTTTTCTGGTTTATGCTATAATGTTCTCATCAAAAACATACCTGTTTCATTCACACATGTTTAACACACAAACTCTGAGAGAAAAACTAAATATGCAAAAATAAAACACTCTGTTCCACCTTATGATGTCATGTGGTAATACAGGAAGTGCTCCACTGTGTTTTTAACCTACATACAACTTCACCAGAATCATTTAGATGATTTCAGCGCTGGAATTGTCCATCTCTACTAAGCAAAAGGTCAAATGTAGACGTTAACTTGAAAACTAACACTACATAACATCACAAGGTGGAACAGAGAATTTTGGGCTTTGGAGATGTAGACAGAATAATAAAGTGTTACTCAAACATGTGTGAATGAAACAAAACACAACTTCAGGTATGTTTTTGGTGAGGTAATGACATTATAACATGGTTTCAAGCTCACAAGAGTCAATTTTGCGTAATATAGGACCTGTAACTTATGAAACCACTAGGGGCAGTTATGAGCACTTACCCGATCCACTCACTAAACTCCAGAGCGTTTGGGACAGTGGCACTGAGGAGAATTATGCTGACGTGATCTGGAAGCATAATCAACACCTCCTCCCAGACCACACCTCTCTGAACAAAACAAAAGTCATGTTAAAAAAAAGCATAACATGAGCATAAACAAAATATTTTACAATGCACTACAGAACTTTTCTGGTTGTGTCCACTGGGAAATTTTACTTTGATAAAGAATGTTCCACAGTATGGATTTAAATGTCTCTATCTTCATGGAGACAAATGAATATTTTCAATGTACTTTTGAGCAATGAAAACACCTGTAATAACAACAAAATGCTACGTAAGCCAATTTCTTACAGTCTAATGCCATACTGTGGAAAATTGCAGGCAAAGCAATAACATCTCCATGGAGAGAAGCACACACTGGACTCCTCACAAGAAAAGTTACAGAGAGAACCTTTACATGAATGAATGAATAAATTAATAAATGAATAAATACATAAATAAATACAAATCTGAAACCAGACCTCAGCATCATTGATGTAGTGAACTTCATCAAATATGACCCACTCCAGGTCCCTGATCACCTCTGAGCCGTTGTACAGCATAGACCTGACAAACGATAGACAGTAAATGGTAATAAATAATACAGAGCTTAAACAGGGTCAAGCATTATTTTAGTATTTTAACAGTATGAGTTTTACCTCAGGATCTCTGTGGTCATGATGAGACAGGACGACTCAGGGCTGAGCTGTACGTCCCCTGTGAGGAGCCCCACATCTCCAAAAGTGGTTTTAAAGTCTCTGAACTTCTGATTGGACAAGGCCTTGATTGGTGAGGTGTAGATTGTTCTATGAAAAGCAAGAGATAGATAAAAATTAGCTTATGCAATGAATAATACATTTGATTTGGTGTTACAATTCCAATTTCAGAACCAGGTCTAGCATTCAGGACTAAACTGGGCTCAAACCAGGACCAAACAAGGATAAGATGAACACATCCTTAAAGACCTCTCATATGGGGAAAAATGAAAATAAGAAAGAACAATGACATGATAAATGATTGTAATGATCTGATATTTTGTGTTTAGTTCAGAGTTGACCCTTTTGTTGTTCTTGTGACTGTTTATGTTTTGTTAAAGGAACTGCTTCTGTACGTGACATTTGGTTTATATGCCGACAAGTTGATGTGAAGGTTTTATTGGTCAGTTCCTGGTCTGTTTTGGAGACTAGTGAGTTGACTGTGTTGTTTTTCTCTTGTTTTGGCATGGGTTACTGCCTCCGGTATCCGGTATGTTTAGAAAATAAACAACAAAAAGAAATTTGGTGTGTTTACTTACACTAGAACACTACATTATTATGGAAAGGCTAATTTAAACCAACACATTTTCCTTTCTGACTGGAGACACACTGATTTTAATTGAGTTGTATTGCTGGGTTTCAGGAGACATCACAACATTCAATATTATATACATTTAATGCAGATGGGGGGCAGCTAAAATGAATTTTGTTAAAATGCAGATTATTGTTGTGATACATTGAGTTATAGTCACTGATAGAAATTATTTCAACATTTGTGCATTTACCTTTCATGTATTTCAAAGTACAATGTAATCAATCGGAAAAACTGTCTCTTGCCCCACATCTGAGAGTATGACATCATCACAGTCTACTAATTGAAGTACCTGGTCATGTGCTTCTGCGACAGAGCAATGGCGTACTCAGCGACCACTGTTTTTCCTGCTGAAGTGTGAGCAGCCACGAAAACAGAGTCATGAGCCTCCAGTCTGAGGATGGCCTGTTTCTGGAACACGTCCAACTCAAACGGCCACTGAAAACCAACGATAAACATTAACAATACTACAGGTTTTGTTCAGTTGTCAACATTTCACAAAAGGGACAGAGGCTTATATAACTCTATGGGAGTGGTACAGTAAGTGATAATAGTGGGAGTGGTCATTTGTTTATTTATTTTTTATTTATACAGCACTTAGATTGTCTTGTTCATGGGCGTCCTGTTCAAAATACAAAACAAACAAAAAAAATAACTAAACAGATAAGAACAGAAACGTAATGTGCTTTAAAATAAGGTTTCTTAGTAAAATAGTTGTTTAGAGAAGATACTTTATGGGGTATTAACTGCTAATACATAACATATTTATATCACCATGTTACCCTTTATTGTTTTGAAAATGCTATATTCGCCGAAAACAGCGAATTAAGTTTAAGTATCACTTTCGTTTTTGACGCTCGCTCCACTTGTTCTCTACACTAAGTCACTCCTCCTTCAGAGGGCCATCAAAAGACAATCATTCTGCATCCTACTAATGAAACTACTGCACATCATATCAGGTTTGTGAAGTTGTTGTGAACTGTTTTGAATCATTCTTTTGTATATTTACTCAAACATTCATAATACGCCTGCTTTAAATGCAGGTATTACCTTAAAAGCTGGGTTTGGGATGCGCTTATAGAAGTCGTCACACGGAGAGCTGATGTTGACAGGAATCGCCCATTTCTTTTTCTCCTCTGGTTTTTCTTTTGATTTTTCATCTTTGATCTTTTCTGATGAACCCGATGAGGAGGCAGCATCCTGGAAGCAAGTTGTTGTTAAAATTTTATTTGTGTCAAAGGCAAATTATCATCCAGAGATGCAAGGTATTGATAAAATATATACTAAAATATGTACTACTTTTTCAAAATGATACAACGATAAAATTAAACACAAAATAACATTTTTCATGTTATGCTGAGTTAGTGTCACATGGAGGCCCACAATGTTATTTGCAAGTAAAACATTTCTGAAATATTGCCATTTCAGTTGATAGTGTTGTTCATTAAAGTAAAGATGTAGGAAGATGAAATATTGTCATAGAGTTTTACTAGTTTATATTAGTTTAGTTACTTTGAAATCTTTTTAAAATCAAAATTTATGGAATTGTAGTAATACATGTAAACATTTTCTTTTTAAGTTTTTAATGTTTATTTTAAAATCTCCTAGTAATGTATTTTCTACCTTGATGCCCAGATCTTCGAGGCTGTTTGTCCTTGGTAATGTTGGCGCTTCTTTTGTGTCTTTCACTTCCTCTTTCTCCTCGACGTCTCGATGGAAGTCTGATATACCATCGTATGAGGTTAACAGAGACATGAGGTTCACCTCTGGTTTTGCTACTTTGGCATCTATAAGACAAAAGACAGGTATTAAGATTATTATGAATGTGAGCTTTCACACACAGGAAAAATTCAGTTTATTTCAATACAAGGTTTTTACTTTTACAATTAAGGGGCCAATATTATGACATTTTCTGATCTACAGTGTAATGTTGTCTCCTCATCAAAAACATAAGTGGAATTGTGTTTTTTCTCATTCACATATGTTTAACACTCAAATCCTGTGTTCTCAAACTGAAAACGCCTTATAATGTCTTGTGGTAAAACAAGAAGTGCTCCACTGTGTTTCTAAACTCCATACACCTTCACTAGAATGAACATGAATGAAATTATTTTTGGGAAACTATTCAACAATATATCTTAAATCTCAAACCTTTTTCAGTGAAGTCCATCCCAGTTTTCAGTCCTGGGGCAACTTTGAGTAAATCTGTCATAAAAAACACAACTTCAAATAAAATATGTGAAATATTACATTTAAATCTATATTTGAATCTAATCCAAACCATTTTCAAAGTCAATATCCTCCTCCAAGTCAGACTTCTTTTTAATTTGGTCCAGAGTGAGCTCCTCCATCCCTCCTGTGAGCAAAAAGCAAAAACATCATAATTAATTCACTTCTATGGCAACACTTGGGATACGTCTGGTCTGTTTACATTTGAGTTTTAAAAGGAATATATATATTTGTGAGGAGCGAGAAAACTTTAGAAGATTCTCACCCGGGAGAAAAGGGTAATTGGTGTTGCTCCCTCGAAGGCTCTCGGACGGAGGGCCAGGCTGCCGTTGTAATGAGAGAGAGTTCTTCGCAGAGAGGTCAGTGTTTTCAAGTAACACCTTAAAGAAAAACATATTTGCATAATATAAAAAAAAAAAAAACACGTAATAACATCGGCTTTGAATCCCTCCTCCCTCTACTCCCCATGTTAAGTCACTGCCCCTTCAGAGCGCTGTCATTACTCAATAAGCATGCATCCCGCTAATGAAAGTACTGCACATTGCATCAGGTTTGTATCCTGCTTTTGTATATTTATTGAGAATTGTCTTGTGGGAGCATGGGTGACATGGGCTTGTGGGCAGAACATTCCACCTCTAACTGTAAGGAGGGTTCAAATAAGGCCCAGGAGAGACCGCTAAATTACTCAAACATGCATGGATGACATCTAAAACCGCTGCAGGCCTGTTTCTGATGAGGGAACAACATTATGACATGGTAGCTAAAAAAAAGGATTTTTCATTTATTACATAAGATAATAATTGCTAAAAGCCTGAGAGCTGTAAAGAGAGTCAGGAGACTTATATCTGTACAGCACAGACATGAACATTCAATAGAGTGTGGTAGTTTTGTTCATTCAAATCTTCCATCGTAGGGAGTATTACACACTGTGATGGCCAGATAACAAGGACCGTGATGTTCTTGTTCTTTCCCTGTCAGTACTATAATATTCAACTAAATCTATAACTATAACTTCAAACTATAACTTCAAACTAGTATTTTATTTTATTATTCAAAATTGTGAGCTTTAAGACATATTATAATGCTGTTACCTGATTAAAAACATATCTGGAGTTGTGTTTTGTTTCATTCACACAGGTTTGAGTAATCTTGCATTATTAGTCTGTAGGCCTGTCACGATAATTAATATATCAACTTATCGTTCTATCGTGTGTACTTTTTCTTTGCTCTAATGGAGAATTTTTGGTTATTTTTAATTTGATGTGATACAAGTCATAAAAGGTTGAATTAATAACTTCTATGAGTCGTTACACAAGCAAACTAAAATATTTCATTCTACAATTTATTTATTGCAGCTCACATTTTTTTAAACAATCTTGTAGGTTTAGAATAGTTTTTGTGGTTTAAATCTTCTCTTGGGTTGTTGTGTCAGTGGCATAAATTGGTTTCAGCATTATGGTTTATTGTCTATATTTACTACTTTAACAATATATCAAACTTCAAAACGTGTTATTGTAACAGGTCTTTTAGTCTGTCTACATCTCCAAAGCTCAAAATGCTCTGTTTCACCTTGTGATGTTATGAAGTAGTAATTTTCAAATTAACACCAACTTTTTACCTTTTGTTCAGTAGAAATGGGCAATTTTAGGGCTGAAATTATCCAAATGATTCTAATTAAGCTATATGGAGTTTAAAAACACAGTGGAGCACTTCCTGTATTACTACATGACATCACAAAGTAGATTTCCATTTGAGAGAACATCTGAGCCCTAAATATGCAGGGTTTATGTTTTGCACATGTGTGAATGAAACCAAAAATAACTCAAGGTATGTTTCTGATGAGGAAACAAGGATCAGAAAATATGTAATATGAACATAAAGTCTCTGGTGCATGTCTCATGTTCTACCTCCAGCACATCTGAAGAAAGATGCTGTGTTATTATGAAGGACAAAGTGTGATTTTTGTGCATTACCTCTGTGAAGTCCAGGAGCATCCCGGTGGTTGGGTCTCGGACCACGGACAAACCAGAGTGAAGAGGAGCAGGGGCACAGTTAAGGAGAGAGTCCACATTAATCTCCCTCTTTGCTATTCTGAAGACAACACAATAACAATAAAAGCAGTTGATTAATGCAGTTATCAATAAGTGTGCAGTATTTATTTACCTTAAATTCTATCACATGTTTTACATATTTGGAGTACAATTTAGCATATTATAACTTTTTATTTGTCTTTTGTAATAATAAATTAGCTAATAGTAATGCAGACAGTTCTTTGTGCCACGTCTAATCTATCAATGGAGACACAATGTAATAGATATAAAAAATAATTGATAACAATGTCTTTACAGTTATTGTTTAAGACATAGTGGACATACATACTTGAGAAACTTTTGAAAACAGAGGTCCTTATCATGGATGGGCAGCCAGCCAGGGTCCCGTAAAAACTGTTTCTCTACTTCTTTCTCTAAGCTCAGACTTGTGGGGGGCAGTCCATGGGGAAGCTGCACATGATTATGATATCACATTATATAAGGTCATGTTTCATATTTAGTGAATATAATAGAGTATAGTACTATGGAGTATGCACTGACCGTGGTGAGTGGAGGCAAAGGCTGCCCCGGTGTGGGGTGTGTGATCAGCTCAAAGCGTCCAGAGCAGCCCATCTCCAGCAAGGACAAAGGTAGATCCGTGGGGCCCACAGGGGGCACATCTGCAGGGAGGGGCAACAGAAAATGACCAAAATACATATCTTTATTGACATTCAAAGACTAGCAGTGTTGAGCCACAGGCAGGAAGAGTGTGGAAATTACTAGAAAATTGTTTAATTGTTATTGTTTATTGTGGCTAATTACTGAAAAGTCCGTTTGCACCACATCCTCACATACACAACTAGTTGAAGTCGAATCATTCTTGGCCAAAGGGAAGAATCAGATTATGCTGATCTACTTGGTGAAGCAGTCCAAAACGAGGCTTGCTAACAGATTGAACACTTAAGGATCCTTAGAGTTGAGTAAAAGGTGGGGTTTAAGTTTGAAACGAGCACAAACGACAATCAATTACATGTAAACAACATTATGGGTGATCAGTGATTGACAGAAGACTGGCAACACCCGCCACATCAGCATCCACAATCAGCTGTGTCTATAAAATAGACGCGTACAGCAAAATAAAGAATAAAGAGTAAAGAGATATATTCAAAAAGATTTTTAGCATAAAAATTAAAACTCACAATTTCTCTCCATGCCCAGCACTGATAAATGAAACCTAAAAAGTTGCTGCTGTCGCTCCGGATGTTGCGACACAACGACGATATGTTTTGTGAAAATTACACAAGTAGTTAAATAAAATTGAAAGGCAATAAATATTTTAGCAGTGATTGGATGCAATTTAGTGCAACTAAATATTAAATTAAAAAAGATAATTTGGCAAAACGAGCCGATGAAACTTTGTGACGTCATATTTGTGCGACTTTGTTGTGCTCTGGGTTTGGGTAAGAAATGTATGAATTTTTTTTCGCTTTCTTTCTGTAATATTTTGGTAGAAATTGCGATATATATAATGTAAAGGATAATTCGATGTTACGGTATCGTGATCGTTGTATTGTTTATAATCGGTCTTATTTATTTGATAGTCTGCCTAAAACTGAACGAAAGGAGTCGGTGGTAGCTTAACGATGCAGAAGCCACTACCTTAGAAAGCAACACATCAACAAAGGGAATATTTAACTCTTACGATAAAATAGTGTAAAATGTCTAATTGTTGAGTTGTTTTTTAAATGTGTTGCAGTGGGTACAATGGTGGCATTTCCAAGTTCTCTTACCGATGAAGAAGAGGCATTGCAAAAGAAATATGCTAAACTTAAGAAGAAGGTAACCTATGTCATACTACTACTGTACTACATTCATACTTTTCGTAGTCTAAAAAGCAATACTAAAACCCTTTATTGCATGTTTGTTTATATCTCTTCAGAAAAAGGCGCTAGTTGCCTTGAAGAAGCAGAGTTCAACCAACCAGACCAATCAGAGTGGACTCAAACGAAGTAAGAGGGGTTGAATTATGAAATTGTTCATTGTTTGTGTATGTATATATATATATATATATATATATATATATATATATATATATATATATATATATATATATATATATATATACATATATATATATATATATATATAAAAATTACAAATATTGAGTTTTTGCCATCAATTGTTTTCCTCTAAAGCTTTATCAGACCAGCCTGTGGTGGACACAGCGACAGCAACTGAACAAGCAAAGATGCTGATCAAGTCTGGAGCCATCAGTGCTATTAAATCTGAGAACAAGAACTCTGGATTTAAAAGGTCAAGGATGTTGGAGATTAAACTTAAGGTGAGATATTTATCATAACAAAATTACACACTTCAGTGATACAATGGTTCTTTCAGACAATCTAGTGTTTATGAGAGATAAAACAGATTAAAATATGTGTCATGAAACTTGTATAGCCTTTCAATGTTACACTTGAACACCAGTGGAACCTAAATTTATAAATTTATCTACAATGTACTTCTTACCATATTTTTAGGACCCTGAAAAAGGCCCTGCTCCAGCCTTCTTACCCTTCCAAAGAAGCGTCTCAACTGATGACGAGCCACCAGACGTATGTGAATGTTTCCATTATCTAACATTTATGTTATTAACTTATTATTAGCAAAAGAAACTTTCAGTTCTGTGAACTGAACAAAAGATTTTAGAGTGAAGATATTTTGCCGCTTGGACAACTGAAGGATTACACAGATATTGACCAATTATTGCTGAAACTAGTTTGTATTTGAGCAGATATTGATATTACTGGTCTAATTTGTATGTGTCATGTTCATTTTTTGGTATAGTCCAAGAGAGCTCACAGGAAGTTACTCTACGAAAGGTAAAGAACGTAACAAATTCATTTTTATGATATGCAAAGAAATAATTATGTCTCCTAGTATTGATCAATCACAATTTCCATCTCTAGAGTTGCGTTTTGTTTAATTCATATTCATACATGTTTAATTATTCCTGTGATTGCTACCACTATACAAGTGCTATTTTAGGAATGAGCAAGATTGGTTTAGAACTGCGATGAAATAACCATAACCTGTCCCTTTTGTTAATAATACATATAATCTTATACTTCTTCAGTTTTGTGAGTTCCAGTGACCGTTACCGCGACGATGATGACGGGAGTGGAATGTCGTCAAGTCGGGAAATGGACCGGGATCGAGAGCGCGACAGAGACCGAGAGAGAGACAGAGATCGCGATCGGGATTTTGAACGGGAGCGTGATCGTGGGCGGGACAGAGAGAGAGAGAGGGAACGAGAGAGAGGACGTGAAAGGAGCCGTGACAGGAGCCGGGACAGGAGCCGAGACAGGAGCCGGGACAGGAGCCGGGACAGGAGCCGGGACAGGAGCCAGGACAGCAGCCGGGACAGGAGCCGGGACAGGAGCCGGGACAGGAGTCGGGAGAGGAGTCGGGACAGGAGCCGAGACAGGAGCAGAGAACGAAACCGAGATAGAGACAGGGACGGACCATTCAGACGTGAGTTTTTTTTATATGATTTGTGTAGGGGCTGGGTGATAAATCTTTTATTTTTCTTATTCAAGGTTTTTTCCATTATATTGAAAAACAAAACACAAAACAACAAACCTATTGACGTGTACATTACTGAGTAAACATAAAAATACATTTAAACTGACAACAAACAAACAAACAAAAATTGCCCCATGGCTAAGTTACTGTCTTTCATTCACCCTATTTTTTCCACATGCAGTGATGTCCATCATACTTTCAAATTAATCTTAATCATGATAACAAGTATACTCCACGGTACAAAATGTGTGCTCATATAAACAACCAATTAGATTCTGTTCTGAATTTTTTTCAGAGCAAGGTTTAGTTTGTTGTACCTGACTGTTTCGACTGCTCTCTAGCGGTTTTCCTCAGAGTGGTCATGTGATGTTACTATGACATGTGACAGGTTTTCGCGCTGTCTTCCTATCGGTAGAGGAAGGACGACAGTGCCATCTGCAGTTTGACTTCTTCAGGACTGTATCCCAGGTTTCTGTATTTCAGTTGCGCTCGTTATATCCAGCACTGATGTTTGTTGTCCTCTGTTCCAATGATGATTGCTTCAGCCCAGTCCATAATGTGTTTCTCTCTTTTACAATGGTGAGAAATGGCCAATTTGAATTGCTCCTGTTCTGCTTTGTGTTTTGTTGCTCCTGTGCACGCCTTCGCTGTTTCCTTCCCACATTCTGTCCTATGGCCTTTTTACTCTCACACACCTGGGACACTGTCCTGAAGAAGTCTGACTGCAGATGGCGCTGTCGCCCTACCTCCACCGGCACCAAAACCTGTTTAAATTATTTGACCAGACATGTCACAGAAACATCACATGACCACTCTGGGGAAGAGAACTACTGAGTAGTTGAAACTGTCAGGTATGAAAACAAACTAAACCTTGGTCTGAAAAAAAACAACTATTAAAATAAATTATTGGAAGACTAGATGAACATCATTGGACTATTCTTAATGCTGCAGTTCCTCTTTCTGCCCTCTAAAAATCTGAAATAAAGAAACTAAAATGCTGTGAATACTGTAATTAATGAAATGTGTGTTTAACAAACTCAAAACAATGTCAAAATGTCTAAAATAACAGATTAACGTATTAATAGAAAACAGACCATACATACTGATAGAGGACAGTGACAATTGTGAAATGAAGGGAAAAAAGGCAGTAAGAGTAAAGAACAATCCAGTCTCTTTCAGTTTACATTTTATTTCACAATATCTTTGTGAATATGCCATACTTGCATCCTTTGTTGTGGTCTCCTGTTTTTTTTAAGAATACAATCTAAAAACTTTAGATTGACTTGACAGTTCTGAAATGTACATCTAAAAAACATTTGTATATGCTGCCGATTGCTGTTTGATGTGACCCTGTTTTGTCTGAAGGCTCAGACTCATACCCCGAGCGCAGAGGTGTCCGAAAGGGAAACACTGTTTACGTTTATGGCTCTGGACTCATAGAGGACAGCCTGCGCTCTGCCTTTTCTCTGCACGGAAACATCATTGACCTGTCTATGGACAACCCACGCAAGTATGTACAGCTTAACTTAATAAGCATCTCCTCACTGGTCATAAACTTACGGTGTACTAATTATTTACCCATTTGTTGATTATCTTTGTAGCTGTGCATTTATTACATTTGAAAAGATGGAGTCTGCAGACCAGGCAGTAGCTGAGGTAAGTGTGCAGTTTTTCTAGTTTTCTAACTCTCAATATTCATTTAAAGCTGGCCTATTCTTTTAACCATGTTGTAATTGTTTCCCCTCACCATTTACCCACTTAAAGTTGTATTTGAAGTAATTCATGCATTTTTGAGCAATTTTTAATCGCTTATTTTCAAGACATCGTATTCAATCATAGTCCTTCACCTCCCGTTTTCACTGCCATCAGTATACTCCCACTGCAATCGATGTACTTCATTCTCCAATTTTTTTATCGATTATATGCATTTTAAAATGTGCTAATTATAACATAATGATCCACAGGTGTTATAGATTATAACTATATAGAAGACACTAGTACAATACGGCTTCATTAAACCCAGATAAATGTCATCTACGTTTCCCCATGTATCCTTTATTTTGGTCAGCCTCTGTTGTGCTATGATTGACAAGTAGAATTAACCAATCATGGTAAAGTACACAGTCTGCTTGACTCACTCTATACTATACATACACACCACAAGTGCATTTATGAATCATGAAAAATGTTATTGTCATTTTTTTGGCCATATCATCCACATCTGCTTCCTTGTCCTATTAGAGGGACACTAAGACAACATATTGTGGCATTCTGGTGTACGGCAACATGCCAAATTTATTCTGGGTGTTTATTTTCTGAACACAACGGCTACTGTAGACCTTAACCCACGCCAGAACAAGAGAAAAACAACAGCAGTCTCAACTCAAGAGAGCCAGTCTCCAAAACAGCCCAGTAACTGATGAATAAAACCTTCACATCTACTTGTCGGCATAGCAACCAAGTGTCACATACAAAAGCAGTTACTTTAAAATACATAAACAGTGTCAGGCGTCAACCCTGAACTAAAGTCAAAATATCAGATATCAGATTATTACAATGTAATGTACAGCATAATGACTAGTAATCAGCAATTTATCAGTCAACTTGTTTTAGTCTGAGAGAGAACTACAGTCACTTCTATTGCTTGGTTTCAGATGAAATCACAATAGTCTATAGGACAATGATATCTAATACAGATGGGGGGCAGCTAAAATGTATATTGTTAAAATGGAGACTTTGTTATAATACAATTGAGATCATGGGTCTATTCACAAATAGAAATGATCAGGTGCAACATTTGTGCATTTACATTTTGGATATTTCTTGGCAAAGTACAATGTACCGGTAATCAATGGGAAAACTGTCTCTTGCCCCTCCATTTTGAAGTGTAACATCATCAAGTTTTAGAATCTGAAAACTACAAATTAATGGCACACAAATTAATGGCAACTTTCACCGCTTTTTCTTCTTGTGATGCTATATTCATTTTGCAAAAGGGACATTTATATTCCTATTTTTGTTCTCAGTGTGCTCGCTGTACCAAACCTTTAAAGGCCTAATATTTTTACTCTTTTTCTTTGTCCCAGTTAAACGGCAATACAGTGGGAGACGTCAACATCAAAGTGAGCATTGCCAGGAAACAGCCAATGTTAGATGCAGCCACCGGAAAATCAGTCTGGGCCTCTCTGGGTAAAAGAAAAAAACACTTAAAATACTTCTTATAGCACACATAGAACACATTTTGCACATATCTTCTGAATCTCCACTGTCTGTCTCATTTGCAGCGGTACAGAACAGCACAAAGGGCTCCTACCGTGACAAGAGGAACCAGGTCGTCTACAGCGAAGACTTTTTGTGATTCATGTTTCTCCCTTACAGCAAGATTCTTTACATTTTTTGTTCATGTTTGTAGAGCGGAATTTCAAAAACTGTATTTTTTTTGTTGTCAAATAGATTTATGCTGTAATATCTTTAGAGGATTAAACTGGTTTCCTGTTGCTCAATAAATCTCTACTCTGTTATCATGATGATGTCATGTTCAAAAGATCAAATGTAGATTGTCTGTTTATGATGATTTATAACAGCTTATTTGGGGTCATTTGAAATCACCTAGACACTTCTGCAGCTCCTCCAGGAACAACTGATGTTCTCAAAGGTGTGAGATACGATTTCATATGATGATGTGAGCAGGACCCAAAGTGTTCAGGAGGTTATGGAGTTGAGGTCAGATTTGTGGAGAGTCAACCCCGTTGACATCACTCAGGATCCAGAATACACACTTTTTACTCTTGTAAAAAAGATGTGAGTCTGGTCACTGGTGAATCTCCCCGTTTTCAAAAGAGCTTGACTGACAGGTGGATTAGTCAATCAGGGACACTCATGGTCTGCCTATATCCAAAAAAGTAAAGGAAAAAAAATATCACAAGGGACTGAAAAACTTTGTGGATTTCTGCAAAATCGATGACTGAAGCACTAAACTCTGTTCATCTGAGGTGAGAGAAATTAGATTTTAT
Organism: Periophthalmus magnuspinnatus; assembly: GCF_009829125.3. Classification (NCBI taxonomy): domain Eukaryota; kingdom Metazoa; phylum Chordata; class Actinopteri; order Gobiiformes; family Gobiidae; genus Periophthalmus; species Periophthalmus magnuspinnatus. The sequence continues at coordinate 23,051,125 of NC_047136.2, forward strand.
TTGTAAATCATAGGTGACCGAAGAGCTCCTTCGTTTCACATGTGTCACTGAAAAAACTAATCTGATTGGACGATCACGTCTGTCCGTACACACAATGAAGGAAGTGGGGACCAAACTGATATAAAAAATACAGAGAGATCTTTAAGGATTTGCCAGACAACCGCTTAAAGTAAGAATGCATATTTTTCAAAATATCTGAGCTATACAAACAGCCTTGGGGAAATACAATGATATATCGTGCTGTGGAACATTTTAGGCAAAGCCACCAAAGTTGCACAGTGCACCTTTAAACAATTCCACGAAAAATGACAAAATCACAGGAAAGGCCATAATTGATTATATTTATTAAAAATGTGCTCTTTCTACAACAGTATAACATATCACGTGGTACATTTAATTTTAACATCATTTTAGCCTTCCAGTAATATTTGAAGATTAATTGTAAGAACATAAGTTTCCATTGAATGTCCTTGTTGTTAACTGGTCAAATGGGACCCAATTTAAACATCGCAACCAAATAGCCAACGTCTATAGTTCAATCTACTTAATATCACGTCACCATTTTGAGTAAGTTAAAGTTTGCCATGAACTCACACATTTAGGAACCAACCAAACCAAAACTACAACCATTATGTGAATAAATACAGGGCCACAGCACTATTTCCCTATTACAAACTGTGACAGATTTGGGAAAACATGTTAATAGATAAAAATAAATAAAAAATAAGGCCACTATGCAGCATTCTCACAGCTTTATCAAACTTCCCTTGAATCTTAGCACTTCTGTACCTTTGGGGAATTACAGGTTAACAGTTTTGGACACAGCACAAAATGTAATAAAACTGAAAAAGATAAATTCGTATACTTTTTTAATATCAGTAATTTTATGTTCAAACACAGTAGGATTTAATTACTGGATTAAATCTGCATTATTTATCAGCAAATTTGGTCCACTTTTCCAATGACTCTTTAGAAAAACCCATATATCACTGTGCAATCAAATATTAAATTTATAAACATAATTTTAATTAGCTTTGGGTTAAAAAACAAAACAAAAAAAAACATCTCAAAGGCAATTTCTAAAAGTGATGGTCAGAGATACTAATGGATAGCTGAATCTTTCTCCTAATGTTTCTCCTTATATTGGTCATTGTCAGTCCAGTTTGTAGAGGTAGACACAAAGGAACAATAATACAGGGTTTCTATTGTGCAATTAGTAGTGCTTTCTCCTATCTCATATGATATATGTTGTCGATTTGTCACTTGTAGTCAAGTAAGAGTAAAATATGTCACTCAAATAGAAGTATAAGTGTGGTGTCTGAAAATTACTCAGAAGGTGAATTGCTTTAAAATGTCACTCAAATAAATGTACCCAACCCTGAAACTATGACTAAAAATGTCTTATTTCATTATAGCAGTCTGATATTAGTTTAGGTATACAGTACTACTGATACTGCAGCCGTTGTCATCAACATTCTCTGGGGGTGTGACGCTAACTATAAGCACTGCTCTGTCTGAGGTTTGTTAAAACTTTAATCTGAGCTTTATTTTAACCCAATTTGACCATAAAGAGCTGAGAACTGAGCTAGAACTACAACTTGTGTTCTTAAAGTCCCTCTCAAATAACATTACAGTCACAAGCTAGCTAGAATTAGCCAACACTTTTTCAGTTAGTCATTCCCACCTTGTTTGTTGAAAATCACCTAAACAGGACCATGAACGCACATATTGATCCGTCACTCCTTAGTCGTTGCATTTTTTCTTGAGTTTTGAGAGTATCTTAAAACTTTTTTTAGTAGTTATTGCTAATGTGTGCGTTGTGTCACCACGGTAACTGCTAAACATTCCACCATAGAGATACATGTAGAACACCCCCAGAGTGATGTCACCACAAGGTCTCAATATTGGAGGAAAATCTGTCCTTTGCATTTGGCCCATTTAAGACATGTAGGGCCAGTACAGACATATCAAGAATACTGAGCACCTGGGTTTGAATTTGGGTTGTAAAAAGACACCCCGCAAATACTAACTGATACTAAAATTAGTATCAAAACAAAAATAGGACAAGTCGTACCATACCTGATTAGTTTTAGAATGGTCCAAAACTAGTAGACCACAATCCAATAGTAAAGAACTACTATTTTGTGTTGAAAATCCTATTGTATAAAGAGTGTTTTTTTTTTTTTAAATTATCATTGTGGTATTGAAATAGGTATAGAGCCTTAGCCTTTTCACCTTAGTATTAAAACCAACTTTGAAAAGTCTAACCTAGTTTATAGCAGCATATCCAGACGACTATATTAACCAAAATGAGCTATCCATATGTATCTTGGAGCACCACATTAGAACAGTCACACAGTTTAGGAGTACGAGTCTCGGTTCACTAGTTTTGCTCAATTCCTTGCTGCGCCTCTTGTCTGTCCCTCTCCTGCTGCTCCAGTGAATTCTGCCCTGTCGTTTTGCCGTGTTGCTCCTTAAGGTGGCGCCGTAACGCTGGCTTGTGGGCGAAGCGTGCGTGGCAGTAGGCGCAGCGGTGCGGCTTCTCTCCACTGTGCAGATTCATGTGATCTATTAAGGTGGACTTTTGGGTGAAGCTCTTGCAGCAGAGTGGGCACGGGTGGGACTTACCGCCTGTTCTGTGCACCGCCATGTGACGACTCAGATTGGCCGAATGGTGGAACTTTTTGCCGCAGCACGGGCAGGCGTAGAGCATGTGAGAAGTGCGACAATGCAATGCTAATATATTCGCAGATGGGAACGCTAAACCGCAGTAATCGCATATAACCGGAGCAGGACCATTGCTGGAAGTCGACCCAACCACAGCCACAGACTCATCCCCTCCTCCTGCTCCTTCGCTGGGCTGCACCTCTAAGCCCGACACCCCCTCTCCACCTCCAGCCTCCTCCAAAGCGAGTGGCGCTACCTGCTTGTCAGCTTCTCCCACACTGTAATCTACTTGCGGAAGTTCGACTGAGATGTAGCTCCCTGGTTTGATTGTATCGTGGTTATATTCAGACCCCAACGCCAGTCCCACCCCGGAGTTAGTGACGTACCAACTGTTGACCTGTTGACATTCAGACACTCTCCATTTCCTCCTTTTTAACCCCCGGCCACGTGCCTTACTCTGTCTGAAGTCACTAAGACGGTGCTTGAATGCAACTCTTAAGTTCTCCACTGTATCCCTGCTGCCTCCGGGCTGCTCCTCCGAAAGTTGCAGTTCATAGTTCCCTCCCTCGCCGATCATGATCTGAGACATTTCAGACTGTGCTTCTTTCTCCACTGCGTCTCTGTGAGCCCTTTCCTCTTCAGAGATGTACACTTTATACACATCACTGTCCTCTTGTTTGACGGTGACCTCCTCGTCCGACTCATTCACCTGTAATAAAGATTCAGAGCTGTTACTTTTTATAATTATGAATAATCCACTGGCCTTTTCCATTAGAACTTTTCCAGAAGATGCCTGTGGAACATTCTCGGCATAGCAAATAAAATCTAGTCTGTGTTATAAAGACTTAAATGTCCTTATTATAGATTTATTTTCACTACTTAGACACAAATGTATTTTATAAACCCCCTGTATAACCCACTCACCTCTATACAGGCATTGTCCACTGAGGGGCTGTCACTCCGAAGCTGTACACTGCCGTGAGCTGATTGGCTGTCGTCATAAACCTCGGGGGTCAAAGAACGTTTTGGGGAGGGTCCAGCTGCGACTGAATGCACACTGCCAGTGACAATGACTGGACTTGACTGGCCTGCCTCTTCGGTCTATAACACAATTATAACATTACAATATTTAGTGTAGTCGCTGCTGTTGACATTCAAGACTGATATTTAGTGTGCATTCACACTTGTTCTGTTTTGGTCCTGGCTGAGCCCAGTGTAGTGCTTATGCTGCTTTGGTGCTGTTATAGCCCTTGTCTAGTCCTGGTCCAGTCCAAGTTTAGTCCAGACGCTGCCAAGCATTTTATGCATTCAGTCATATTTTCACAATTCACATTACAAGATTTTACATAACCAGGAGCCCCCCACCTCTAAAAGGTTTTATGAGATCATGTGAAGAAGTAGGAGTGAGGACCACTAGAGCCTGTGAACTTTAGGTCTTCTCTGTCAAAGCAGCAGGGCCTGGAACTCCTTAATTGTATCAGTGAGAGAGTGTAGCATTCTGGGACAGTTAAATTCAACCTTAAGATGCAGCTTCAAGAGAGTCAGGGTTGTAATTTGTGATTTGCTGTCTGCTGGTGATGGGTTGCTGGGGTTTGTTTTTTAGCTGTATGTTAAATGTTTCATTGGGCCTTATTATGAAGTACCTGCATACAGTTGACCTGGTGTCACTTTTCCTCTGCCCGGGGACTACACAAATGAGCTAAATCCGGTCTTTACAATATATAAATCTGAAATAGTTAAGTGAAACAATCAAAAAGAAAATCTGAAAAATAAAATAACCACAAATTAATTTTGTTGTGGTTTATTTTACATTTGTGTAAAAGCCAGGCACATTTTAACACATATCTAATGTACTGGATCTCACCTTGACTTTGCAAGAATCGGCCTCTACTAGTGTAATATGGTAAAAATTCTGTTATTAATATGTAAATTACCCCCAGAGAAGCGAGGCTGTTGAGTTGGATATACTTCTTCAGTGCTCCTCGGCAGCGCTCCACAATATGCTCCATTTGCAGGTAGCTGGCAGCGGTCAGATAGTTCACTATCTCTTTGGAGTTAAACTGTAGGACCCCGGTGTAACAGGACAGGAGCAGATCCCCCACCACAGAGGAGCTGTACAACATAGACACCTGCAGACAGATAGTACAATGTTATAATTTAACTATTACATTACTGATTACGTTTGCATGCACACCAGACGTCTGTCCATTATCTGATACCTAGAGTTATCAGATTAGTGAGTAATCTGAT